>NC_030677.2:79838730-80181240 GCF_000004195.4 Xenopus tropicalis | reverse complement strand
CATTACTGAAAACACATATTTGAATTTGTTGCTACAGTCTGAAGTTCTTCTTCTTCAGTTTTGCTCCAAGTCAAGCTCAGCTGCACAGGTTGCTTGCTGCCAGATGACTGGGACACAAAGATCAGAATGTTTGGATAATGCTGCAGATGAGGAAGCGCAGACAATCTCTAGAGAGATATATGTGACATCTGAGCAGCTTTGTAGTATTCACAATGCACCAGATGGAAGACTTATTATTTGGTAAGTAAAACCCCTAGATATAAGTAGTAAGGCAATGAAGAACAAAAGAGACATCTCACCAATGCAAAGTCATTTGTGCTTAATTAAAATTAATGTAACTGATGTAAATGAATTGTCCATAATCAATTTGAAAATAGATTGATACATTGGTTATCATAATATTATTATTTCAATGTTTGATGTCCCTGTTTTAATTATCTGAAATGCTTTCATTTCCATACATTTCAAGTCAAGTGGGTAGGATAAATCTAATGGCCCTTTAAAGTGGACCTGTCACCCAGACATAAAAAGCTGTATAATAAAAGTCCTTTTCAAATTAAACAAGAAAACCAAATTCATTTTTATATTAACACATCCAAAACCATTATAAAGGCATTTAAAAATCCCAGCTGTCAATCACATATTGCCTGCCCCGCCTCTATGCCTTAGGCATAGAGGCTGGGCAGACAAGTACTTTAACTTTCAATTCAGCTCCCACTTTCCCCCTCTCTCCTAACCATCTAATTGTGTAGCCAGTGCATGGTCCTGGGCATCTGGCCCCCATTCTGGCACATACACAAGATTTTGGGGTGATACAAAGCTTGCCTTCATAACAGTGTCCACAAAATGGCACCTGCCTATTTGATGTGATTGTGTAATTCCAGGACCGAAGGAAACAAGATTTATATTACAGTAGAACCCCAAATTTACATCCCCGGATTTAGCGTTTTCCTGCCTTTTCCACCATTTTGTTGTGGTCCCACCAATTTGTATGCATTCCTATAGGCTCTCTTCCCGGGATTTTTTTTCGAGATTTACATATTTTTTTTTGTCAGTATACGCTTTTTTAAAATAAAATTTATAAGGTTTATAAAACTTTATGTGACTTTTTTGACAAAAAGTATGCCAAGTTTAGGCTGGCAAGAACCATTGGGCCTGATTCACTAAAGGGCGATAAAACGTGCGTTATTTTTATTGTGCGCTAAAATTTTTACCGTGGCTTAATTTTGGCGATTTTTCGCACGATTCACTATAAGCATACTCGCGCTTTTTTACGCGCGATATTGCATGCGTTATTTAACTCGCGAAGACTATTTCAATGCGGTATTTGCTGGTACATGTGCTAAATTACACCCGCGAATAGTCACCGCATATGAATGGTAGCTTAGAAATAGTGTATAAAAATTGTCGCCGCATATAAATGGTGTATATAAATATTAGCCGCATATAAATGGTAGCATATAAATAGTAGATGCTTATAAATAGTAGCCACTAGTGATGAGCAAATGTGTTCTGGTTATCTTTAGTGAAAAATTAGCAAATCTTTCGAAAGATCCACGAAACGGCAAAAATGTTGTGCGGGCAAAAAAATTGTTGCTGTGACTATTATTTTTTGACGCTTGTATAAATTTTTGTATGTGCGGTGAATTTTTGCGTGGCAAATTTTTTCAGGCGTTTTGCCATTGGCGGATTGTTTTGCGAAACGCATGAAAAAATCCGCCGCAAAAAAATTCAACGCACGTCCAAAAATTCGCTGCGAATCCATGCCTGGCGAAACATTTCATCACTTGTAGCCAAATATAAATAGTCGCGCAAATGAACACACGCCATGTTAGCCATACACGCCAATACTTGCAGAAAATTACTGTATTAAAAATGAAGATTTTGCTGCAAACTGGCGGCTGCGTCACTCTAGGGGAAACACATACTTGAATAAATAACACTGTAAGTCCATATTTTATTGCAAAAAATCATTTACTGTACTTTTGTATAATTTTTCGCCTGCCTGTAGTAGGTGTTAATTTTCGCATAGCCGAATGCGATATTTAGCGCGCAAAAGTTATAGTGAATCATGTGATCGTATTCTTTTCAGCGCGGAAATTAACGCATGCGGTAAAACTAGTGCGAGAAATAACCCATGCGAAAATGGCGATTTTTTGCACGCGATAATACTATGGTGAATCATGCGCAAATTATTTTTGCGTTTTTTAACGCAAAAAAGCGTGCGATAATTTTTATCGCTCTTTAGTGAATCAGGCCCATTGAGTCCTATGGAGGCTTAGAATAATAGAGGAATAGAATAGTCAGTGACAGTGATACAATTTCAAGGGGAAGTTAATGCCATCATAGTTTTCTAGTTCACCCAGTTTCTAGGGGAAATTAATCCCATCATTGTTTTTTATTTCACACACTTTTAATGGGAAGTTATCCCCTCATTGTTTTCTATTTTACAGATTTTCAAGGGGTAGTCAATCCCATAATTGTTTTCTATTTCACCCAGTTTCAAGTTAAACTTAAACACAAGAATGCTCCAAAAAAGGCTGCTGGAGAAATTCCTGTTTCTGAAAAATAAAGATGACTTATGGAAATGAATAGCCATTTAAATTTCACAAATTTCTCCCAGTTTTTGGTTTGAAAATATCCTGATTTTCGGACAATAAACTTGATATTTTTTTTTAACCCTACTTACATTATTGTGACATTTAATAAATGCAAGAATTATCACGTCTTATTTGAAAAAAAATACCTTGTTGAGTTTATACGAGTTTCCCTTAGTCTTTAGAAGATGCTCTCCTGGATTATTTACCATATATAAGGTGGTATAGTCACATCCATCATGATATGAGTCTGCAGCAATGGGTGGGGTTTGTCAGACTATGTTCAGACTATGTTCAGAGTCATAGGGCCCGATTCACTAAAGTCCGAAATAAGGAGTGCTATTTATAGCATGTGTTAAAAATCTTATCACTTCTTATTTTTCGCTCGATTCACTAAAAGGACACTTGTCATAATTGAAAAGCGATGTTCTTGGCGTTATTTATCTTACAATGACATATTTTAATGAAAAAAACTATGCGATAAGCATTATAGGGGCCGATTCACTAAAGGTCAATAACGCTTATCGCATAGTTTTTTTCATTAAAAAGCATGCGATAATTAAGTACCGATTCATCAAAGTCATTTCGCATGTGTTAATCCGCATATCGCACGCACAAAAAAAACGCATTGCGTTAATTAGCGAATAGAAATAGTACTAACGCATGATTCACAAACACATATGAAGCGTTAAACGTGCAAAATATCGTGTTAATCTGTGTGAATATTAACCCTACTTGGGGCAGGCGGTACTTAAAGAAAATTGCGGTTCGTGAGCTATTGGCAACACAGCATGGAGTTTGCAGTCGTATTTTTTCAAGTATATGTTGGCCCTAGAGTGATGCATCCTCCAGTTTTCAGGGAAATGGTGGTTTTCAGAAAGTAATGGTTACGTGCGTAATATATTGCGCTCTGCGTAATATATTGCGATCTGCATAAAATATCGCGCGCTGCGTAATATCTTGTGCGCTGCGTAATATATTGCTTGAAAATATGTCATCATAAGATAAATAACGCCAAGAACATCGCTTCTTAATTATGACAAGTGTCCTTTTAGTGAATCGAGTGAAAAATAAGAAGTGATAAGATTTTTAACGCATGCTATAAATAGCACTCCTTATTTCGGACTTTAGTGAATAGGGCCCTTATTGTTGCTGTTGTCTTTGTACCTGTGTATGTCACCAGTGTATCTGTAACTTTTTTTTTGTTTTTGCATATTTGTGTTGTGTGTATTTTTCAGATGTGTATGTGCCTGTGTGCCAGAAGGTGTGTGGGTGCCATTGTTTCTCAAATATATATATATATAATATATAATGCAAAATGTGTGTATCTAGGGTTGCCAATTGGTTGGTGTCTTACTTGTCCAACTAGCCAATATTTATAACAGCATACATTAGTCATTTAAGCTGGTATTCTGTGTAGCAATTCTGTGTGCATCTAATACAGGATGAAGTATGATAGTGCAAGCATGGTCTAATAATCACAGCTGGGGTTTACTGTATCAATATGGGAGGGCTACAGGGGGTCACTATTTCAGTAAAGGCTGGTGGGTCATTGTGCAGCAATTCAGCAAAGTGGTAATTGTGATTTGTATTTTTTTGTATCACAGACCGAGATGCATTAGCAATGAATTATATTGTCAGGGTTTGCTCCACTCCTGCTGGGACAGGATCAGGGAGGAAGTTTGAAGTCAGGCACACAAAAAGTCCAAAATGCGGTATCAGAAGTATTACCGAGAGTCTCTTTAAGTCAGAGCACTCCTGACATATAAGTAAAAGCACATCTCTGTAAAATGAAATTTAGAAACAACTTATTTTTAATGTTGGAATAAAAATGTTATACCTGTGCACTAGTTAATGGAATTTGAAATCTTTTGCAGGTTTAAAGTAGAAAATAAATATTGACTTTTATGCTCTGAAGTTCAATGATCAAGTGATAGAGAATTTACGCAAACTACATTTAATCTGTCATTGCCCTTTGCTTTTTTTGGAATTATATCAAGGTGATAGTAAGGGGCTAATTAACTATGGGTCAAATATTTTTTAGATGATTTTTATTATTTATATATTTATGTTGAAAGTTGGAATAGTTCTATTTTTTGTTTCTTGCCCCGGAACAATTTTTGCTTTTTAAAATTGCGTATTTTCTGTAGTTTAAAAAAGCATTTTTCATATTTCTTTTGGGGCCATTTTTACCTAAATGTATTTGACCACTCTGAGAATGCAATCGTAATCCATGGCAAAATTGTAGCACACTTTTCACTCTTTCAGTTCAAAAGCTCGATAATCCTTTGACACGAAAACATTTTTTTAATAATAACCTTCAATAGAAAATTATTGCTTTGGAAAAAATGTTTTTTCATGCACATACAAAAAACTCCACTAGCAATTAAAAGCAAAGTGGTAGTGGTTTGATAAAGGATGTTTATGAATTTTAGTTAATCTGCCTCTGAATAGGAAAGTGACTTATCATAATATATGTATCTAAAATTTGCTACCTATATAAACAAAAAGTGAAGTTCAACAAATATTTAGGGTATATTACAGTATTACTATTATGCGCCATTACAGTATTACTAGCCTTATATGTTTTAGGTCATTCTTAATATCGCTTCATTACTACTTTTTTTTTTTTGCTTTAAAGATTGACCACATACACTAGTCTGATTGCTAAAAGAGGGGATTGTGCTTAATTGTGCTTTTAATTATGAATGGTGACTGTATATAATTAGAACTTTCATTTACAGTATCAAATATGACTGGCTAATTAGATTAGCTGGTTAGCCCCATTTTTTGACGACGTTAGAAAATATGCCAAGTAAAATGTACCAGGTGAAAGCTCCCAAAATTCATACTTCATACAAACAGATACAGTAGTTTCTGCCTTATTCACATAATGATAACTGCTGCACACATTTGCCCAGTAGTGCTATACAGTCATATGCTGCAATATGACCATTGGCACATGTAATTGGAGCACTGCTATTCTAACTGAAGCCTCTGAATTTTATAGTTCATGCAAGTGAAAAAAAATAATTTTATGTTTTTCTGTTTTGCAGGTACACTTATGAATATACAAGGAGAAAAAGAAATGATTCCCTGGATGTTGTTTTGAAGTCTGTTTCTGAATTAGGATTAGCTCTAAAACTGTGTTGCCAGGACCAGAATAAATCAGATTGCTTTTCCACACACCTTGCACCACTAAGTTTCTCAATCCTTTCTCAGTAAGTACTGTTTTTGCATACACATATGCAAGTATACAGAATAATGAAATTACAGCAATACAAACAGAAAAAAATAAAAAGAACTTTTTAAGCAAAATTGATTTTGTAATTACTTGCTGATAAAACCGTGTCTGAAAGGATTCACTGCTTATGGATTATGCATACCTTCCAGCATTTCTGGAAACATTGCCATGTGTAGGTAATGCACGTTTCAAGATGTGTTATGACTATAAAAGCTTGAGCAGAATATTTTTTCCACATCATTATGGTGGAGCCTTCCACACTGCAGACTAACATGCAAAGCTTTTTGTGGCTTCATGAAGCACCACAAACAATAGGTGAAACCTCTCTTTTCAATAAAATAAAAGTTCTGAGTAGTAGGTACACAAAGTAACATTTTTTGGGAACACTACAACATACAATTCTCATAAAGAGGGAGAGATAATGTATGTATATGTATGTATGTATGTATATCTTTATTTATAAAGCGCTACTTATGTACGCAGCGCTGTACAATAGAAGACATTAATATAAACAGGGGGTATTAAAATAGATAAATACAAAGTATAACAATAAGCACAAATAAATAAAAGATACAGTTGCAATAAGATAAGAGTCAAAAACACAAGAGGATGGAGGTCCCTGCCCCGTAGAGCTTACTATCTATATGGGAGGGTAACTTACAGACACAAATAGGCAAATATAAGTGCTGTAGGTCACAGTGGGTGACACTACAATATAAGTGCTATTTCCCAGATCAGGTGCTGGGTGAGTGCTCCAAAAGGTAGTCTTTTAGTTTGGTTTTAAAAAGACTGAGGGAGGATTCTCTCCGGAGGAAATCAGGGAGGGCATTCCAAATGTAAGGGGCAGCAAGGCAGAAAGGTTTAAGGCAGTAGAGAGAAACGGATGGATTTTGGCAATATTGTGCAGGAAAAAGTGAAAGTTTTGACAGTGGTGTTAATATGGTCAGAGAAAGAGAGACAGGAGTAAAAGATCACCCCCAAACAACGCCCCGAATCGACCGGGTTGATGAGGGTGCCTTCAATAGAGATAGCCTTGGAGTGCTCCCACAACCTCTTTTTGTGTATTTATGTATTTTAGCAGATTTAATTCTGCAGGAAGAATGGCCAAACTTCCATGTGGGTTCAGCACCCCCACACCCGTCCCTTTAATGGTGGTCTTATGCCTTTAAAAAGAATGGGTGTTGGCTAATGGGCAGTCTTCTCCTCTACAAGCCGCAAGCGGGGGAGGATTGGGCCTGGGGAACCAGGCAATCTCTCTCTATATAAGCAAAAGGCATGGGAGTGACTAAGCCCTCTGATTCAAACCAGCCCCCAGGTCAAGAATGGCAATAGTGCACGGGAGTGCCAGCCTTTGAAAAATATGACCAGAGGTAAATAGATAGGACCACCATACGGGGTTTACCTTGACGTGGTATGGTGGCTTACCATTCTTATGATCATAATTTTGTAACTAAAAACCCCTGTTTTTTGTCAATATAATGTATGCACTAGCATGAAACTAACAGACAATTTACTTATGAAACAGGGGACCAGGGAATGTGCATTGATCAATCCCCCTTTTTTTTTTTTTTGTATGTTTGTAGTATATAAAAGACACATTAAGGGTTGACAGTTAGAATTTAAAATGACTTTCTAGAATATGGGTGTTTATGGCCAGGGGCTAGGGCCATTTTAATGCATGGGTATACCAGTAAAGTAATAAAGTAGAATATGGGGAAAGGATTTGCCATCTCCACCCTGTACAATGGGGAGAAGGCAGTCCATATGTACCCCAGAGCTGTTTCTGCAAGAATAACCCATAAGCTTTGTTCAGTCAGTGATGGCATGAGTCCTGGAGTAAATGAGAAGGACTGGGGTACATTAATTATTTAAATGTAAAATAATGTTTTTAAACCCCATACAGATTCTAGTTACTTTTGCTTATCTGACACACTGCGAAACTTTACAATAACATTTAGGGGTGATTTATCGACGGCTGAGTTTTATTTTTTTCTCGATTAAAGTTTTTTTGCACTTAAAAGACTCGAATTCGAGTTATGGTTCCAAAACTCGATTGTAAAAATTTGTCCTGTAAAAGCTTGCAAGTTTCTATAGACATCACTGGGGGGCACATTTACTAATCCACGAATCCGAATCCCGAATGGGAAAAAATCGGATTGGAAACGAAAATTTTCGCATTTTGCGCAATTTTTTCGTTGCCGTCACAACTTTATCATATTTTGCGCTACTTTTTCGTCGCCGTCGAGATTTTTTCGTATTCAGCAATTGCAAACGGCGGAAAAACCAATCCGATTTTTTCGGGATGGCGACGAAAAAGTTGCGGGACATATACGAAAAAGTCGTAACGGCGACAAAAAAATCGTGGGACATACGAAAAAGTCGCAAAGATACAGATCATTACAAAAAAACGCTTTCAGCCCGTTCGTGGATTAGTAAATGTGCCCCTGGGAGTTGTCATAGGCAAAGTCAAGCCATATTTTCAAACTCTCCCTTATTAATAAATAAGCGACCATTCAATATGCGAGTTTATTCGATTTAGAAAAACAAACTCGAATTCACAAACACAAAAATTAATAAATAAGCCCTTTACTGTATGCAAATGGTAAAAAAAACATCATACGGAAGCTGTATGTAAGACCCAGAACACTTCTCATTAGACTGCATGCTTCTAAGCTTACACCTTCTAAAGTAGTCTACAAATATGATGCTTTTTGTTAAAGAGTCGTCCAGATCAAAGCTATCCAACTGGAGGCCCACGGGCCAGATGTGGCCCTCTAAATGATTTATATGGTGCCCAGTCTGCTCAAAGGTTCCATAGACTTCATTGTATGATATCATCATTTTGATTTAATCTGGCCCTCAAACATGCTATACGAGAAATTATCGGCCCACTATATGTAATAATTAAGCACTGACAGATCAGTAAAGAAACTCTAGCTGCAATTTGGCAAAAGCATTTTGTGTAAAAGCAAGTGGCCTGACATATAAGTAAACAAACTCTGGGTAAATATGAAGTGTTGGATTAAATCAGCATAATATTACATAACAAGTTTATTTTTGTAGTCAACAGATATTTTGTTCCAAAGACATGTTTATATAAGAAAGCAGAGCAAAGTTTAACTGTCTGGTTTTTATAGCAGCCTTTAACTATCTAAATTTTAACACACTTTTTTCCTTATTTCACCTGTTTCATTTATGTATTTAAAAGATTTTATTGTAAAACATACAATGCACAGATAAGTACAATACACTTATACCCTTTCCTCTCTCCCTCCTGACTGGGGGGGGGGGTGAATTTTGGTTGTAACTTGTAATTATTGACCGGCATGTCGGTCTGAGTTATGTTAATTCTTTCTTGTGAAGTTTTTAATAAAAACACTTAAAAACCCTCCTTCAAACAATGTCTGTATCCTGTCAAAATAAGGCCATGAGTGTCACAGGAACGTAGCGGAGAATGTCTTGTGGAGGAACGACTCTCCCCCACAGCTTTCACTACCCGTACCCTTGAAAATGGACACAGGAGAGGGTTAGGAGAAAAGGCAGGGAGGCCATAAATGTAAGGCAGGCTCGTAGTCGGGGACAGGTAGAGGTCTTGGGCAGGCAGCAGGCAGAATCGTAGTCGGAGGCAGGCAGCAGGCATTAAGCGAAATCAGAGTCAGGCAAGCGAAGGGTCGGCAACAGAAAGTCGTAGGTAATATCAGGCAGGCTTAGTTTCCCAGGCAAGGCCGCAGACAACATAGCACAGGAGGAGGCGTTTGGTAGCTTTAAATACCCCCCGCGCATGCGCAGAACCCAGCGCCGTCAGCAAGTCGCGGATGTGCGTGCGCTTTGATGCACGCACACCCGGACGCACGCAAGCAAGGTCCCGCGGACAACGGGAGGCGCGCGAGACCGGCCGCACGTGTGAGTACCCTGACAATGAGCACTTTTACAGTTTGACAGCTACACTGGCAGTCCTGTTATTGCTTAGAATTTCTATGTAAAGGGATTGGTTGCAATTTTTTACAGGGAAAGTCCTTTTAAAATTTAAAATTGAAGGCTTCCAGCCACATGAAAATGCAGAGTAGACTGGACCTTCTGACATTGGGAGTTTGAATTCACATTCAACCCAATAGGAATGTGGTGGTAGTGGTTTCTCCCACCAATTCAAAAACATAACTTGAAATGGAATCACACACAATAAGCTTAGTATACACTACTATTAAGGGGTGTGAAGAAGATCATAAGCAATAAACTGGACAGATGTGGTGACACAATGATTAGTACTGTTGCTATGGTCTTGGAACTGATACCTATCAGGCCACTACCTGTATTTGTGTGACTTGCCTCTGAATATTCTGTTTTGTGCGATGTTCCAAGAACATCCTGTTCCAACTGGTGGAAACAGTGTGTTTTTATTACTTTGAATTACTTATCTTTCTATACATGCCAAACTTTCTATTTAATACTTTGCCTATTCATCTTTCATATAAACCACAGCCCAATTGCTAGGGTAAATTGAGCAATCAGATAGCTCCTGCAATGCCAATCCACAGCGCTGCTGAACAAAAACAAAACGCTAAATATTTCAAGCCACCGTATTTTTAATTATTGTTGTAACCACAAAAAATGAAGACCTACTGCAAATTGTCTCAAATTATCACTGTCTACATCATACTAAAAGTATGGTGTATTAATCCTATAAGAATTAATGCAATTTTTGCCCCTTATTGTGGGCACACACCAAGTTGTGACCATTACAACTTGCATGCAATTCACCTACACTGATGCAAATTAGCATCTGCATGGGAAATCACTTGCTAGATGTGGTAGACGGTGTATCCAAAGAACTGTAACTGAATGGTGCAAATCACTAAAAGAACCCTGGTATTGCTGCCACCTTCAGAATTGCAGTAATTATAGTAATCTCTTCAAGGCATGCTAGGAGCATGTATGGGTGCAAGCATTTAATTTGAGCTTTTTGCACTTGATCTTGTGAATATAAATGAGGCGTCCTGATATTTAAGAGCAATACCAAGCTTAAGAAAAGTTGTTAATTAGATATGAAACCACAATGTGCACAGTGTTCTAAATATCTATGCTTTTAGAATAACTCTTGTAAAATCATGTAACTATCATGTAACAGTTACTTTTTTTTATCCTTCATGTTTCTTTGCTCACTATTCTCACTAGCTACATATGTTTAGGGACTTTTCCTTCATCCAAATGTCTATCACCTTAGATTCTTCTTGCTTCTTTTCTTACTAAGTTTAAAGGAGAAGGAAAGTTACAATCACTGGGGGGTGGCAAAATGTTAGGCACTCCCTAGTGATTGTAATCACTTACCTTAAACCCCCGGCAGGGTGCATGTGATGACGCAATCTTCTTCCTTCTTTGGTCTTCGCACATGCTCAATGGAGTGAAAAGCCAAATGTTAACAAAAAAGCAGACTTTTCCCCTCAACTTCGTGAGCCACGGGATATTGTCAAAATGAGAAGGAAGCAAGAGGATAACTCACCTGCATTAACCCCAGGCCAATGTAGTTTTCTCCTAACAGGAACACCAACCAGAGGTTTCAGATAAGTGATTACAATTACTGGAGGACGCCTAACACCCCACTGATTTAGCCTTTCCTTCTTTAAGATCTTTCCTTGAATATTTCTTACAGAGTTTACAGACTTTACCATATCTCTTTTATCCATTAGCTCTTACTAATTAATTGTGCCATGTCCAGTTTCATTAAGGCCGTTGTATATAAAAATATTATTGTATAAAATCATGTTCAATTTGGATGCAACAAAACAAAAAGTATAACTCAAAATGCTTAATAAAAAGCTGGTTAAAAATAAAGTGTTTAAAGTGTTTTAGATATTAGATATTATTCAGCATTGCATGCCAAAAGCAACAGAACAGAAACCTTTCACCCACATCAGCCCACAAACTAGACTTTGTATTAGATTACACACACATTTTTGATATTATCAGCATATAAAGACTCATTGTACCTTGAACTTGCCGTATTAATGCTATTTACCTAAATTCAGAAATTTACAGAATTTTACATATTGTAATCTCTCATATACAGTATTCTGTTAACAATAATTTCATTATTTTAAGATGCTTACACAGGCAAAATTTACTTTGATAAAAAGTCCTGCTTGGATTGTGCCCTGTAAGAGTCAAGCTGAGCTTAAGGAGGTTAGGAGAAAAAACATGTTTGTGCAAAGCACAACCTTTACAGCAGTGATTAGCATACAGCAAGCAGTTAAAGACTTTAACATTACATCATTATAACGATTTGTTGCTGTGTGATGTCATTGGATTTTACAAAAATAAAGTGCTGGAATGCTACACGGTTTCTTTCCAGTGTTTGAGCACAGGTTGTTAGGTCATTTTCATGACACTCACCACACCTAAATGTCCTTCGTGGGCAATTCTGAGGAGTGCAGTTGGAATTACTGCCCTGTGCCTTAGTACTAAACAAACATCTTTCCAAAGGGACAATTCTGTTCTCACTTGGTAGTATGGCTGAAGGTGTCCTGGTAAAACACATAGCCATTCTCCGCATAAGTACGTTAGTGTTTCTTGAATCAGTGGGTCATTCTGAGATGAGGTCACAAGTTTTGTGGTGTAACTGTAAAGACTAATTCATTGGATATTACCAGAGTGTCCTCTTCCTCCTGTGAAGTCTTTGTCTCCTCAGGCTTGGGGACCACATGGGATAGGTAATCCGCAACTTGATTCAATTTTCCGGGTCTGTAGCAAACTTCATAGTTGTATTAATATAACCTGTCTGACCATCTGTGAATACGAAGGGGATGATGGCCTTATCCAAATGTAGACAGCAAGGCAGTTAGGGCTTGGTGATCTGTTCTCAGGGTTGACTTCCTGCCATAAAGGAAATGATGCCACTTTCACAAGTCCATATACAGGCCAATGCCTCCCACTCTCCCGTAGAATTTCTGCACAGCTGGAGCACTCGAGAACCAAAAGTAACGGGATTCTCCACTCCATGTTGAATCTGTGATAAGACTGCACCTATGGCAACAGCTGAAGCATCACAAGAGACAAATGAAGGTGCACTTGGTGAAAAATGTTCAAGGTTTGGTGCTTAAGCTACACAATGTTTTTAGTATACAGACTGTTTGGGAACAATCTGGTGTTCACTCCCATTGTACATCTTTTTTAAGCAAGGAATGTAATGGTGTTGTGATTTCTGCATAGTCAGCTACAAAACAAATAATAGTTTGTGAATCCCAGAAAAGAAGCAAGTTTTGCTCTGTCTTTTGGTTCAGGTAATTGATGTATGGTCTCAACATTGAATTGTAATGGTTGAATTTCCTGTGATGACAGTCTGTGGCCCATAAAGTCAACTTCAGATTCGGTGTGAACACATTTTGCTTCATTCAAGGTGAGATTCTAGTCCATCAGCCTGTGGAACACCTAATCAAGGATTGCATTGTGTTCCTCCAGAGATGGCGCATGGAGTATATCATGCAGATAAATTGTTACCCCAGAGATTCCTGCAAAAACAGAGACCATAACTTTTTGGAAACAGTTTGGGGCAGAACGCAGCCCGAATGGCATGCATTTGAAAGTAAAGTTCTTGATGTGCAATGAAAGATTTTGACCCATGGTGTTGGGAAATTCTGTAGTGTGCAGAAGGTAACAGTCGGATATTATCAAGTTGTTACCTGATGTACTGTAGGTCCACACATAGCTGAATTTGCCCATCTTTTTTGTGGTTACTAAGTTAATAACCCATGGGGAAGAGTCAGTTTGTTCAATAATATCCTCCTGTGACAGCTTTTTGAGTTCTGCTTCTACTGCAGCACGGATTGTAAGAGGTGGCCTGCACAAAGACTGCATCACTGGGGATACCAGGGTGTTCACAATTAAATTGTGAAAAAACTTGCATATGTGGCCCAGTCCATTAAAGGCGTAAAGATATTTTTCCTGATAGTACTCACTCTGTGTTTTTTGCAGCATTTGTCTAGTTTAAATCCAATTGCATGAAACAAGTCCAGCCCCGGTAGGTTTGCTTCCTTCTCAGTGGCATAAAATGTAAAGCTTCCCAACTGCTGACTTTTATACCAGTGATGTAGTATAGTAATGCAACATTCTAACATCCTTCAAAAGCATATAACTTTATAAAACATAACACAGCTTGTACAAATACATAACACTTACCAAACTGGAATATATATATAAAGTCAAGCTGTGTGTCTGCACTCAAAACCAATGCAATAAGCGGGTGCTAAGGTCAAAATATGTAAATACCTAAAAAGAGGACCAGCACACCAATTCACATCAAATCTTCTTTTTATTCACCGTGCGTTCCAACATTTCGGTCCCTCTTGGGATATTGTGCAAGTAAAAAAAATACAAAGTTAAATACAGGTATAGGACCCATTATCCAGAATGCTCGGGACCAAGGGGATTCCGGATAAGGGGTCTTTCCGTAATTTGGATCTCTATACCTTAAGTCAACTAAAAATCAATAAAACATTAATTAAACCCAATATGATTATTTTGCATCCAATAAGGATTAATTAAATCTTAGTTGGGATTAATTACAAGGTACTGTTTTATTACTACAGAGTAAAAGGAAATCAGTTTTAAAATTCTGATTTATTTGATTAAAATGGAGTCTATGGGAGGCAGGCTTTCCATAATTCGGAGGTTTCTGGATAACGGGTTTCCGGATAAGGGATCCCATACCTGTAGTACAAAAACTTGAAAAAAACTGCTTTTTTGGTCCAAAGTGTTACTATCTAAAACATAGTCAATATAATTTTAATCTCTCACCAGTAGGTACGTGCACAGGGCAAGCATATGGGCTGCGCTGGATCCAGAAAGGGCCCACAAAATTAAAGAGAAGGATAAGGATAAGAAGCAGGATATAGCCCAACAGGCTGTAGCTAAACACTGGGCTGATGATAAGCATGACCCGGCAGAATTTAGATGTATGCCTATTGAGCATATACCTAGATGGTCAAGGGGTGGCGATCTGAATAAATTATTGTTACAGCAGAAGGCCTTCTGGATCTATGAGTTAGATTGTGTCGCTTCTAGGGGCCTCAATGAGCAATTGGTGCTTACTTGTTTCCTGGGTTAGATAAACTGTGTGAACACATAGTCAAGGGGGTTATATCAAGTTTGAAGAACTTCAAAGAAATATTTATGTTTTATTTTTTATAGATGGTTTACACAAGAAGCACTTTCTATGGATATATGAATATGATATGGATTTCAAACTGGGAAGTTATACACATGTATGCTGACACCTACTAGTGAGAGATTAAAATTGACTGTTTTAAAGAGCAACACTTTGGACCAACTGATTGGTTAATTGTATATGATCTGCACTGTGATGGCTTTGGATTATGAGTCTATGCAAATTGTGATGTCATTGAAGTTTGTATTTCTTACTTGCACAATGTCTTTGCTAAAGGGACCGAAACGTTGGAACGCACGGTGAATAAAATGAAGATTTGATGTGAATTAGTGTGCTGGTCCTCTTTTTAGGTCTATATACAGTATATGAGGTGAATTTAGATCCCCCTTTCCTTTATATTTTTACTTAAACAAGACTAACAGATAATCTAAGGAGTCTAGAAATTGATGCCTTTTTTGTCTTTGTTAGGAACCAATATGTGCCAGTGCAGGAACTTTAGAAAATTAAGTTGCGCAGCAGTTCTGTACCACCCACTAATGCCCTTATCAGTTAAATTTGAATGATTATCATGTGTGCCTACCTCAGCAACCATTTCTGATATACCCATATGTGTAGTATATTTGTATGGCCTTACATATTTCAATTCCATCAGAATTTTTGAAATTAGACAACTGAAAATAAATAAAACATATATTGCTTAATTATAAACAATGCATTCATAAAGGTAATATAAATATAGATATGAATGTAATTTTGGCATCAGATCCCCTCAGAATGTGCCCTGCACAGAATTTGCTCAGGAAAGCACTTTAATAGTATATTATGTCAGGGACAGAGAACTGATAGTGATATCAGGGAATAAACATGTACCTAGTGTTTCAAAAGCTACATATTTACTTAATCAAAGTCATTGTATTATAGCACACTTCTTAATGCTAGCACAGCAGGTTCTTTTAGGTAAAACTGCAGGTTTAGTCTGTGGTTGACCAACGCTGTTGTTTGAAGTAGTGTGGAAATGCTATGTAAATATGAATTATAGTACTAAAGATTTTGTCGCAATATGTCTCATTTAAAATATGTGCAGATAAAATAATACTATATTGGAAACAAAACTAAATTGAAAAAAAAACTGATAAAAAATTAATTTGATATTTTTAACTTTTTTTTAGCATAGAAGACATGACTGAGACATGCAATCCTCTATGTTTTCTGCACTTTGCATTGTTCAAACAACATGTATCCTACAAGTTGGATGTAGTTGCATGGGTTAATGGGACTGATATAAGAATCTGATGTATAAAGTACATAAAAGGATTGTGATCTGACACACTTGTCGAAAGGGAACGCTGCATGTTGCAACTTAATCCCATGAGATAAGATCTTTCATGTAAACCCAGCACACACAAACCTATACTTACCTATTTATACACTCACATACATAAACCATATGTACCAACATCAATACTAACTGCTGATTTTAGTATCACAATAGCCTTGAATACTATGCTTGTTCAAGAACTCATCCAGGCCCCTCTTAAAGGCATTAACAGAATCTGCCATTACAACATCACTAGGGAGGGCATTCCCCAATCTCACTGCTCTCTTAAAAAAACACCTACTCTACTTTAAATGGAAGCTCCGTTCCTCTAATCTAAAGGGGTGGCCTCTGGTGCACTGATGGTTTTTATGAGAAAAAAGAACATCCCCTATCTGCCTATAATCCCCTCTAATGTACTTGTACAGAGTAATCATGTCCCCTCGCAAGTGCTTTTTTTTCTAGAGAAAACAACCCCAACCTTGACAGTCTCACCTCATAGTTTAAATCTTCCGTCCCAATTACCAGTTTAGTCGCAGTCTCTGCACTCTCTCCAGCTCATTAATGTCCTTCTTAAGGACTGGAGCCCAAAACTGCACTGCATACTCAAGGTGAGGCCTTACCAGGGACCTATAAAGGGGCAAAATTATGTTTTCATCCCTTGAGTCAATGCCCTTTTTTTATACAAGACAGCACTTTATTTGCTTTAGTAGCCACCAAATGACATTGCCTGGAACTAGACAACTTGTTATCTACAAAAACCCCTAGATCCTTCTCCATTAAGGAAACCCCCAACAAACTACCATTCAGTAGATAGCTTTCATTTATAATATTCCTACCAAAGTGCAAAGCTTTGCACTTGTCCACATTGAACCTCATTTTCCAGTTTGCTGCCCAGTTTTCCAATTTTGTCAAATCTCTCTGCAAAGCGGCAGCATCCTGCATGGAACTTATAGTTTTGCACAATTTAGTGTCGTCAGCAAAAATAGAAACAGTATTGTCTATGCCCACCTCCAGGTCATTAATAAACAAGTTAAAAAGCAAAGGACCCAGGACTGACCCCTGCAGTACTCCACTAACCACACTGGTCCAATTAGAAAATGTTCTATTTACAACCACTCTTTGTAATCTATCCTTCAGCGAGTTCCCTATCCAATTACAAATATTATGTACTAGGCCAGTGCTGTCCAACTGGCGGCCCGCGGGCCGCATGCGGCCCTCGACCCCCCTCTGTGTGGCCCCCCACCTGTCTGGCTGCTTTGATGGCTTACTCTTGTGTAAGCTTTAAATGGTATCAGTACTGAGATTAACTGCCCCCCCCCTGCATGGTTCTCACCTCAGAGTCAGGCTGTAATCAGGCTGTATTGTTTAAATATGTAATCCCCTGTGTTGTTCACACCTTTTAATCTCTGCATTGTTCCCCCCGTGCAGTGTTCACACCTCAGGCTCAGGCTGTAATCCCCCATATTGTTCCCCTGTTCACACCTCAGGAGCAGTAGAAACCCACAAATAATCCCTGCACACTACAAAAAGAACATATACTGAGGTGGTACTTCAATTAAAAAGTTTTTTAATATATAGTTATTGTGCAGACTATATGAGCAGTGCCAGCATTGTGTCACTGTAGGCTGCCTGTGTGTGCCATACACACAGGCATCATAGGGAAAGCAGAGTATGGCACACACAGGCAGGGTAGGGAAGACAGAGTATGGCACACACAGGCCAAGTATGGCACAAACCAGCCAAGAATGGCAAACACAGTGAAAGTATGGCACACGCAGGCAGGGTAGGGAAGGCAGAGTATGGCAGACACAGGCAGGGTAGGGAAGGCAGAGTATGGTAGACACAGGCAGGGTAGGGCAGGCAGAGTATGGCAGGTTTTTGCTGTACTACAACCATTAATATGGGTATGGTCATGTGATAACATGGGTGTGGTTTCAAGTGGGTGCGGTTTCAAAAAGGGGAGTGGTCAAAACTGGCTTCCATTATCGGCCCTCCACCACGTAGGTCGGAAAAATTCCGGCCCTCGGTACAACAGAGGTTGGACAGCACTGTACTAGGCCAATATTCCTCAATTTTATCACTAACCTTCTGTGAGGTACTGTATCAAACGCTTTAGCAAAGTACAAGTAGATGACATCAACTGCCATTCCAGCATCGAGGTTCTTACTCACCTCCTCATAAAAGGCGACTAAATTAGTCTGGCAAGATCTGTTACGCATAAAACCATGCTGGCACAAACTTATAGTATTGTGAACTGCAATGTATTCAAGTACCCTATCCCTTATTACCCCTTCCAAAAGCTTTCCTACTACTGCTGTCAGGTTGCCACCTGTCCAGATTTGACCCAGATGGTCTGGTTTTTGGATTGCAGATTGATTCGCAGGTGATTGGCAAAACGGCGATAGCCACATTATAGCCCCCTCCCCATGATGTCGCGGCCTGCCCCCTTGATGTTACGCCCCCCCCTTCACATCCTGCCACCCTGCCCAAGTTCCCGGGCAGGACAGGTAGCAACCCTATGTCTGAGAGACTTTTTCTCATTGAAACACATTGACTGTTGGACGTAGATGCATGAACAAAACACACCATCCAACTTTATCTGATCTGACTTTACATTACAGCTCATGGATATCAGATTTTTTAGGATTATACAAAATCTTGTGTTGTTGTGTGGTGTTGTATTGGGTTGCGTGCTGTTTCATAACAAGATCAGATAAAATATAACCCACAAAATCTGAAGGATTATAGCCCTTACAGGATTTTCTTCTTCCGCTTGTTGCAGTAGGACTAAAGGACTGAAAGAGGGAAAGGCCGGGTATTTTGTGCTAAGCACATGATGACTGAACATCATGGGGCTGATTTATTAAATACAATTTAAGGAATCCTGATTGATTGCCAGCAATCTGATATTTTCAAAAATATAACAAAACTTTCCTGGCTGCCAGGACTAGTTATATGCCAGACAGTGAACTAATTGACACATTTTTCTAATACAACCCCCTGTCATTTTGTCAGTATCCCTTCAATTGTAGTTACTAGTCGGATCTCAAACCAGTGGCTCAAGATCAACAAGTTGCTCTCCACCCCCTTTGATGTTGCTCCCAGTGGCCTCAAAGCAGGTCTTCATTCTTGAATTTCTAACTTGGAGGCAAGTTTTGGAGGCATAAAGACCATGGGTACAACAAAACAGAGCCTCCTGTAGTCTGCCAATCCACATATGTGCTACAAAATAACCAATTACAGGAACTTTTTTCATAAATTGTAGTGGTTTCGAATAGGCTGTCAATTATTATTTTAATGAGACTGATATGAAATGCTATGATATGACTAGTATGAACTATTAAAGAACTGGGAGCAGGCTTCCACACAATTGGGCCCAATGAAATGTGTGTGCAGTTGTGTTAATTTTGCTGAATCTGACACAATTTCCCCAAAAGTAGCAAACTGCATCAGGCTTAATGCTTGAATTCTGAGAAAAAACCTACATAGTGGTAAAAAAAAACTGGCAATTGCAATTAAAATTTAATTTTGATCACTGCATTGGGTATGTAAGCGAGCCTTATAGTGTGGTGTTTTTGTACTAAAATTATTACGCCGTTATATACATTGTCCATGGTATATTAAAACATGGGGTAGCAAGTGCCTGTATAGTTTTTATGATGAGTTAGGCACAAAAAGAGCTGCAGGAGCACTCTAAGAACAAATAAAGTATGGACTCCCTCTTTTCCTATATCTTATGGGCTGGGCACTCCCAGATTAGTTGCATTATGTTTGGGAAAGTGTACCTTGACCAAAGCATTGATTTGGGTGCTATCACCAGATGGAAGTTTGGCCTACTATTCTAGGGATTTACTAAAAGGCTGAGAAAGCACTAGGGTTATTAGCAGTGGAGAAGATAAATCTGATTTATCTGCTTTAGATTTTCATAAATTTAAATGCAGCCTCTATTGTTAGGAAGCTACATTGGAGAATGTAGAGAATCTCAGAGACCCTTCTACTAATGGTCCTCTGTATGTAACAACCGCTTTCTATTCATTTCTGGTCTTTGGTTCTAGAGTACATTTAGACTTTTTGCTGTCTTTCATGTATATCTTAGCTGGAATTAAGTGCAAGCTACTATTTTATTATTGCAGAGGAAAAGCAGATCATTTTTGAAAATTTGAAGTATTTGATAAATCAGAGCTTTCTGGATAATGGGTTTCCAGATAAAGGATCTCATATCTGTACAGTGAAATATTAACTATAAACATATTTCAGAAAAATACATTACAGTTAATAAAGAATGTTACAAAGAAAAAAGGACAAACAGAATGATCACATTAGGCTGTTTGACCTTTGCATATAATTGGACTAAATGAAGATTTGGGGCACAGACCAGTACATAGTATACACAAAGATCAGTTTGCTTAACCTTTTGTTCAGTAATTACCCAAGACTTTGCCTTGCCCATGATAGTTTTTTTCCTTTAATTTACAAGGTCTTTCAAAGAGCAGCATCCAATATACAGCAACAGCAATACATTATTTGACTTTAGGAAACTCCACAAAGCTTAAAAAACTGCAACAGAACAATTTGATAGGTTAATAATTTTCCAGATCTCTCTTAGGAATAGTATAAAGCAAGAGGTATCACTCATTTCAGATCAGGCTTCTATGAGGTCCCCACCCAATACACCTCCAGTCATGAAGTGGATCACCCTTATTTGTCTGTTAATTAGCTCCTCGTTAATTGAATCAAGGATTATTTTAAAAAGAGATGCAGGTAAGATTTCAAATACATTAATCATTATTAAAATCCAAAGATTTTATTGCATATTATTGTGTTTTATATAATAAACAGCATTCTTTTTTTTGAAAATTGAGGATTCTAAATTGCATAAGTAGTTCACAATGAATTACCCAGGTCATATAAAGGATGTCTGTATAATTGCATATTTTCAAAAAGTAGATTTTGCCATACAGTAGAACAAAACATGCACGATAAGCACACAACTGATTTGCTTTAAAGGTATTGCTATTGAAAGAGATACAAAGCATGTGCCATCTGTAAAGTTAAGTTATTATGACTTTCATTAAAAAGTTATCAAGTTTATTTGACTTATCAATTGCCATTCACACTTTAATGGTATGTACATATATACATACATACTACATACATACAAAAGTAAATAGCTACATTTTCAGGTTTATAGATATATATATATATATATATTTATATATATTTATTTTTAATCCTTAATAATGCCTTTCTTGTAGATCAAGACCATCAAAAGCATATCGCTGATGTGTTCAATGAATTGACCGAGCGGACCTTCAAAGGACTGTAAGAATTATTTCTACAAATAATTATAGTTTTTTATGGTCTAGGATTGCCATTGGATTGACCCTGATATGCTTAAAGCAGACATACATTTTTTTTCTAGTATTGCCAGTACAGACAAAGAGTTTTCATTTATTACTTGACTTTTTAAGATCACCCCTATGCTGTATAGAATTATTCTTTGGCATTGTATATTTTATTTTAAAATTGTTTTTGTAGAAAATGAGATTTATGTATGATATTTTTTTCCTCTTTAAAGGGAATATTCACTCTATTCTTTAAATTTAGTTTAGGGTGGTTTCTTATTTAAAGGTGTTCTATTAGAATGAATGCTCCAATACTTATAATGACTTATGCTCGTGGTTTGGGACCCTTTGTTCATCATCAGTGGCAGATGACTGTCCTTCCAATGCTAGAATGCAGTGATGTTCATATGGGTGGGTGTAGGTAAATTACATTGACATATTCAGTAGGTTAATAGGTACCCTTACAGAATTGACTTTTAGGTTAGTTGTTGACTGCTCACTATAATACTTTTGAATGTGTTTTCTTTTGGATGCCTTTTATTTTGACTGCCTACTTTGAACATGAGTCCAATATGGTGGATGAGTTCCTAATTCAGTACTATTATTTTTGCAGTACATTGGCTATTGTCTCACAGAATCTCCAGAAATGTTCATTGGAGGAGCTTTCTAAACTGGTGAATGAAATTACTGACTTTGCCAAGAGCTGTACAGGAAATGATAAAACTCCAGAGTGTGACAAAAAAATTGTAAGTAATTATATAAGATTGTGTACTGTGCATATACATCTACTTTAACTCTCAACAGTTTAGTTTAGTGACATTTTTCTGTTCAGAAAACACTATTGCCTTCATTTATCAAAAAAGACGGTATATATGTAGAAAGGAAATATAATTTACTTCTCAAATCTGAAACATAAATTCAATTAACCTAGTATAAAATAA
The DNA here is from genome assembly GCF_000004195.4 of Xenopus tropicalis. Lineage (NCBI taxonomy): Eukaryota > Metazoa > Chordata > Amphibia > Anura > Pipidae > Xenopus > Xenopus tropicalis. The sequence continues at coordinate 80,158,638 of NC_030677.2, read as the reverse complement.
AATAAAATTCCAAGCAGGAATCACTTTTACTATAAACTGCTTCTTCAAGCATTTCAACCCTCTGGCCATTATACTCTAGATATGTGCCACGCCCAGGTCTAGGGCAATTTAGCTCAACACATTTTGAACCTTTTGCCAAAACTCGGGACCAAATTGTACATTTCTCAGCAAGAACACAAGAAACTTAATGCATTGGAGCTAAGAGGCCACCTAAGGCATGGTGCTCCACATTACTTATGCAGAAAGCTCCAGTTCCCAAGCATTCTGGGTAACAGAAACTTGTGCTCTTGATTTGCCACATTTCACACACTGCTGCAGCCATTTATTGTGACTTCCCAGAAAATTATGTTTTTGTGCTATTTTGCAAACTAATTTATTATTATTTCGCAGGATACCCTGTTTTATGACAAACTCTGTGCAGATCCAAAGGTGGGTGTTAACTATGAGTGGACCAAAGATTGCTGTTCTAAGCAAGATCCAGAGAGAGGAGAGTGCTTCAGGGAGCACAGAGATGTTGAACATACTCCGGTAAAGACTTTATCACCTGAGCAAACTTGCACGTTGTTCAAAGAACACCCTGATGACCTTCTCTCAGTGTAAATATGAACACTTTATTTTATTTTTTCAAAACACATGTTCTAATATAGAGTTATATATTTTTTATTAAACTAAGACCTGCATGCATTCACCATTCTCTAGAAAATGATTTTATTATTATAATACAAGAAATAGGCCTGTGGCAATGACAATTTTCTTTATCCAATTCATTTGCTATTTTATTTAGATGAAATGGAAAAGGTTTTGCTGTCTAATTCTTTTGTTTTAGCATTTTTGAAGATCAACTTATGTACCAGATCAACACATGCACCAGAATTGCTCAAAATCCTATATTACAACAGATACCTTATAAGTTATTTGAAAAATCTACAATTTCTTTTTGCAAGCAATGAAAGCCATTTCTTTTTGCACTGTATTTAAAAGGCACTGTAGCATGTACTCAACTGGTTTTAGGCCAGTGACATTATTTTTACGCTTTTTTAAACAAATAGTTATTGTTACTCTTATTTTTCATTTTTAGAAAATGTACATGAGGTTTTGGATACTTACCTAAACTCTCTTTTATTTTTTTGTCTATAGGTTCATCCATGAGGAGGCAAGACACCATCCAGACCTTTATCCTCCAGCAGTACTATTATTAACTAAGCAATATCAGAAAACTGTTGAACATTGTTGTGAAGAAGAAGACAAGGAACAATGCTTCAAAGAAAAGGTATAGTGTTCAGAAATCCAGTAATTTCACATTTCCCAGTGCCATTTTAACATGCCCATGTGTTGCATTTCAACACATTTGTAGACATGTAGGGTGGAAATAAAGATTTTTTTAGGGCTAAACTCCACAAACATTTTTTGCGGATTGACAAAACGCATGCGGCAAATTGCATGTATTTGCTCAATGTATAAACTACATGTAAGGTTTTCCATCTGGCAGGTGTTGCATCTGCGTCAATGCGATATTCTCACACCAGTTGAAGCGACTTTTTCTTTGCATTGAAATATATTGACATGTGTTGAAGCAGGAACAAAATACTTCATCCAACTTTATCTGATCTGTGGAGATCAGATTTTGAAGGATCGTACAAAATCTCTTGCTGTTGCATAGTGTTGCATGCTGTTGCATGGAGGATCAGATTAAATTAATCCCATAAATTCTTATAAGAAATACTTGTGGAGTTTAGCCCTTTTGTTGTATCCAGACTTTTCTGAAAGTAACAGCTAGTGCAAATCTAGGGGGAGGCCAAAAAACTTGTGTGGTTTATACTGTAGCATGGATGATAAAATTTTTCTATGGGCAATAACCAACAACAACTATACATGTGTATCATTCCAGCTGTGCTATACTGGTGATAACAAACTGCTAATAAGTTGTGATGAGTTACCACATTGTGAAAAGCTACCGCATTCTGCTTTATATTATAATTCCCTTTATGTTATGGTATATTTGGTGCCTATGTAAGCATATTACCTGTGCAGCACATTATTTGCAATTAAATCACTTAAAGCAACACAAAAGCTACTTATACTCCTTAAATAGTCACATCCTTTTTAATGGATGAAGATTTGTAAAACACTTTCTGTTGTAATAATTATTATTATGGTATGAATATATAAATATGCTTACATTTGCATTCTCATTGCATCCCACCATTGGGCCATAAACACAAATGACAATTGTAGAAATAATCATATTTAGAAAATAATTTCTGCCACAAATATTTTAACATATTTAAGTGTTAACCTGTTTCTTACAATGAGATTTGCAGTTCTCCTTGTATGATGCCATTATTTCTAATCATGTTGTTAATTTTTTTATTAACCTTATAGATTAAGGAAATTATGAAACAAACTCATTCCATTCAAGATACACAAAAACATTTCTGCTGGATTCTGGATACTCATAAAGAAAGAGCACTTAAAGCAATGTAAGTTGCTATCTATACTGTCTAAAATGTGTACATTTGTAGGTAAATTAGCTTGATATTTGGGCTCATAATACATCACTAATAGCACTATAGTTTTGTGACAACAGAGTACCAGTATTGGATTAAGACTGCTAGAGCTTTAAAATAACTCCGTGCCCTGCAAATTCTGGCTGTGATCCTGCACTCTTCTTAACAATTTTGGGGTTGTATAAAATTAGTATTTACTTACTTTAAGAGGTACAAATAAAGACCCTTGAATCAATATCTATTTAATTAATCAATTCATATAAATTAGAATGATAACACTTGTGCAAGATTATACTAATCTGCCACTCTACCCAAAATGATTTTGCAAATGATTTTGATATACGCCAGACTATCATATTTCATTAGCACAGCCTTGCATATTCATGGCATAGTAAGTATATCTAAAATAATGTGAGAGACTCAGAGCTCTCTTCTTCATAGTGTCTAATTAGAGACTGGCATATATGTGAACTCTGATTGAAATGACTTACATTGTATGTATCTGTTTCTTAATTTCTATATATTGTATTCCAGAAATTTGGCCAGAGTGAGCCATAGATATCCTAAGTCTGACTTCAAGCTTGCCCATACATTTACTGAGGAGATAACACATTTTATTAAGGATTGTTGTCATGGGGACATGTTTGAATGCATGTCTGAGAGGGTAAGCAATTTTGATTAAGAGACCTGATGTATCACACCAGGCTAATTAATTGCTATATAGCACACACTCTCTAAGTATATACTTAATTGTCAAAGCTGACCGTATACAGGCAGAATACAAATAAAGAGTAATTCAATAGAAAAAAGTCTTACAAAATGATATGGATAGTGAAATCCGGCTCACTTGCTGTGGAATGGGGTGTTATGAAATGGAAAACATATATAGGGCCACAGTGAGGTGGGGAGCAAGATAGGGTCACAATCAGGGGGAAGTGATGCAATGCACAATGGTAACAAGAGGGGAGGACACATTACATCGACACGCATGTCTAGCGACCCTTGCCTGTTGTGCCCTAGGCACGTGTCCTTCTGCTTGCCCCTAGTTCCAGCCCTGAACACATGGCTTGATAGTGTGTTAAAAACACACATCATAATTACTATGATTAGAGGAGAAACATATCAAACAAGGATAATGCTTGTAACTGCCTCATGCAAAATACTATCCTTAACCAGATTTTTTGTTTAAAAGTAGTGTATTCTGTACATCCTCTATAAATAGTTTTGCAGCGTTCAACTCAAGGTTGAACAACCCCTTTAATAATCTTTTCCATTCTGATAGATGGAGCTTTCTAAGCACACCTGTGACCATAAAGATGAGTTATCATCCAAATTAGGAAAATGCTGTGATCTACCAGTGCTGGAGCGTTCATACTGCATCGTCACCTTGGAAAATGATGAAGTTCCTGCTGAATTATCTAAACCAATTACAGAATTTACAGAGGACCCACACGTGTGTGAGAAGTATGCTGAGAATCAAGAGGTTTTCTTGGGCAGGTAAAGATAATACGTTATATATGTGTTACACATTGTAATATACACCATGCAACTGACTTACTAGACATCAAGAAGTTTTTTATTAAATAGTTTATCTTGTAGAGAGTTTACATACATAGTGGATTATGCACTACATACTATAGGCATCTAAATGGCCAAACAAAGTCTCATTTTTTGCTAAAACTGCAAACTACAACATGCAGTCTGAGCTCAGCTTTCAGTGGCTAGACAAAGGTAATGTGCTGATTGGAAATTGATATTACTGATATTACTACTCATGCCTTGGCAATGTTTACTGAAAATCCGGCATCCAAAAATGTAGAAATAAAATTTATAATAAATATATAATATAAAATTAGTAGTAGTATTTATGTTTAGAGGTGTCTAGCCAACAGCTCTGTTACGTTACAGTAATGTATTTCGGCATTGCAAAGGAAACCCTTTGTTTTAACTTCAGTTCTGAAGATTGGACATATAAGTTATTTTTCAGCCTAATATGCAAACTAACTTTGCTGCAAAATGGCATTTGTAATGTATTTGTAACATGGCGTTGATTCAGTTTTTTTTCAATATCACATTGCATTCAATATTATAGACTACCTAGGCTTTACCTGTACTGTAGTTACATTATTATTATGAATTGTGCCTGTTTTTTTATAGATATCTCCATGCTGTGTCAAGAAAACACCAGGAATTGTCTAAAGAATTCCTTGTGCAATCTGCAAAAGAATATGAAACTTTGCTTAACAAGTGCTGCAAAACAGACAATCCTCCTGACTGCTACAAGGATGCAGTAGGTTTTTTTTTTAACTCTTTAAAACCAAGTGTGTACTTAAGCCAAACTGAGTTAGAGTGGTATAGCTGTACAGTAGGTGGCCCTGTTATTGCATGGGGTCCTGAAAAGCAGTGTAGTTACTAAACAACTAAACCCCAAATGTTTTTAGATAAGCATTAGAGTGAAACAGGCCTCATTACTAATTAGAATTCTTATCCTTTTTTATTAGGCTAACTTGTTCTTAAATGAAGCCAAGGAGAGATTTGCATATTTGAAACAAAACTGTGATGCTCTGCAAGAACATGGTGAATACCTTTTTGAAAATGAGTAAGTTTCACAGATATAGATATCCTATTTCTTTGTTTATTTGCACTTGGAGAGATATGGGTGTTGTGGCATGGTCATTTATATTCAATGAAACTTATTGTCCTGGCTAGAGCCTTGTATATAAGAATCCTATCTATAGAATACATAGTTACATAGGGTTGAAAAAGACCAGAGTCCATCAAGTTCAACCCTTCCTGAACCCAGCACAAATATAATAAGTAAGTATATAAGTAAAATGCCTTTCCTTCTCCTTTAAGTAACATAAAGATTTAGCACAAGTACATTTTTCAGGTCCAGAAACTGTTGGTCTAGTTACATAGGTAAGTTGGGTTGAAAAAAGACCATCAAGTGAACTTAGCTCAAACACAAACATATACTGACCTATGTATACATTCACACACATAAACCCTATATTCCAACATTAATACTAACTGTAGATTATAGTGTCACAATAGCTTTGGATACTATGCATGTTTAGGAACTCATCCAGACCCCTCTTAAAGGCATTAACAGAATCTGCCATTACCACATCACTAGGAAGGGCATTCCACAACCTCACTGCCCTCACCTTGAAAAACCATCTACTCTGCTTCAAAAGTTCCGTTCCTCTAATCTAAAGGGGTGGCCTCTGGTGCGCTGATCATTTATATGGGAAAAAAGAATATCCCCATCTGCCTATAATCCCCTCTAATGTACTTGTACAGAGTAATCATGTCCCCTCGCAAGCGCCTCTTTTCCAGAGAAAACAACCCCAACCTCGACAGTCTCACCTCATAGCTTAAATCTTCCATCCCCTTTACCAGTTTAGTTGCACGTCTCTGCACTCTCTCCAGCTCATTAATATCCTTCTTAAAGAGACACTGACACCAGAAATTAAACCTTTTTTTTGCGTTTATCATAACATTGTCTTTGAATGCTATTTATAATTTTGCCATAAAAGTATTTGCCCAATGCTTTTACAATACCTATCTGATCCCCCATGTTCCTCTGTGAGGAGGCTGGCATATTTGTGCTGCCATAGTCCATTAGCATTAAAAGCAACAACTTACAAGCTGGGAAGGTACAGTCAGATTGGCACAACAGTTAGGTTCAAGTAACAATTACTTACAAAAGCAGTACTGTCAGTAAAAAACGATCAGTATGACTTTTAATGTACATTAATATTTTGAAGAGTAATTTTTTACTGTCAGTATTACCTTAAGGACTGGAGCCCAAAACTGCACTGCATACTCAAGGTGATGCCTTACCAGAGACCTATAAAGAGGAAAAATTATGTTTTCATCTCTTGAGTCAATGCCCTTTTTTATACAAGACAGCACTTTATTTGCTTTAGTAGCCACAGAATGACACTGCCTGGAATTAGACAACTTGCTATCTACAATATCCCCAGATCATTCTCAATTAAGGATAACCCAACAAACTGCCATTTAGTATATAACTAGCATTTATATTATTTCTACCAAAGCGCATAACTTTGCACTTTTCAACATTGAACGTCATTTTCCATTTTGCTGCCCAGTTTTCCAATTTTTGTCAAACAAGCAAAGTGACAGCGTCCTGTGTGGAACTTATATACTTAATACACTAGATGGGAGTAGGTTACAGAATAGAATTTGAATTTATATAGAAGTGTGAAGAGGCCAGGATCAGAAGAAGAATAAACAACGGAGGCCTTGGGTACTAAAGTTTTCAACTTCCTGAAAATAAAATGAGATAAATTCAAGTTTTAGTAAATCTGCCCCTAAGTTTTTTCTTCTTTTGTTTTAGCGCTCTTATAAGGTACGCCAAGAAAATGCCCACAGTATCAAGTAAAGGTTTGATTGGATTAGCACACCAAATGGCAGATATTGGTGAACACTGCTGTGCCCTACCAGAAAACCAGAGGTTGCCATGTGCAGAAGGAGACGTATGTATATATTGTTTGTTATGTTTTGCTTGGGTTTATGCAAACCTTTCTGCCAACTTCTAGTGCATTTTTTCTATATAACCTAATTACAGCTTTATAATGTATGAAATACTGACTCTTTGTCCACCCATCTACAAACATGCACACACCTACAAACAAACACAGCACCATAAGAAAAACGTTTAGAATATCATATCTGGGGACTGATATTAAGCACATAGAGCCCAGCAACATTACTCAATAAACCCAAATATAGTGCACAGCTAGTTACCATTATAGTATAGTTACCTAAAATATATTTAATACAGCTACTCTACACACACTTCCAAGCCAATTTGAGTACATAGAACACACCATTACAATGGTGCCATTTCTGAACACATATGACTGACTTCACATTACTGCACTTGTTTAACTGTAATCCCATATGACTTCTTGATAACATGCAGTAGTAATGTAGATACAGATGTGAAGTATAATTTTCATAGTTCTTAAGGAATTATCAACCATTTTAACCTTAGAAATGTTTACTATGGACAAGTGAATCTCTTGTTTGCAATGGGCTACAGACATCTAGTATGGTTCATTTACTTGCGAGAATAACAAACAGCTTAGGTTAAGGAATCACAGCTATAAACCATTTACATCTCTAAAACTCTAAATAATTAAAGCAGTTAGTAAAAAAAAGCATAATTAAGCATCCTCTTAAGTCCACTGGATTGTGCATAATAGAGACAGGTACTTTTCAAGATAGAAAGTCTGATGTAAAGAGAAAAAATAATGGTCGCAAAAAAAATAATATACTAGACTCACTATTGTATAAAATATATATAATAGTGAGCCTTTGACACGTAAAATATTGCTGATATATAATTTGTCATTATTTAACAAACACTGTTTTAAAGATTGTTGATATTGATGTCCTGTTTTTCACTTCCCTTTAAAGCTTAGCATACTCTTTGGAAAGCTGTGTGAAAAGCAAAAGAAGAATTTTGCAAATGATGGAGTTGCTCACTGCTGCAGTGACTCGTATTCTGGGATGCGTTCATGCTTTACTGCTCTTGGTCCGGATACGAACTATGTACCACCCCCAGTCACTGATGACACATTTCACTTCGATGACAAGATATGCACTGCTAATGAGAAAGAACAACAGCATATCAAACAGACGTAAATATTTTTGCCATTATTGTTTGATGTAATTCTTTGAGAACAGTTTAGCACACATAAATCGTATTGAATTGCCTAAAAGGGGTTGTTCCCCTTTAAATGAACTTTTAGAAACAATGCAATTGTTTTTTTAGCTACTGGGGTCTGTGACCCCCATTTGAAAGCTGGAAAGATGTAGAAAAGCAAATCATTCAAAAACTGTCAAAAATAAATAATGAAGCCCAGTTGCAAAGTTGCTAGGAACAGGACATTCTATAACAAATTAAAAGTTAAATACTTCTTTAGGGCACCACTAATTTTCTACTATTTTACATCAGTTTGATTATTGTAAAATAATTACACTATTCATAGTAGTCTATGGAGATCCAGGCAGGCTTTAGGACAGTTTAAAGGACCAGTAACTCCAAAAAATGAAAGACATTTAAAGTAAAAGAAATATCATATAGTCTGCATTGGTAAAAGTTGTGTGTTTGCTACAGATTTGCTGCTATAGTTTATATAAATAAGTTGCTGTGTAGCCATGGGGGCAGTCATTCAAGCTGGAAAAAGGAGAAAAGGCACACGTTCCAAAGCAGATAGTTGAGTATGAGTTTCTCCATATCACAGTATGTATGTGCATATACAGCAGTTACATTACAATATATATTTGTCCCCAGGAAGTAGTTAAATGTACTTTCAGCTTGCTCAGCTAAGAGCATTAAGGTTTACCTTTATAATAATGTTAAGGATGTAAATGATTGGCATAGTTGTATCTCATGTTTCACTGGTCTTCATTTTTTTATGGTATTTAATTAATGCCATGTCCTACATCATATGAAATGGCTCCAGGCAGGCAAGTCAGTGTGCCCCTTGTGCTACTAAGCTCTTCACTGTGCCACTTGTGCAAGATTTTTTAGCCAGCACAGAGGACAGAGTGTCAATTGTACTTGGGCTAGGTACAGGTGCTCAGTATATGGCAATGTAAGGGCCCAGAGTCCTTTATCACTTGTACATAGCCTTTACACTTTAAGAGATGATTGCAGAAGACATTTTAATTAGATTCCCCAAGCTTGAAATAACTTAATATATATGTATTTTTCTTTGGTTATAGATTCCTTGTGAAACTGATTCAAGTCAGTCCAAAAATGGAGAAAAATCACATTGATGAATGTTCTGCTGAATTCCTTAAGATGGTTCAGAAATGCTGTACTGCAGATGAACACCAGGGGTGCTTTGATACAGAGGTATGGCAACACTCTTGTCCTTTTTGTATCATGAAAACAACACAGATTGAGTGTGTTACTGAATACCCTTTTCCTTACAACCACATTTTCATGTAAGCTTGCCTACTTACTGTCTTACTTCTTATCTTATTTACCTTGCAGAAAAAACCACTGATTGAACACTGTCAAAAACTCCATCCATAAGAGCAAAGGCCAGGTAAGGTCAAATGCCTTAAACAGATGTGTACAACATTGTACACAAATGAACATATCATGAGCTGAGCAGAATTAGGTTGAATGGGTTGAATTGTTAGAGACTGTCAAGTGTCATAGGGGAATCTCAGTGATAACTCCTGATGTCCTGAGATAAAATGAGACCTATTATTCTGTGGACATTCACTTTCATATACTACTAGAGATCTTCCAAAAGGACTGATGCGTAAATCCTGTTCATCTGCTCTTTGGATGTAATCAATTGCACAATTGCAATGTTACTGGTATTGATATAGTGAGAGAAATTATTGAACTCATATTGTTATTGTTGAGGAATGGGGAACAGGGGAATTCAGCTTAGGGTACTAATGTCTAGCACAGTTTGTTGCTTTTACTGAACTGTGGTTGAAGCAGGGATCATGTTTAATACAGACACATTACTGAGAGGTAACAGAGTGGGTAACCATCAAAAGTTGTGTCAGAGGGATGGGACCAAGAAAGGAAGAATACTAGATCATATCAGGAATGCATTTAGAAAATACAGCTATAAGGGCTGCACTGATTAAGTGTGCAATCACTGTAGCCCAGTGCTTAGCATTTATTGATGGCTTCTGTGATATTTTTAAGTGATCTGGTAACAATAAAGAGGCTTACAGGGGTGGAAAGAAGGTGATGGCCAAATGACATTGAACAAAACTTGTACAAGTATGTGGGCAGATTTTAGCTTTGGAAGAGCAGTTACTCTACTGAAAACTAAACTTAATAATCATATAAAAATGAATTTTACTTCTAAACAGTGCTGTGGTGTTTTACATTATGACACAGTTTTATTACTATTTTAATATTTAGTTCTAATTAACTAGATGTTTAACATTTTCTAATCATTGCAACAACTTCTAAATTCACAATTTCTTTTGTTGTGCAGCCTTCAAACTGACCAAGGAAGATCTTCCATCTCTCAAACACAGAAAAAAGTTTTCTTCAGCTGAAAATGAACATTTGCTCAGAGCATTCATCTGTTTGTTGCAATAAATAAAGCGTTTAAAAAAAATATATAGCATATATTATTCTGTTGTCTCAGTGTCACATGCACACCAGAACTGTAAGACTTACACCTTTTAATACAACAAAATATATCCCATACAATAGCTTTAAATAATAGGTAATGCTCATGCTATCATATACGTAAATGAGGCCTTTTTAAATGTAAAAAAGGAGGATCTGTAGTAAAGTTATTTTAGGCTATTAACTGTATGTCAAATCTAACAGACAACCCTAAAAAGGAGAATAGACTGAGCACTGGCACATTTTGCTTCTGGTAGCTGTCATCTCTGCCAGAATGCACACTGGCAATTTTCTTTTTCTTTGTTATACAGTGAGATAATAAATGGAAAGGACCTGAAGGACAACAAAAATAAAACATCTATTTGAGACTGTGATTCTGATACAATAGTGATAAAATGGCAGAGAGCAGTGATAAAATAGGAAAAGAACCAGGCTGCAGAAGGATGTACTTAAAGACATGCATAATAACTTAGTTTCTTTTAGATAAGCAAAAAGCAGCAGAATGACTATTGTAGTCTGCATTATGCACTTTATGCATCCTGATTTGAGGATCTTATTTTTGCATAGCAGTGTCAGATGACCAACAGGAAAGCAAAATCTTCATGATTTTTCATTGTTATATCTAAGCTTTGTTGACCCATAGAATTCCGTTCATCATTATCATCAGAACCAAATGAGATACTCTGAAACACAACTGATATGCCCATAATGCTTCAATTCCCACAAAACGGGAGTACGTCCTAAATATTATAGTGTTTATTCAGTTATTTCTCAGAGAATAAAATTGATTTACTTTATTAGTATTACACCATCAATATTTTACTTATTACAACCCACAGTGGTCCAAATCAGATGGATTTTTTACAAACATTCTGTTGGGCTGATTATATTGTTTTCACAAGTTTAAAGGGTAAAAAAAAATATTCTAAGCCTCCTTCATATTAATGTACTCTACCTGAATAGAGAAGATGTCTCGGTCTGGCTGCAAAAAAAACCCTGCTTTCATGTGCAGAGAGTGCAAGGCAGCACACATGATTACTCTGTACAAGTACATTAGAGGGGATTAAAGGCAAATAGGGGATGTTCTTTTTTCCCATAAAAACAATCAACGCACCAGAGGCCACCCCTATAGATTAGAGGAATAGAGCTTCCATTTGAAGCAGCGTAGGTGGTTTTTCATGGTGAGGGCAGTGAGGTTGTGGAATGCCCTTCCTAGTGATGTGGTAATGGCAGATTCTGTTAATGCCTTCAAGAGGGGCCTGGATGAGTTCTAGAACAAGCATAGTATCCAAGGCTATTGTGATACTAATATCTACAGTTAGTATTGATGTTGGTGTATATCATTTATGTATGTAAGTGTATGGATAGGTCAGTATATGTTTGTGTGTGTGCTAGGTTCACTTGGAAGGGTTGAACTTGATGGACCTTGGTCTTTTTTCAACCCAACTTTGTAACTATGTAACTATGTAACTAGACCAACAGTTTTTGGACCTGAAAAATGTACTGATGTTAAATCTTTATGTTACTTAAAGGAGAAGGAAAGGCATTTTACTGCCATTAGATTAGCCACATTAGTGCCACCTAGAACACTATATTTATTCTGCAGAAAGCTTTACCATACATGAGTAAAGAGCCCTAGACCCTCCCACCGTTTTCTTACTATAGCAGCTGCGATTTTAGCCTGGTCTCCCACAGCTTACTGCTGCAGCTCTAGACGTTGGTAGCTCAGATCACACATTCCAAAGGAAGGGGGGAGAATTCTTATGGAAGGGGGAGCAGGAAAAGGGAGAGAGAAGAGAGCTGCACAGACTTGTGCCCCAAACCTGAAGGAGCCCTAAAGGTCTGATACCGAAGAACATGTTTAAAATAAAGGAGACAAGAAATACTGTCTTTCAATAGTGGACTCAGGGCAGCTTTTTGGCTAGTGCTTATGACTGTATTTACATAGACTTTTCTGATAAAGCTTACTTAGTTTTTACCTTTAGATCACCTTTAAAATATTTTTGTTCAAAAGACAAAATATCTTTCTTTCAGGATATATTATATTGTATATATCATTCGGCTTGCTGAGAATACGACACGTCTGACATCAGCCTAAGGTACAAAGTTAAAGATGGAAAGGCGTGTAAAAAGTAACAGACATTAAAAAAGAAATTAAATATAGCTGATCCATTACAGGAGATGTACAACTGTGTATTATATACAGCTAATGAGAATTTTCATTTTCTTCATGGTTTTTCAACAATTTAAACATATAGTTCTTATTTGTATTTGAAAATGTTGTTGCTATGGTCCCATCTATTGTAGTAACCAAACATTGGTTTGGGCGGAAGACAAAAAGCAGAGGATCTCAATGGAATGGTAAGCAATGAAAAAATAAATAAACAACAATGCAAATCTAGCTAAACAATTAAGTTCCTGTTTGCTCAGCATTAGAGCTTCTTCTAACCAGATTATTCAGTTTTGGGAATAATAAAAGCAACAGCAATTCTTAAACCAAAAAAAAAAAGAGAAAAAAAACCAATATTAATTTAAAAATTGTGGTATCGTTAACAGGTATCAATCCCTACACACTGCTACATTTATAGAAAATTCAAAATCCTCTACAAATTGCAGTCCTGTATCTTTAAATGAGCCACTCATCTGCTTGATCTTGAGCTAGAGGTTACCTATAAATCTTGGCAAATGCCTTACTTTGTCAGTTAAATAATGTTAGTTTTCTTCTGAACATACAGTTTTTTTTATTATTATTCTGACAGGTACAACTTCACAGTTTAATAAATACATCTGAATGACTTGAATGTGAAACAAAAGGAAACAAGGCAATGTGCAAAGTTACCACAATATTATGTAATGCAACGTTTTATAATAGTGTACAGAACTCTTGGCAGCATCTCACTGATCCCAGCTGCTGTTTTCAGTCTTTTATGTGCTTTATGCAAGTTTATGCAGTTACTGACATTCAAATACCCTAAATGAAAGAACTGAAATGCTTCATAACTGGAATATATCCAAACAGAAAAAAACATCAGAAATACTCCTGTAGCAACCTTACACTAGAAACAGGAGTTCTTATTGAATGCATTAAATAGCATTGGCAAGTCACAAAAACTTCTCTCTTTTTAATAGAGAAATCAAAATTATTTGCCATAGTACATGGATTTCCCATAGATTTTCATGAAATGCCTAATTGTGCTAATAGTACATTCTGTATATTTCCATAAAGTTCCTTGGATCACTCAAAAGAAGATTGCAAAGGTGTTATTTGTAATCCATCTGGGTTAATCTCAATACATTTAGAAGATCTCCAAAAGTATTCAGTTTCATTGAATCTTGTGAGCCTTGTTTATACATGTAATGGATGATTAGACAGTAGTTTCTGTCATTTTAACGTGCTTGCTTCTAAGGCACTGAAGTAAAATTGCTTTTTCTTTTAAAAACCTGAAAGGAAAAAATTAAAACCATAAATACAAAGTAACATAGTAAGTTAAAAGGAAAAAGACGCACATCTATCAAGATTAACCTTTTATGCCTATATTTAACTTGCCTAACTGCTAGTTGGTCCAAAGGAAGGCAAGAAATAATTTGTATAATTTCTAGTGATGGGCGAAATGTTTCGCCAGGCATGGATTCGCAGCGAATTTCCGCATTTCGCCATTGGCGGATTGTTTCGCAAAACGGATGAAAAAATTTGCAGCGGAAAAATACGCCGGTGTCAAAAAAGAATAGTCACGGGTGTCAAAAGAATAGCCGGGCGTCGAAATGATAGGCATGCGACGAAATAATAGCCGCGGGCGACAAAATAATAGCCGCACGACGAAATAATAGCCGCGGGCGACAAAATAATATTTTCGCCGTTTCGCTAATTTTTGGCCGTTTTGGAACAGATTCGCTCATCACTAATAATTTCTATTTTATAACATCATCAAGAAGACTTTTTCTCTTTTCTAATAAACAAAAATATTGTTCTTCTTGTACTTTTTTCCTATAATTGACAAAACACCACTAATTAAACATATACTTTGTCTATTATAAATTCAAGAGGGTATTAAAGCCTCCCACCCAGGTGGTGACAAATCAAACTGATACAACTCTCAGTTACTTACTTGTCCATAGTTCTTTGAATTTCTCGTTCCTCTTCCTCATTTAATTTTTTCAAAAATGATTCTAGAAGTGGAAGGCTAAATTTTATATATTGTGCTACCTGCAGGAGATGAAAATATAAAAATTACCAATTCAATTATCGTTCATAAGCATATAATTATAACAGAACAATAATAAAATACACACATCACTGTTTATTTCTTCTGCTTCTCTATCCATGAGGAACATCCTTGCTATTTTTCCTGATGGACCTTGTAGAAGTCTCTCCCACAGTGGACAATCTGAATTTCTAAGTTTCTTCTTTTCTAAGGATACAATAACACCAGTGTATACATAAAATGTGTTCTAAAATATCCACATGCATTTCATACTAAAGAGACCATAATGAAATTATTCATATTCTGTTTGTTGTATCACCAACAAACCTAGTGAAATATATCATTCTACCACAGTATACTGCACTAAGTGTATATAATAGACAGACAGCAGTTCTCCTAAGGAGACAGACAATCAATAAACAGCAATAATTGCCATTTCCGAAAATAAATTATTTTACATTTGAAATTATATTTCTCAGTTAATTGGCATTAGTTATCAAAATCTGGAGTAGATTAGAATATTACCCTTATTAAATATTTAATATTAACATTTACAGTAAATAGGACTGAAGGTAAAGATGAGTAATTCAAAAGTGCCTTTCTCACATGGTATCTAAAGTGCTTTATGGCAAGCTAGGCACTATTCTCTAGATATACTGCACATTATTCATTGTAGAAGCCGGTTTACAGTATGAATAGTATCCAGTACTACAATTTTACAATCTTAATTTCTACAGATGAGTATTATATATACAATATGTGAGCTGTGTATATAAATAGGTCTGTATATGTACATGAACATAAATATATACGTACACAAGGCTTTTGTGTTTCTGATTTTTTATTTGCCTAGATTAACTATGTATATAACTATATTAACTATGTATATAGTTAATATATAGTATAGTCAGGCTTTAGCAACACACAGCCATGAGATTATTACTTACCGCCTGTAGCATGAATAATATATAGTGCAAATTCACTTGGACTTGTTTCAACCTGTAAAAAAATAATAGCAACAAAATTTTGAGAGATACACAGTAATTTAGTGGAATTTGGCAACTACTTTTCCCCCACAATAAAAAGGTGGAGTAAAAATGCAACTGTTCCCTTATTCATTTTTGCCCTTGAACTATACTTATTTTCAAATTTGCAACATTCTGACATTAAAAGGGTAAGTAGACAGGTTACTACAGTTTGGCAGACCACAACTCACAAGTTCTATAAAGGCACATGCTGTGAAGGGTACTCAGTATTTTAATAATATAGCTCATTGTATTTTTAGTATGAAAAAACAGGCAAAGGCAAATGCTCTTTTCATTCAAAACTGCCTTGCTGGGAAGGATAAAGACACAACATCTGATGGGTGATTTTAATCAAATCCTTATTTCTGTGTATTTAACACATATTTAAAAGTTAGATGTAAAGAATGTAGTATAAAGATCCTGCGCAACAACTAAAAATAAAAATAACTCCTCAGGATGACTTTTAATAACCAATATATTTTACAATTGGGGGTACATTGTCCTTTATATATGAGACTTTTCATTCAGAATTAAAAGACTATTTTTTAGAATTGGCAATAACTATAGGGCAGCAATACGTTACAGGAAATTCTAGGTGATAAGAGCAAGTCACTATGATTTACATTTTTTTTTATAACTGCCCTTGAGTCAAATGAAGACCAGGCCACTCTGCAATGCCTATATTCATTTACAAGCATGACAGGTAACACAATATCCTTAGCCTGTCAGTTGTTAGTTCTAAACAAGACATATTATTTTTATTATAGGGTTTAACTTAATACACTATATGAATGATTAGCTCTAGATAAAATCTATAGATTTGCTTAAATGTTTACCATTCACGAGCCATTCAAGTGATTGTGTAAAAACCCCTCTCTAACAACAATACCCGAATGGACATTTTGAACCTGATATTAAATTACCATAACTTACCTTAAATTTATGTAGCAACTGTTTGATCACTTCTTCTGTTTTCATATTACTGTCTATCATGACTTTTGTTTGAGATCCAAAGGCTGGAGTGAAAATTGATGTCTGAAAAAGACATCCCAGAGTTAGTCATATTCGAAAATGTAAAACTTCAGAATTATAGTTACTTAGGTGATGGTAAGGCATTTGGTTCTTAAATAAATTGTAAAACTAAATATAATAATGTTGGGTTGAAAAACATACTGTTCTTCAACTTATTCTTCTGCTTTTTCTCATTATTAGCGCCCCCCATTTTCTAAACGCTACTCCCCCTACAGTTTTAGGGGTATAGAGGTACAACACACAAACTCTCCATACTTCTTCTAAATTTCATTGATTTATATTTAAATTGATGCCATTATTTAAGTATTAATTCCAGGGTTGTTAAACTTTCCAAAGTTAGTCACTGGGTATTTGTGGTTCAAAGGTTAAAAAAGTGGGAGGAGCCAACAACAGCCAGATTTCATTCAGTGACTTCACGCTTTTCAAACCAACAAACCAACAAGTTTGTTCTCAAACTTCCCTTTCTAGTTTTACACTAATGTGTAATTTTTTACCAGTAAAACTATAAGTTAAAACCACTGGTAATAATTTAATTTTAAAGGGTGGCAAAGATATAAAAAAGGTTTAGGCCACAACCCCAGAACACCCTGGCCCTGTACAGTTTACCATATCCTGCTATACCCTGACCATTCCCCTAACTCTGTTCATGCCTATATGCCAAAAACTAGAGTTCTCTATTTGAGAGTGAAGTTGAAAAGGTTTCAGACATTAATCATGAATGTCCATATTTTGCAATATATTTAAAAGACATGAAACGTGTCTGTGTGGGTTTCCTCCCACACTCCAAAAACATACAGGCAGGTTAATTGGCTCCTATTAATAATGTGCAAATGTGATAGGGACCTCAGATTGTAAGCTCCACTGGGCTGAAACTGATGTGAGTAATGTATAATCTCTGTAAATCTCAGCAGAAATGTCTTGGCTATATAAATACCAGGAAATAAGTATATGAAAGTACCGTATATACTCGAGTATAAGCCGATCCGAATATAAGCCGAGGTACCTAATTTTACCTAAGAAAACTGGAAAAACTTATTGACTCGAGTATAAGCCTAGGGTGGGAAATGCAACCGCTACTGCTTTTACTGCAAGGGAAAGTTTCAATAATCAAATAAATAACAGATAAATAAATAGATAACTTTAGGGAAAGAAAAATGCTACAGCAGCAGACAAAAGCAAGTTTAGGAACGCTAAGGAAGCTGCCATACTAATTATCAAGTACTTGGACCCCAGTGTACAAGTCCCACCACAGTACTACAATAGTAGTTACAAGCGCAAAATAATACTTGATGCTGGACTTAATACAAATGTAATTTTTGTAAATAACAAGTTATTGTACCAATTACTTACTCTGGCTCGTGTGCCGTTTACCAAGCCTTGGGGTAATGCAAATGTGAATGATATCACAAACTGTAGTTATGGGTAATACTTTCTTGCCCCAGGTACTGCCTTGCAAAGCCCTCTCCTTCTGCATCTTCTGCTCTGTCATCCTAATCACTTTCAAGGGTAACATCTCCAATTGCAGTCAATAAGTAGAGCAATACAATACATTTTAATTGTATATTTATTTTATATTCCTTGTTTTTTGCATTGGCAAGGTATTTATGTTTTGGAGCTGAGGTTTAGTAAGAAAGCTTTAGCCTTTATCTACACCCTGTACTCACAAAAGTTTTTTGAGACCTAATGCACTCTTAAATTACCTTGGCACCACTATCTGTATACAGCAAGACTTACCCATGGTGGGCCCTGGAGAGAATTGAAATGCCGGTGTGAATAATAAAATGCCTAAATAATATTTATTTACTTGTGTCCGTCCTTTGTCCTCCCTCCCTCCACTTGTGTCCCTCCTGCCGAAGCAGGATCTGAGGATGCAGGGCGCGGTGTGTGTCCGTGCACCGAAGCTGGTTTCCAGAATGCAAGGCGCCGTGTGCGCTTGTCACTTGTCAATTGTCAAATACTACACGCCGATATAGTATGTGACAATCGGTCCCTCCTGGCGAAGCAGGATCTGAGGATACAGGACGGCATCTGCACTGAAGAATGCACCTAGAATGCAAGGCGCCGTGTGCGAGCAGGTGTGTGTCTCCCTGCGCGCCGATATAGTATTTGACAATCGGTCCCTCCTGGCAAAGCACGAACTGAGGATACAAGGTCGCATATGCGTCCGTGACGCGCGTGCACACAGACAGATGGACGGACGTCCATTCACTTCGGCGAGAGTCGCCAGGCCAGGCACAAGTGGAGGGAGGTAGGTAGGGGGAAGGTATACTCGAGTATAAGCCGAGGGCTACTTTTTGAGCACATTTTTTGTGCTGAAAAACTCGGCTTATACTCGAGTATATACGGTATTAGGAAGGAGACAGGGCCCTCACGATGGTAATATGTAAGAATAAATGTAATACTAAAAGTATTTCCCTGACAAATAAATAGCATTGAATAGCAGCTTAGGCAAGGTGGATGCCCTAAAGGTTGCATCTTGACAAAGATTTATCCACCAAGTTAACCTTAGGCATCATTATCATGTTACCAAAAAACTATTTTGCTATTACTCCTTGAACATCTTCCGAATGGGTGAGGTATGAAAAAGAGAAACCAAGAACAAAAACAAATGAAACAGTACACCTATACACCTGCTCACAGTATTACAAACACGTAGCAACTTGTGATTTTAATTTTTAATGCATTATAGGAAAACTATATCCCCAAAAAAAGAAAGTCACTAAAAAAATAAATTGCATAAACCAGCTCATATGTAAAACTCTCATCTAAATAAACCATTTCCATATAAATGTACTTTTTTAGTAGTATTTGCCATTGGGTACTCCTAAATAAAAATGTACCTTTTTAAGAATTAAGGGCCACCCCCTGGGATCATAGGAACAAACAAACAAGTCAAGGCACACATACATGCTAGGCCACATCAGCCAATGGACAGAGTTCTGTCGTTTTCTCCCAGACTACTTCCTGTTACAGTTAGAGCTGCATTATTTCTGGTCATGTAATCTCTGAGGGAGCACACAGCCCATCACAAAATGGTGGCTCAAGAGAAAAGATGCAAAAGGGCAATATTAATTGATACAGATTTTAATTTGACAAGATTCTATAATAGGTCACTTAACAAAGTATAAACTAATTATTGGTTAAATATTCATTGGGGGTATAGTTTTCATTTAACAGTTTTAATAGTTCAGTTATTAACTCCATTTATTAATGGAATAGAAAGCCCAAAGAGCAGAAAATATGATCAGTTGGAGACATTTTAACCCACAATGAATCCTTCCTTCCCAGATAAAAGCATGCTTTAGGTCAGGGAAAACCAAAGGCAGTTCTTTCCAGGACTCAAGAAACTCCTGACTGGCAGACCATTTGTACTTTTTGCATTTGCATTCTGTGCGCTGGATATTTTCATTGTGTTCAGAAAACTGCAACTATAATTCAGAGAAATTTCCAAGGTGGAGCATTATAACATAATATGTACGTGTCTTGGGTGGAGGCATGTCAATGTATTGTTATACCTGCTTTTTCCTATAAGGGAGACAGAGGACTCCAGTAAACCCTTATAGTTTAACACCTGTAGCAGAGGGCTACATTCTTAAGATGTAAGTTCTCACAAGCAGAACCATCCCCCTACTGTCTAACACTTTCCAATTGTAACTGTTTAACTGTTACTCTGGGTAACCTTACTATCTAAATGCTTTAACCAACTTAAACCAACTTTGCTGCCACTTCACATCAGCTCTACAATTCATTCTCTATCAAGGCCTTCTATGTTCAAACCCTGTATCTTCTTTCCCCCTCATATTTTATTAATTTTAATTAAAGGAGAAGGAAAGGCTAAGTCACTTGGGGGTGCCAAAATGTTAGGCACCCCCAAGTGACTTAGATCGCTTACCTTTTACCCCGGGCTGGTGCCCCTGTACGAAGAGAACAGCACCAGCTCGGGGTAGCAGCAAGCGCTTCCTACTTCCTATTCGCATGCGCCGGCCCATGGATTTCGCCGGCAGAAGAAAAAGGAAGAAGGAAGCGCTCACTACAAGTACCCTGGGCTGGTGCTTTTTTCTCCTAACTGGGGCACCAGCCCAGGGACAAGGTAAGCGATCTAAGTCACTTGGGGGTGCCTAACATTTTGGCACCCCCAAGTGACTTAGCCTTTCCTTCTCCTTTAATGGTCTTGTTATATCCTTCATCGTTTTGCTATAAGGCCCAGTCTTTGCCGACTAAATGTGCCTTTGCTTTTATCGTCTTTTTTTATCTGTGTGAAAACAGCAGAATGCCAGGGGGAATTTAAACAGGAGAGAAGGTTATTGATAGAAGAGAAGAATTAAATAAAGCTTACAATTGAAGGGCAGACACAGACAGGAAATTTGGGGAAAAAAAATAAATAAAAGCTAAGGAAGAAGATAAATAAAGGTTTAGAAGGAAGATGAAAAGAAGGAAGAAAGTAGAAGTAGAAAAGAAGAGTGGGGGAACAAGCAGTAAAAGAGAAAGTAAAATAACAGCATATAAAAGAAAATAATGACAGATGATTTATGGAAGAACAGAGAAGGACAGCATTATAACATACACTGTAAATCACAAACCATTGTATCTTGAATAGTTTCTATCATCTGTTATACAAAATTAAAAGTCGGGAAACTGGGAAACTTAACAATAACAATAGTTACAAGTAGTTAAACCACTGAATCTAATAATCTTAACAGAAACCTCTGCTATAAATACATAAACAAAATCATTCTTCTGACAACATTGGCCAATATATTTAAAAAAAAAAAAAAAAAAACTAGGAACTTGCATGGTGTGTATACAACATGAACCTTAATGCACAAAAAAGAAATCATTAATTATTATCAGTAAATCAGAAAAAAACAATACAGTTGTTGTAAATGCACTAAAGTTATTCAAACTAATTTTACTTGATGAGAATATTTTATTTATTCCAAAATTCACTACTAATTTCTAGAAATATATTGGCCGAAATAAAAAAAATTACAAACTTTACTACCTTGTAGTTGTAAAAATGTCCATTTATGGAAAAACGGTGTTGCTGGTTTTCTCTGTTAGAAGTGTTTTGTTTCACCCTCTTCTTAACCAGTGCAGCATCACTCATTGTTCTGTACAGTGAAGGGGAATCCGGAGGGTCTTCTTTGAGTTTAGGTCTAAGCGTACTGCTGTCATAACTGTAAGTTAAGCCTTTTGAGAACAATTAGAAAAATTAGTGGAAAATACAATCTTGTTGCTATTATTAGATTCTATTCATTGTTGCTATCATAGAACTGCTTCCTGTAAGGCATTTCAGCCAGTACAGATGCATCAAACACAGATATATTCCCTATAAATATTAGCCTGTGCCCTATCAGCCTTTATTTGAAATCCAATATCCAAAAAGTTATTGTGGGTTTGTAGGCTGTACTCCTGTCGTACTACGATTTATTATTAGTCCACAACAGAATCAAGTTGCTGACAAACTTGAAATAACAGACTATGAACACAAGTATTTCCCACCCCAACATTTTCTTTGGTTGCATGTTCAGGCAGGAGGTTCGAAGTGGGCTGGCATCCACTAGGCTGCCTTAGGGATGCACCGAGTCCTGAAAAGCCCCTGCCCATACACATCTAGTGCTTGACAATTAGGCATTAATGTTATGTCAAAGACAGGTTTTGGTTCAAATGTTTATGTTCAATAAAGTTGTTGCTTACCCCCAACCATACAAGGGAAATTCTGGTCTTAGTGTAAACTTTCTATGCTGTCATTTTTGGGTAACTAAAGGGGGGTCAACTAAGTTTGCATTTCTTGAGGGCACCCCTTACTATATTAATCACACCTGCCACCCCACAGTATATGCTGGGGGACTGTGTGGCAAAGTGGTTGTACTGCCCCTTGGCAGTGTCAGGACCTGCCTGTACCAGAACTCTGGACTCTATGTTAGGCAGGTTCTGCATTACCTCACTGAGCCACTGGAGACCTTGGGCATCCAGCCCTGTACATTCTGTTAACCCCTCTTCTTTGCTTCTGTGTTTATGTTCACCTTCTCCTCCCTTAATTAGCCCAGGTGGTTGCAATCAGTCAATTAACAGGCTTTATAAGCCTGTCACAAGCAACCCCTGGTTGCTTGATTATTGAGCCTTTTACTTTCCAGTGACCTTACCTGCTTGTTCCAGTCCCTGTTCCTGCCTGACTCCTGCCCGCATACCTGCCTGATTCCGTTACCTTACCCTGTTCCACAACTCCTGTTCCTGACCTCTGTTTGATCTCCCGGTATTGACCTCGGCCTGATTATTGGACTCTCCCTGCCTTCAGCCTGCCTTTGACCACTGCCTGTTATTCCGGACCCTCCTTGTTTGCTGCCAGTCTAGACCCTCTGCCTGTTTTACGGATTTGTTTCGTCTTCTGCCTGCCTCTGACCACTGGCCTGTTGTAAGGACATCCATATTCTTTTACTCAATTTTCATTAATAAATCATGTTTCAGCAACATAACTTGTTTCCTGGCTATCCACAAGCGCAGTACCCCCTGTACCCATATTACACGGCATATAAGCTCCTACCTGCCAGCCACCCACCTGTGGCTGCGCCTGACAGGCAGTGAACATCTGTGTGGGATAATTGCCTGACCTGTGAGTGCACTTGTCAGTTCAGGTGATTTCCATTCAAGTAAATGAATGCACATTTTGAAGGCTCATGCCACACTATGCGTATGGTGTATAATTTTGGCAAGCCGAAAAATGCTTGCCGAATATACGCGCCATAGGCTCCTACCTGTGCCTGCACCCGAATGAATGGCATGATATCCGCCTAAAACCGCAAGACTTTTTCAAGATTAAATGCTAAGTGTTAAGCAGAAGAGGAAGGAGGAAACCTGCCTTATTGAGCTTACAATCTGAAAGGAGTGCTTTCAAAACAATATCCTAAAAAATGCAGTTTTATTTATTTAATAAAAGGTAAATATTTACCATTATTGCTCTCTGTATCTTCCTCTGAACTCACTTGAGTCTCTTCTAATTCACTAATGTGGTAAAGGTCATCAAATTCACCCCAGCGCATCATTCCACTGCAAAATTAAGCAAAATAATCATTTAATTATAAATATGTTCTTATAATCTAATACATTGGTACATATGTAAGTCCTGAACCTCTAAAGTTTCTAACAATTTTCAGGTTCACTGAGCATATAAGGGTTTCAGGACTTTTGCGTCAAAGCACATACAAAAAAGATCACTTAGCTACCATTGGTAGTTCAATTGGTGAATTAAGACTTTATTTTCCCTAGGCAGCACTCTCATTTAAGTTTGTATATACCAAACAGAAATCACTTTTAGTATGATATAGAGACTGACATCCCAGACTTTTTTTTTACCATTTACTCAAACATTGACTCCAATTTCTATAGATGAGCTGAGCTCTTTTCTGTCACTATGTACAAACAATAATCAGGGTGTCACATAAAAGTACACTATGAGACATTCTTCTAAATAACAGTTTCATTTTCAAACCCATTTCCCATTGTTTTTCTGGAATATAAAGCAATTTATTTAGAGTACCTTTTAGTTATACTTGAACCAATAACTTCTGGCAGCTGGATACATTCTGAAAAGGGAAATTTTTCATCTTGCATCTGGAATCTGATTGGCCGTTGTACTCCCCAAAATATTTCGATTAGTCCAAAAATAACGATTTTTCCATGTTCATCCTAAAAACATTGATGCTTGAAATGTGCTTTCTGAGAAACTTCAAGTTGACAGTCTTTATATATAGATCTGCTAAAGGTAAACCAACTGGGTTGCGCTGATTTTAAAGTGAAACATATTGTAACAGCACACAAGGGAATTTCAGATATTTTTGTCTCTTGTTTTAATTTTCCTCACTAAAAAGAGTTTTTATTATGTTTAGTTGCACAGACACAGTCAACTGTAATGCCATTTCCAGCCAAAAACACACCAACAACGTTTTAAAACTGCATCCACAATGCTAACTGTGGGTGCTATATGACCATGTTTTTAGCGGTGTCACAAGTAGCAACATCAACATACAAAATGTTTATTTGTACCATAGTCCTAAGAATGATGATATCACGGATATGTATCATTGCACAGAGTATTTTAGAATGGCTGGACCTGATGTATTATTTCATCCTTACTTCATGTTATTATTTTATGTACGGGAATATTTAAAGGAACAGTAACGCCAAAAAATAAAAGTGTATAAAAGTAACAAAAATATAATGTACTGATGCCCTGCACTGGAAAAATTTGTGTGTATACTTCAGAAAGTCTACTATAATTTATATAAATAAGCTGCTATTTAGCCATGGAGGCAGCCATTCAAAGGAGAAAAGGCACAGGCACATAGCAGATAACAGATAAAACACTATTGTATTCTACAGAACTTATCTGTTATCTGTTATGTAACCTGTGCCTTTTCTCCTTTTTTCCAGCTTGAATGGCTGCCCCCATGGCTACACAGCAGCTTATTATATAAATTATAGTAGTGTTACTGTAGCAAACACACCAGTTTTATCAGTGCAGGGCAACAGTGCATTATATTTTTATTACTTTAAAGCTCTTTCATTTTTTAGTGTTACTGTTCCTTTAATGCATGATAAGTCACAATGGACACTTTTCTGCTTAAAGGAACAGTAACACTAAAAAATGAAAGAGCTTTAAAGTAATAAAAATATAATGTAAAACTGGTGTGTTTGCTACAGTAACACTACTATAATTTATATAATAAGCTGCTGTGTAGCCACGGGGGCAGCCATTCAAGCTGGAAAAAAGGAGAAAAGGCACAGGTTACATAGCAGATAACAGATAAGTTCTGTAGAATACAATAGTGTTTTATCTGCTATGTGCCTGTGCCTTTTCTCCTTTGAATGGCTGCCTCCATGGCTACATAGCAGCTTATTTATATAAATTATAGTAGACTTTCTGAAGTAAACACACAACTTTTACCAGTGCAGGGCAGCAGCACATTATATTTTAGTTACTTTTATACAGTTTCATTTTTTGGTGTTACTGTTCCTTTAATAAGCCAATTCCTTGGTTTCCGAAACTGGTTTGTTACTGCAGCCCAGATCATTTGGCTCAGATCTATCCCAAATCAAAACCATTCTTGCATTTGAGAGTATATACACATAAAGGATAAATGTAATCACTGGAGTAAAGTGGATATATTTAAAAATAGGTGCTTACTACTGAATAAAACTGAATAAAAATGTGCTGTTTCAACCTTCTTACTATTGAT
This sequence comes from Xenopus tropicalis, assembly GCF_000004195.4. NCBI lineage: Eukaryota > Metazoa > Chordata > Amphibia > Anura > Pipidae > Xenopus > Xenopus tropicalis. The sequence goes on along the minus strand of NC_030677.2, from coordinate 80,132,481 downwards.
GCCTACTGAGCAGAGCAGCAGCCAAGTACAAATGAGTAGTGGATTATTTGTTTTATAGTACTATAAGAACACTATTTTTCTACTGGGCCAGATTAAACAAAATGAGAAAAATGTATCTTATGGTTCATAAAGTGAAACCTCATGGACAAGTTTCAATTTTAGGAGAAAAAAAAAAATTCTTCTAATTCAATTTCGGTTTTCCCCCAAAGACTTCAATATAGTGTTCATGTGATAAAGTTTTTATGTGATAAACCTTTTTTTCACTTAATTGAATTTGGCCCATTGTCTGAAAATTAAAACCTTATCACATTTAAATGAATATTGAACCTCATGGTTAATAAGAAATTTAGGACAATCCCTCATGCTGGTTGTCCAACTTGTCTTAGGAAATATGTGGTTTTTTTTTAGGTTGCTATTGTAAAGCACAGTTGCTCATTTTTAACTGACTTTTTCACAGAATATGTTATTACCTTTGCTTGATAATTAATAAGCTAGCATAAACTCATGATGTACAAACATTGTGATATGTGATAAGTTAAGACTAAGAAAATTGGACATTCACATTATTTAAATGGTACTAATGCTGTTTTTCTTTTAACATTAGTAAGCAAAAGTAAATGTAAAAGTAGTAAAAGTAAATGTTTCCAATAGCCCAATGTGTGTTTTATTGTATAGTTCTAAGTACTCGCAGTTAAAACAAGTAATTGCACAGTATCTCCCAATTCTATATACTGATCCCAAATTAAAAATGGTTCTAGAACCAGGCTGTTGGTTTGTAGTTTAGAGAAACCATACTTTAAGACATATCATACTTTAAGACATTTCTTCTCCAAGTATGGTAACTGAGCATGGGTCTGAGAATTCTGTTTGGTTAAGAAACGCAAGTAAAGGTCCCCATACACGGGCCGATAGTAGCTGTCGATATCGGTCCCTTGGACCGATTCAGCAGCTTATCGGCCTGTGTAGGGGCACAAACGAGGGGCCTGCCGACTGATATCTGGCCTGAAATTGGCCAGATATCGATCGGCCAGGTTAGAAAATTCAGACTGCCCCATTGCTGTCAATATAATTCAATCCCCAATATTGCCCACCCGTAGGTGGGGATATCGGGTGAAGATCCGCTCGCTTGACGATCTCGCCAAACGAGCGAATCTCAACATGTATGGGGACCTTAAGGCCTTAAGTATGAATCTAAATGATATATGAAATGCTCATATCTTTCTGCTGGTGACAGATGCATTTAATCTGCTATGAAGTAAATATTTGAAATCAGACAGTACATCAATTGCACTTGGTGCAACATGCACTACATGGGATAAACATCTAGGAGCCTGATAAGGGAGCATTTAGCGGATATAAAAGGAGAAAGAGAAACAAACGTCTCATGACATTTATTATAACATCTGCTGTATCTTATGTCAGGGTCCAAGAGATCGAAAGGGTTCACCTGAAACCAAGAGGGGGGGATATTTTTTGTAATATGCTTAACATCAAGCTTTTTGGATCTTTAATTTGGGTACTCAAATCCCCTTAAGTATGAATTCTGAATTTGATGTACCATAATACCATTATTAGATCCCCCCCAGGAATGCTCCTTTGTCCTTTTACAAATTGTTTTTTTTGTACTATCCTTCTAATGAACATATATACCTTTCACTTTTATTAGCTTATTTATTTATTTATTGCATGTTACACTGTGAAACCATATGCACTTTTTTATATACTTGATATATATAGTTTCTAAAATAAAAGCACTTTAGGAAACTTTTGACTAGCTATATTCTACATTCTATTTTTTATATTTCATGTATATCTGTACATATGCATAATTATATCTACAGAAAAAAATGTAATGTCTCTTTAAGAGAATATCCTGTTTCTTAACAAGTTTTTTTCTATCTGTGTTTTTATTGTTTTTTTTATTGTGTGTATAAATAGCTTTTTCCTGTTGATCTTATTTAACCTATGATTAAGTGCTCTTGGAGCACAAAACACACAAGGCAATAGAGATGATGCTCAAATAAAGTTTTTATTTTTAACTTAATTTTACTCAGTTACCTTTGTGGTCTTTAAGAGCCTGTTCCTTATTTCTGTTCATAAAAAAAATCACGTTCCAAGTAACTCATAGAATGTAAATAGATTACTTACTTGGTGATAAGATATGTGCAGATTCTTTTGATCCTTAAAGTAACAGTTATATGTTTTCAATAAGGAGTCTAGCTGGCTTCTAAAATAAATGACACAATGATAATCAATTAAATTTTTAAGTACCAAGAATTAGCAATGTTTCTTATGCACAAAGAACCAAAGAAAAACAAAAAGTGAAAGAATACCTAAAATACAAAATATTTCCCAAAACTTTAACAAAAAAATCAGGCTGCGATCCACTGATATTGCTTTTAACTGAACCAGTATAATTACCCATAGTAATCAACGTTTTAGCTTTCTAACTTCTACTACAAGATAAGCTGACCATATACAAAAAAGATCTATTTGTTTGGCAAGGTCTCCAAAGAAGCAGATCTTTGCCCAACGTGGTCCTCTACATTCTGGCCTAAATCCAGCTGATCCAATTATTTGGCCCCCAGGCCAATGACTGGACCATAATGAGCACCAATACTCGATATATAGTTGGCTGATTTTTGCCCAGATACCTATCAGATAGGTCATCGGGAGGGTCCATACACAACAAGATAAGCTGCTGATTCATGTAAGGGCAGCTTTAGAGGATGAAATCAAAGATCTGATTGCTTTTGGTAATTATACTGGTGCAGTTTAGTATGCTTGTTAGTAAATGAGACCCTGTAGCTGTTGGTTGTTTTTCTAAGGGTGATGACACACGGAGCTACTAGTAGCAGCTACAAAAATAGACAATACTGATCATTTACTGATAATCGTCTCTATGTGTGTTTAGCAGAGGCAATTCTTAGTATTGTCTATGGCAGGGCATTATCTGGTGTTTAGTAGCCATGACAAGTAGCTGCTACTAAGTAGCTCAGTGTATCGTCACCCTAAAGCTTCTTCAAGAAGAGGAGACACGTATATATCAGAATGTACATTTTACACCAATGCATGGCTGCTAGTACCACTCCCCACAGAATTCATTTTAGTTTAGTTCTTTTCAAATCTAACAATAGGAATAATATGAATATGAAAATATATAACTGCAAATGTGGATGGAATTCTGCACTAAACTTTGTGCTATACTGTGCCTAGATGCTAAATCAGTACTAATGTGCATTACCATTCCTTTATACCCGGCACTGTTTTTATACAGTTACATGGTTGTCATCATGTTTAAATTTTTATGGGCCCACCCATATAAATTCAAAATGAGACAATGTCCTTTGATGCATAAGCCAATATAGCCCTAAAGAAAAATAGCACATTCTTTCCTAACAAATCAAATCTCTTTCAATACTAAGTTTATTGTATATTTCAATAAATTATTTTATAACTATCAAAGCATAATTACAACCTCTCTAGTTTAAGAAATCTGACAAATATATCAGCTTCATTTATAACTGTACCCAGACAAATCTCACTTTTATATATGTTGAAATGATTATTTATAACTTTACATTAACATTTTATATGGAACTATTCTATCAATATTAGTTCTTTGCATACTCTTTGTTCATTTTAATTTATTTTCTTCTCCCCGTTTCACTTATTCCTGTTGCCTCTTTTCCTACCTATATCCAGTATTGCAGGGAGTTTATTTTACATTCTCTGCAGTAATTTTACTCATAGAAAAAAAAAGTATACTTATTCTTTAAACAATCTCATTACTCGATTCATTTTTAAACTAAAATTGGACCCTTTTCCAGTACATTCTATAACATTATAGGGCATATTTATCAAAATGTGAGTTTAGAGTGTAATACATAAAACCTCACCCACATCCTATTCATTCCTATGGGATTTTTAGATGTGTATTTATCAATGGGTGAAAGTTAGAACTCACCTTTTGATAAATACACTTCTAAAAATTACATAGGAATGAATAGAATGTAGGTGAGTTTTCATGTATTAAGCGCTAAACTCACATTTTGATAAATGTGCCCCTATGTGTAGCAGTCACATTACAAACAAATATACTATAAATAAGTTTAGATACATGCACCAATTCAACTTCAAATATTTTTCAAGACAAATTGCATGTGTCTAATTTTGTTAATCTTAAACTTGCAGCCAGTAGACAAATGTGTAGACAAGGGCACAATTTCCCCAATCTGACCATTCAGCAGTCTCTTGAATACCTGGATCAGGAAGCCAATGTCTGTACATAAGTGCCTAAGGGACCGTCAACTGTATGGATTTGAAGGAATCAGAATTTGCATCATTCCAAGCAGATTCATCAAGAATGAGGAATTTTGGAATCAAAGATTTGGGCAGATGTCACACACGTGGTCAGGAATTTGATAAAACCTGCCTGTGAATATGTGAATCCAGCTGCAGTTAAGAAAGTAAGTACCCATATCTTTTATTTTGAAACAATATCAATATTTTAAATACATTAAAGGATATGGATGATATATGGATGACTTAATATGTTGTGTAAAATTTTTGATTATAGTTATAGAGGTCATTTACCTATCCAACCAGTATGCAAAATATAGGTTTATCTGCAGAATACACTACTATATTTTTCCAGTGATTTACAACAGAAAGCATAGCACTATGTTTAATACCCTCCATGGTGGGTAATGGGCAATACTTGGCATATTGAAAATATGTTTCAGAGCAACTCAGTTTCCAGTAAGGCTCGGTCAGTCAAAAAAAGTCAGTAAAAGAATTAAATCAAAGATTTTTACTACATTCCCATACTAAAAACGTACAAAAGGTGTCTAATTTCAGATACATAAATCTGTACTACAGGGTGGGCCATTTATATGGATACACCTTAACATAATGGGAATCCATTCCCATTATGTTAAGGTGTATCCATATAAATGGCCCACCCTGTAGTTTACACAGGCCACATCCAGCCAGAGATGTAAACCACAATCTTGTATGGCTGCAAATACTGTATGTTTGTTGTTATAATATATATATATACACACACACTAGAATATAGAGTTACTATATTTCTTTTGTTGTTATATATACACACTAGAGTTACAAGCTAGTATACCCGCTAAACCTGGAAATGTCATCCCTCTAATAAATGTAATACATCTATTTTTAAATTGTATTTACTGTTATTGCTAAACATCTAAAGCAAATATTAAATATGTCCACAAAAGGTTCTTTTCTTCTGTGTGTACATTATGAAAATATGCACTGTTGGTTGCACCAATAAGTAGTTTGAAAAACAGTGGTTCCGCTAGGCAGGATTATCCAAAATACAATTAGAAACTTCATAATAAATTCAAATTAAAACTCAAAACAATATATTTTTGAAAACTTTTACTGCCTTGAGCATGTTTGGCATTAAAATGAAAATACATTTATTGTAGATATAATAAAAACACACTAGATATGTTTATACTGAAAGTGCTTGCAACCTGCTCAGATGTTATGAAAAAGAATACAATGGCATGATGGTCTGAAAAGAACAAGGACTGCTACACCAGTGTTTATAGCCTCTGCTTATCATCGTCATGTTAATCATCCATCAAGCCCATCAGCCATGTTTAGACACCTGCATTGAATATTTATGTAAAGCAACTCTTGTGGGGTAATGAGACTAGTAAGAATAGTAATAATGATATAGTTTTCCTTTGAGGCGAGATTCACCACGAGTAAAAAAGCTCCCCATGTGCCATTTCTCTTAGAACATTAGTGTAAGTACAGAACATATCACGCATAGCTACTCTATATTGGTCTATAGTCTTTTCTTTGTCTATGTACAAACAATAGGGTTGAATCACTAAAGTGCGATAAGCATTATCGCATGCTTTTTTGCGTTAAAATTGACGCAAAAAAACCCACGCAATTCTCTAAAGTATTATCGAATGCGTTAAGTCGCATATCGCGTGCATTAAATAGTGCGCAACCAAATGTGTTAATTTTACCACATTACATTAATTCTCGCGCAGAAATAATACTAACACATGATTCACAAACACTTAGATGTGCTAAATATCGCATTAGTCTGTGCGAAAATTAACACCTACTTGGGGCAGGCGGTAAATATAGAAAAGTACAGTTCATGAGCTTTCAGCAACACAATATGGACTTTGCAGTGTGATTTTTTAAACTATGTGTTGGCCCTAGAGTGATGTAGCCTCCAGTTTGCAGGGAAATGGTAATTTTCAAAAAAAGTAGTTTTACGAACGTAATGGTGTGTATGGCTAATATGGCGTGCACGCAATAAGTAGCGCACGTGCGTTAATTAGAGCGTGCAACAAGTAGCACGCTGCTTTAATTAGCGCGTGTTGCATCAAATACCGCACAAAATAGTCTTCGCAACTTAAATAACGCAAACAGCATCGCGTCTAAATTAACGCAAATTTACTTTTAGTGAATCGTACATTAAGAGATGAAAAATAAGACATGATAAAATGTTTAACGCAGATTAGGGGCAGGTTTATCAAAATTTGTGCAAATAAAAACTTGTGAGACTTCTCTTCTCAAATGCTAGCTTATTTAAGAAAAAAAGCACAACAGAATATTCTCACACAAGTTTTGTCTCAGAAAAAAAGTTGTACACTGGCGAAATCACATTGTTTCATTCATCTTCAATGAACTGAAATGTTTTAATTACTGGGAAAATAAATAAATAAAGTTATTAGAGACCTCGCCAGCTTTTACTTGTCAAGTTTTTCATGCCTATTTTCTTTTATTACCAACTATTCATGGTTCTTAAGAATATTTGAGTTCAGTCGCATTCGCATTTTTTCTCTGCATTTGTTCTCGAATCATGAAAAAACAAACTCGAATTCTGATAAATCCCCATCGCCCTTTAAGGTAAGGAGATACAAATTACAAAAAAAAAAAAAATTACAGATACAAAAAACCCCAGGTCACACCCACGGTTTTGCAGAACCTGGAATGTCCCTTGAAGTTGTTGTCTTCAGGTTACATCAAACGGCTTTAGACAACAAAATATACAATAAGCATTTGGGTGAAACTAGAAATGCTTATGCTAATTTCACATAACCGCTCTGCTGATCTTGCAGAATAATTGGTATCTGGTGAAAATGACCCTAGCTCCTGTGACTAGAAGGTCCACTAGGGAAGGGACTGATGGGAATGATGAACAATCTCTGCATAGCATCGTGTAAACATATCAATCCTATATAAATAAAGGATGATAAATAAACAAATCACAGAAAGTGCAGAGAACTACCTTGTATAATGGTGGCATGCAAAGCTTGTAATTCACAAAGAATTTGCATAACAGATCTTGTAATCAACAAGGAAAGTAATTAACAACCTGATCGAATGTATGTGCAAGTACAGATGTACCAAGTCATTTTATAATAAACATTGCTACTTCTGTTTTTACTATGAAATTGATTTTATTTATTAAATGCTCATGGCACAAGGGCATATATTCCCCCTCTCTGTTGGAGATCAAAATGCAGCCAAAACAATTGTTACTTCTATCAAACTTTGACAGCTAGACTACGAAATTGCTAAGGTTCATGGCACTATGAAACTATGAAGATCAAAATGCCCTTTTCTGCAGACCCCCCTCCTCTTTTCTTTACTTAAATCAGGAACACAATGTTTAAGGCATTACCTTTTTCCAGTAGGTGGAAATTCATCCCAACTACATATTTATTATTATTGTTATTATTATTATTATTATTATTAGTTAGCGCCATCAATTTACGCAGCTTTACAGAATAGAATGGTACAAAAGACAGAACAGTTAACATGTACATATAAACAATTCACAAAAGTGGTTTGCAGTTACATTTGGATGAGGATCGGAGACACTAGGGGGGGGCCCTGCTCGCAAGAGCTTACATTCTAAAAGGAAGAGCTGAGACATAAGGTCAGGGTAACTAGCATGGCGTTAGAGTTCATGTAGGTGTGTAAAGTGACTTAATACCATTTAAAGGGGACCTGCCATCCACACTTAAAAAGCTGTATCAGTGAATTTACTATGCTCTGCGGCATCCAGCTGTTTGCATCCTGTTCAGCGTGTAGCTGTGCGCATGGGTGTCCTGCTCGTTGTGGTGCAATATGGGCACACAAAAAGTTGTGCATACACTGTGCACACTTTGGTGGTTCTGATGCATGTCGCACCAGTTGCAACACTAACCGCACCATCCTAGTGCACATCCCCAATGCATGTGCAAAGCCCTTTTAACCTTTTTACTGCCAGCCGTTTTGGTCAAAGCAGAATAGTTTTTGAACATTTTTCCCTGTTTCACTTTAGGGGCCTTTCCTCGGGGGGACTTTTAGTTTACCCAGGAAAACAATATATCGTTTTTTTCAGGACCTAAGCTTTCAAAATATGGTAGAATTTTTGTGTAATTCCAATTCTGTAACAAGATATAGGCTTCTAAATGTTTAAAAATGAAAAAAAAAAAATTCCATAATATAAACACACATACTAGAAACAAAAATTATTTTATGCACGAATATACAACTGATTTGGAAAGTCCCATGTCTCCTGAACGTGCCAATACCAAATATATATAGTTTAATGGAGATTTCTCACTTGTATAGGTCACAAACTCCCAGCAGTACACTACCAAATTTCCAAAGCACTGCTTCAGAAAGCTGCATAATTTAGATTTCAAGGACAAAAATTCCACTAACAGAAGGTTTATCCCAGAAAATTGTACATTTTTGGAAAGAACAGATTATGGGGAATCCAGAATAGGCACAACTGTCTGTCTACTCCAAACTATCAAGTTGCAATGCTTTCCTAAAGTTATTGGTTTTATCAAAATTTGTGAAATTTAAAAAAAAAAATCGCTTCAAAGCTTCCAGTCTATAGTATCTCCTACAGGTCATAAAGTAACCAAATAAAACACCCAAAAATATGAACACCAGGGGTTCACTGAACAGTTTGATGCCCAATATGTATAGGTTTACCTAAGTATGTGGCATGTAGGGGCCCCAATGTGAACATACCCCCATATGATCTATCATTTCTGTCATTTCAGCTCCAGCAAAATCCACGCATTTACATCATTTATGTGGGATAAAGCTAGTAAAAAGTACGCTCACCCCAGAAAGTCATATATTTTTGGAAAGTACACATTCCCCCAATTCTAAAATGGGTACCCGTGTCTTTCTACTCCAAAGTACCAAGCCGGAAAGCTTTTCTAAAGTTAACAATTTGTATGACATTTCCAAAAATCCCCTCAAAGCTTCCACTGCAGCATCTTATCTCCCACATAGTGTTAGGTACCAAGATAAAACACCCTAAATTTGAACGCCAGGGGTCCACTGAACAGTTTGATGCCCAATATGTATAGGTTTAACTAAATATTTGGCATGTAGGGGCCCCAATTGGAACATACCCCCATATGATCTATCATTTCAGCTCCTGCAAAATCAACACATTTACATCCTTTATGCTACAAAAAAGTACACTCACTCCAGAAAGCCATATATTTTTGGAAAGTACACATTCCCCTGAATCTATAATGGGTACACATTTCTTTTTGCTCCAAAGTACTAAGCCGTAAAGCTTTCCTAAGTTTGCAGATTTATATGACATTTCAGAAAATCGCATTAACAATGTTGCAATTTGCCGCATTTATCTCTCACAATTTCTTGATAAAGATCAGATAAAGGCAAATCACCCCAAATAGAAACACCTAAGGTCTACTGAACAGTTTGATGCCCAATATGCATAGATATACCAAAGTCTGCGGTATGTACTGACCCCAAAATGAAAATAGCGCATATGGATTTCTCACCTGCCAAATCAACTATTGCACACAGAGCCCCCTGTCAGTGTATTATGTGCAGTAACCCCCCCCCCCCTAACTATACAGAGACCCCCAGAAAACCATATATTTTTGGAAACACATTCTGATGAATTCAAAACAGATAAAGTTATTTTTGTACACAAAGTTACACATGGCAAAGCTATGCTAAAAACAGATTAGGAACACTTATACAGGGATAAAAATGCGATAAAACCTCAAAAAATTGTGCAAATCAGTGAAACAACAAAATAAGTCACACAACAGTGTAATTAGTGGTCAGAATATTTAATCCAATAGTCACGCTGTCAAAATAAACAGTTTTTAGGTAAAATAAACTAAAAACAAAGTGGTAAAATGAAAAAAAGACAAAAAACCAAAGTGTTTGGGTATGTGTACATGTGTAAAAGTTGTGTGACAATGTGTATATGAGTGTATATAAGTGTGAAAAATGAAAAAAAAAACCCCAAAAAAACAAACTGCTAAATTGTGCGCTGTGTGTATAAATGTGTGTAAGTGTGTGTGTGTGTAAGTGCAAAAATAAAATCAGCCTTACCTGTCCTGAAGATCAGATCGCTGCTTTGTCCTCCATGCTGCAGTCCAGTACCAGGAAGTAAGTGGGCCGGTACTGGGGGGAGGGAAGGAGGAAGCAGGAACAAGCGATGCGATCGTGTCTGCTGCTTGTAAGCCGGTCCTGCGACGATCGCTTGGCAGTAAAACGGTTAAGGACTCCAGGCTCAGCAATTCCTTGCTGAGTGATCTTTCAGCCGAGCTGAGTTACGAAGACTGTGTCTTCATATTGATCTTCTGGTTCCTGACCCTGCCTGTTTGACTCTGCTTGACCATGCTGCCTGTTGCCTACCTTCTCCCTGTTCTGATCTTGCCTTTGCCTTCTGATTTCACTTGTGTAAATATTGCCTGCTTGTTGCCAACTAATTGTCTGTTTGACCTTTGCCTGCGCATACCTTTGTCTTTTGACCACAAGACTGCCTGACATTTTGGCTTTCCTGCCTATTCTACTACATTACCCCTGTTTCCACTCTCAGCAGTGGAAGCTATAGGGAAGTGTCCCTCATCTGGGCTCCATTTTGCATACGTGATAGGAAGATAGCTCTTTAGAGAAACCCTTACAGGAAAAATTAACCCAAAAAACACCCCCAAATATAGTTAGAAATGTGGTGTTTTATATACTGAACTTACTGCACCAGCCTAAAGTTTTTGAATTTCTATAACAGGGGGTCACCATCTTGAATTTTGTTAAGACTTGTAAATGTAAAATTTTACATTCAACTTTTCTTTGATATTTCAAGGTAAACTTTTCCTTTAATATTAATAAATAAAAATCTCTTACCTGGTGATGAACTTTGTTTCATTTATGGCCATGGAACTCTTAAATGGAGACTGTTTGGCCATTTTAAGATGAAGTCCAGATCAGCTGCAGATCTAAAACAAGACTCAGCATCAATGGGACATTAGCATGCTAATTGTAAATCTAGTATACTATGCAATTTTTATAATTGTCTGGCCACTAAGGTCATGGGGTAATATGTTATAATAGATTTGTAAATCAACACAAATATAAAGATAAATAACTGTGATAAACAAAACAGTTTTGCTCTGCTGGGAAAAAAATGTGAAATAGTGAAATTTCACCAAATGCACTGGAGTTAATGGCTGCTATATATATATATATATATATATATATATATATATATATATTTTTTTTTTTTTTAATTTAATTTTATAATTGTTATACACATACAGATCACACACTATACCAGTAAACCGGTGCCACAGCTTGCATGAGTATTTAGCCTGTTGAACTATTCCACAATTTGTTGTGTTACAACCTGAAATTTAACTGAATTCAAATGGGATATACTTAGGGGCAGATTTATAAAAATGTGAGATTATCGCTCACCACAGAAAAATTCACTCCCTTTTTATTCATTTATATGGGATGGTTAGATGGTTACTTATCAATGGATAAAAGTTAGAGTTCACTATTTCATAAATACTTCAAAAAATGAACAGAAAGTTAGTGAATTTTTCTTTGGTGAGCTCAAATCTCACATTTTGACAAATCTACCCCTTAGTATTTTAAATTTGTATAGGTTAGTTGGAAGAGAAACGCACTAATTTCACATTTTTGTGTAGAAGCATCAACTCGCCCTAAGCGGCAGATTTATCAAAATGTGAAATTAGAGCTAACCACAAAAAAATTAACTCACTTTTCTATATATTCCATGGGTGTATTTATCAACAGGTGAAAGTTAGAGTTCATCATTTGATAAATATGCTTTTTAATATTCCTATAGGAATACAAAGTGGGTGAGTATATCTGTAGTAACTTCTAGGGGCACATTCATTAAAGCACGAATTCGAATCATGAAATACGATCATTTCTGATGATTGCAAAAGTCACGAAAATTCCGTTAGTTTGAATACAAAGATTTCATACTTATGATTCGAAAGTTCCGAAATTTTCATACTGAAACGATCGTTTGCGAATGGCGATCCAATAGTCACAAAATGTTTGTATCTGAATGATTGTAAAAGGCGGGAAAACCTTTCTGACTTTGAAATTTCAATGCATGATTTTGGAAGCCTCCCATAAAACTCAATGGCACTCAATGGAAATACGATTTTGTCACACAAATTGACGCAAAGTATGAAAAAATTGCGCAAATTAATGAAGATATCGCAGAAAATACGCAAAAGTTGTAAACTTTTGAAAAAATACCAATTTTTTGTAATAGGACCTGTCGCACTTTAATGAATGTGCCCCGTAATCTCACATTTTGAAAATCTGCCCCTAACTCTCTGCCAGAAGAGTTAATGGTATGTGTTATATCAAAGGCAAGAATCTTGATCTGGAATTTATTTAATCCAAAGTAGCCAGGCTGTGTAAATAAAAGTTAAAAAGGAAAGTACACATAGTAGGTAATACACAGCCTTACACATTTGTGCTTTGTTGCACTTCATAGTCATAGGCTTGCTCATGACTACCTGGAGCCTATAGTACACTGTTTTAGAACGCAGCTGTATGTGTGCCGCAGAAAACAACTAATTTGACCAACCAGCATGGTCTCTGGCCCACGTAATAAATAGGTGGAAACACCAAGGTAAAGGAAATGGAGTCAGGACATCCCCCAGTTGCATGTTTGCTTTCTATCTGCAAGGGTGGCACATATGTTATCCAGTCCCCTTTAAAGTTTAAAAAAGACTACATTTTGGTAGAAATTAGACTAAATGGCTGATTTATAATATGCTCTGGATAACATAGAACTGTTTGTGGTGTGTTCTAAATGTTGTACTTGCTTACAAATGATTTGTTGTAATTATGATTTTATCAATTGTCTTTGTATCCACAATTTTTGATGAGTTTGTCGTATTAAAGCAATATAAATTTTATTACACTAGTTAAGTAACAGAGAAGGAGGCCTCCACAAGTATAGTGGCTTTTATATGTCACAACTAAATTCAAGGGGTGAATACATGTTGGGTTTACCGGCAGTACATTAGGCTAAAAACCGAGCACAAAAACATTGTTACCAATAAGGGGATGTAAATCACCGGTGGGATGGCATACGTGGTGGCGCAATTTGCTGAAGTTGCCCTGAAAGGAAACTTCGGCAACTTCGGCAAATCGCAGCGCCATGTATGCCATCCCATCAGCAATTTCGGGGAGATTAGTTTCCCGCGACAAGGAATCTCCCCGTGTGTCACAGCCCTAAGGTGTAATTAGATTCCATAAGAAGCCATGAAACAAGGAAGGCTTTTGTTGATTTAGTTTGTTTATTGTTTATTCTTTTAATAAAAATGTAACACTCCAAACATTCTTTACTCCAATTTTAATTTAATCTACTTTTGTTAAAATGCATTTAGCATCTATGTTTGTAAAATATCCTCAGTGTTTAAACTGTATGAACGTATTGCAGCAATGAGCTGGATCCAACTGAAATCTTATCATTTGACTGAATGTTTAAGGCCTAATCAACTGGAATGTAGCTAGATATCACCTGGAGTACCTGGAAAATCATTTTGGTCAATGACTGCCTTTAGCTGTGGATGCGGCCCTTTTTCATAGCACATACCTTTAAAGATACAACAAATGGAACATTTGGAGATGGAGATGAATATGCATTAACATTTGCATGTCAAATGGTGTCTGTTGGTGCAAATGTTTTAGCTGTGTTCACATCTGCAGCTTGTTTGGTATTTGCATGTACATTTTTGTTGAGCAAAATTTTTTGCCTATTTTTATGATGGTAGGCAAATGAAAGTATTTGCTTTTCATCACTGCAAACATTATAATAAACTATAGCTTTCTGTAGCTTTCTTTATCCCTATGGTGCCTACAGGGAAAGAAAACCTTTGAAAAAACTCCTCATGGCCCAGTTGTGGGCAGTTGTTAATAAATTGAGGTTCAGAGCTGAGGGGAGCCCATTGTTGCATAGGCAAATGCTGTCCTGTAATCTACAATTTTTAAACATACATTTATAATGGTTTTATCTGTCAGTCTTCAAATTGCAATGCACATTTGTATGTAATGAAATGTTTGTTTGCGTCACAGAAATACTACCTTTATGTAAGCATTAATTCACCATACACAATAAAAATTACTACATTACCTTCTTAGACGTCTTCCACTGTATGACTGTATGATTTGAGAATCACTTAGCTTGTATTTCTATTATATCTGTATTTTCTAGTATATTCTACCTAGAATTCTTTCCAATTTATCCCAAAACACAGAGGCAGCAGGTGCCTTTCATACTACACATAAAACTACACATTAAGGTCAATGTTGCTTTCGAGAACGAAAGTAGAAAAAGCACCTTCTGTTTCTTGGTAACCTTCTATTGACTTCCTGGTCTGTATACACATAAGGCAGCCACAAGTTGGCCTTCCCCTTCGTTACAATATAATTAAACTCAAATATGTATCTGAAGCAAAATTGTAACTAAAAATATTTTAAGCGCTTAAATTATTAAGGCTCTGTTTAACCACTTCCTTAGTTCTTCACAGCAACTGTGGGAAGAGGAAAAGGTAATTTGGCAATTTTTCCTTCGCTGCTAACAATCATCTGTCCTTCATAATGAAAAATTCAAAAAGAAAAGTCAAACAAGAACAATTTTATGCAGCCTGTAGTTATTATTTAGTTAAACATTTCCTAAATTAAATCTTCAAGTAAGCCATGGAGCCAGCATGCTGATCCTTGCTTGCTTGCTTTAGCTTTGCTATCTGACTTCACTACACTACTATTTGTACAGCCCTGGTTAGTCATTCAACTTTCAGGTCATTTCATAAGGACAAATATGTGAAACAGCAAAGCACCAGCAGCAGTTAACTGAGATTTTTCAGTACTTGGTTAAAGTCACTATAGCCAAAAGCTACTTAAATCTCTCTTACCTTTGTTCTCCAGAGAAGCCAGGAATGCATTTTACTTTTCTCGCTGCATTGCCACCAAAACAACATGACAGTGCTGAACTGCCCTGCCTGTTCCCTCAGTTTATAAAAGACAAAGGGAAGTTAAACATTACTTATCCAGCCACAAAGTTGTTGGACACCTAAGCCACTCCTTTCTGCCTTCTGCCTCAGTGCATTTCGGGAGTGTTTACATGACAGCAGTTGACAGAAACACTCCCTTTTTCACATTAGCAGAGAGCACACCTGTGGATGGGGCGTTTCCTGTTGGTCTGAAAGGCAGGTCTTTAGCTACAGGGCATTGCAGCAGATAAAGGAACAGATCAGCGCAAAGAAAACCTTGCTAAGCTCATTACAGAGGGATGTTAAAACATTTATAACCCTAGGCTAATGAAGTTGAACAACTTTGAATTTCAGTGTGCATGCTAGCGAAGAATTGCATTCAGGTTTTTGAAAATAAAATAGAGTCTCTCTTATCTTTGGGGTACTTGTTAACTATTCACAAACTCATAAGCAGAATCTCTAGGCATTTTTATTTTTTATTTGATTTAACTATTTTAATAAACTTTGCAACCCACCTTAAAGGTCTTAAAGGACAAGGAAAGGCTAAGTCACTTGGGGGTGCCAAAATGTTGGGCACCCCCAAGTGACTTAAATCGCTTACCTTGTACCCCGGGCTGGTGCCCCTGTTAGGAGAAAACAGCACCAGCCCGGAGTAGCTGCAGCGCTTCCTCCTTCCTACTTGCGCTGCAGCCAATTGTCCTGGACAAACGCATGCGCAGTAGAGTGAAAAGCCGACGTCTCTGTTAAAGTTCGGCTTTTCACTCTACTGCGCATGCGCGATCAGCGTTCAGGAAGGAGGAAGCGCTGCAGGTACCCCGGGCTGGTGCTGTTCTCTCCTAACAGGGGCACCAGCCTGGGGTAGAAGGTAAGCGATTAAAGTCACTTGGGGGTGCCTAACATTTTGGCACCCCCAAGTGACTTTACCTTTCCTTCTCCTTTAAGAAGGGTGATCAACTAATATGTGCAAATGTTTAATATATTAAATCATACATATATAAAATACCATGAATATCCTTTAAATTCTATCCTTATACATGGTGCTTAGTGATAGAATTTCTGTCACAACTCACATGTATTATAATAAATATCCACTGTTGTAAGACAGGCCTCATGCCTTCATATGCACATGGAATGCCTCAGTGACTTATAATATCCTTCAATTCTATAATAGGGGGTACATTATTCACTATATATATATATATATATATATATATATATATAGATATAGATATAAAATATAATTCAGCTGCACCTGTCATGATATTTCTTTCACCTACCCATTTTTTTACAACATGATTTGATGAAATCTGTTTTTTTTAAAGAATCTAAAAAAAAAATCACTGAGTACTACTTGATGTTATAAAACGGAACCTGCTGGAATGTGTATAATGTGGTATTCCCGTGGGGGAATCTATGGTGGAAATGTAATATGGTCAAAATTTTAGCTTTGTGACAAAAATACCATTTGCGAACCGTTTGCATGTTTTGTAACAGTAGGTCTACGACTGCAAATTTTTTATGTATGTAATAAAACATCTTAACTTATTCTCGAGTTTAGATTTACACCATCTTCAAGCAGATATTAAACAGTCGAAATGTAATAAATGTTTAGTGAACAGTATTACACTACGAGAAAAAACGCCATTTTACACACCGCTTGCTATTTTTATTACAATCCCCCAGTGCCTCATATTTCCAGTAATCCTGAAGTATATACTGTATATATATATATATATATATATATATATATATATATATATATATATATATATATATACATATATATAAAAGGAAGTGTGGAGCACACCCTATAGAGGTTTAAATGCCTTGGGTGCTGGCCAAAATAAGGACATATAAGGACAGAGAGCCGCACACACAAGGACTTAACAATAAAGTGAAAAAATGTATTGACAGACCAAATAAATATATTTGTCTGACACTGATCTGTTCTCTACACATTTCTATATTGTTTACACTTGTTACTGTGGTTACAACCACTGGATTTTGGCACCCTTTTTTAGTGGAGGGGTATATAGAGGGGGGTGGGTTTGTATGGTCTTTTAGTTTGTCCCTGAGGAAGAGTACAGTCAGTACTCGAAACGTTGGATTTTTTTCAATAAATTTTTTCACTTTATTGTTAAGTCCTTGTGTGTGCGGCTCTCTGTCCTTATATATATATATATATATATGTAATACCTGTTGTATTCTTTATACATATCAGGCACCACAGGGTTGTGTACAGGTCTAATCACCACAGGTCTAATCACAACAGCAATTAGCATTTCATTTTAATCACGTAACACACTTGGTCTAACCCAGGCTGTAGTGTTGACCAGCTGCTAGAAACACTCTTGTGCAAGCACTCTGTCTAACCCACATTCTTGAGTTGACCAGCTTCTACAAAAGATGAAAAGCCATTATTTGTAAACAAAAATAAAAAGGAAGATTCATATTATTCATTTTAATCAGTATACTAGCCAATGTTGTATTGGTTACTGCACCTGGGCAAACTATATGCCTTTTATTACATACATTCACCATGTCCTTCATTGAAGCAGCTCACCAGCGCTCAACAATAAATTGTACAGTCCTGCTAAGATTTATAGACAATGTCTTATGACACAGACTTGTTTGTGTCCTTGCCAAAACAAGGGCATACACCCTGTTTTTCCATTTAAGACAGGCTAAATGGGTAAAGTATTTCTTGCATGACTCTGTATGGTACTGCATTTGCCAGACCTATATTGCAAAGATTTACTTACTTCCTGCATATGCCAACTGCCAAGCACCTGTGAGATGTGTGCATGTGAAATGAAGGTGACTTGCACAGCTTAAAATACTCCTACAGGATAACCAGATTAGAAAATATGAATGGCTAAGGACATAAAAGCTCAATCATGTTCTATTCGTTCCTATTGGATTTTAAGAAGCAATTTAAGAAGATCAATTTATCACCTATTGATAAATACGCTTCTAAAAATCCCATAGAGATGAAAAGAACATTGTGGAGTTTTTATGTTTTAAATGCTAAATTCAAATTTTGATAACTCTGCCCCTAAGTGCACATCAGCATAAATACTTCTATTCTGCATGACTACTAATGATACATGTACAGAATTAAACAGGCATGGTTGGTGCCCAGCAGACGTTATAATCTAAAGTTGAAGTCTGAAACACAAGATAATTAAGTGATTTGATGAAGTCCACCGAAGTAATGCTCTGTACAGTAAAAGTAAAAACATATCCTGAAAATATAAGCTGACAAGTGTTTGTAAAGAGAGATAGCTGAGTAATAAAAGTTTTTTTTTTCATTATTCCATAGTCCAAAAACATCACCTTACAGCATTGTATTAATGTTTGCAGATTAAGTTTTGCTTTTGCTTATCTGTGGTAATATCTGCCACTGCAAGATGCTACTGCCAGCACAGTGTCTCTGATTGTTGCACGTGACTCTTTCAATACCTGGAATGCTAAGTCCCTGTCTTTTACAGTGTTTTCATGCAATGCATGTACCACCTCCGCAAAAAAAAAGCATGTTGTTGCAAGTTAGGAATTTGACAATTACACCCCAGGAATTTGACAATTCTTGAATGGAAATAGATGTAGTATTGTATTTTGTGAAGCACTTAAATCTTCCTGAGTTATTGTTTAAACTAGTTGTGTTTACTGTAAGGATTACAGGAGGTTTTAAAGGTTCTATCACATAAGGTAGAAAAATACTATACATAACTGGCAATATCAAGCAATGAAAAATTCCTGGAGGTATATTCAATACAGTAAACCGTAAAACTACACCCTGATATATCTACTGCAGTCTATTCAAAGGCACCATACAATCCTATAACCCTAATACAGTGATTGATTTCAGTGACTGATCACCGGCTATCGTTGGTGGGATGATAAAGGCTTTTAATAATACATACCTGACTTCTATGATATATCACCAAAATATTCAGTGGATGTTTAATTAGAAATATAGTTTGAATATATTATCCCACATACAATAAACATTAGATGGTGCCTCCTCTGGCTTGAAGTTGTTTTAGATATAGAATATATAATAGGGATGCACCGAACCCACTTTTTTGGGTTCTGCCGAATCCCGAACCGAATCCTAATTAGCATATGCTAATTAGGATTGGGAAGGGTTAAAATTTGCCCCGTGCATAGCGTGCTGCAAACCACCCCCCCCCCTAAATTTTAACCCTTTCCGGATGCTAATTATGCTAATTAGGACTCGGATTCGGTTCAGCCGGGATCGGGGATTCGCCCGAAACCGAACCCATCAAAAAAAAGGCAGGATTCAGCCCGAATCCCGAATCGAATACGGGATTCGGTGCATCCCTAATATATAATGAACAATGGAAATAGACATACAATGCAAGCATGCAGTTATGATTGACAGCCCTTACTCTTAACACCAGATTCCCATTTCCTTCCCAGGCCCCCATTCAAAAAAACCGACAGCTTTATTGCAGGCCAATCCAGAAAGCTCCTAATCATAGCAAGGCCATCTACATAGAGTGATGATTCTAATTTTTACAAATGCTTATTTTTTCTCTGTAATAAAACAGTGCCATGTACTTAAAGGTAACAAAGCTACATAAACCCACATTGGTGGCAAAACAATCCTATTGTGTTTACTTCATATTTAAATGATTTTTAGCAAACTTAAGGTAGGGTGATCCAAATTACAGAAAGACCCCTTATTTGTAAAACGCCAGGTCCCAAGCATAGGGATAGTCACAGTAGCGGGCAGGAGAACTTGAACACATCTGGCAGAGATACCGTAACTTTCTAACATTTTATTGATGTGCACCTGTCTGGGGACCTGTAAAAGAGTAAAGAAAACATAGACACTTTTAGATCACTTTTACATCACAAGGCCACCAGCCCACCTCTTCTATGGAGCTAATGCACTCAAGTGATCGTATAGGGGATTTTACATATCAGAGAAATTTCAAAACGTGAATATAAACATACCTGAAAAAGAGTAGGGAGAACACTTCCGCTTTAAGGTACATCACAAGGCCACCAACTCACCTACATTACAAAAAGCAGTTAATTAAACATATGCCCATTAACATATTACAGGATTTATAAAACTGGAAGAAAATACAGCATAGCTGAAATACATGACACATTACCATATAGAAATCTCAGTACAGAACAATAAGCAAATCACAACAATCAGGTGACACTGTGAAGATTAAATCATACATTTTTTTCCCACAGATTTTAGATACGTTCTCTGTCTGTCTTCATTACAACCTTTTGGCAATGTGCTACACACACTGCAGAAACTGCTAAAAGCATGACATTGCTATAGCTAAAGGTAAACAGGTTGATGCAGTAAAGAAAGCTGTTTTTTAGAAACTATTTATAACATCTTGGAGTCAGGAAGGAATTTTTTCCCCTCTGCGGCAAATTAGAGAGGCTTCAGATGGGTTTTTTGCCTTCCTCTGGATCAACTAGAAGTTAGGCAGGTTATATATAGGCATTATGGTTGAACGTGATGGACGTATGTCTTTTTTCAACCCAACTTACTATGTTACTATGTTAATTAGAACCTAATAAACAGTAAAACATAGACTCCTGGTTGGTAGAGAAGGAAAGGTAAAAACCAAGTAAGCTTTATCAGAAAGGTCTACTCTATGCAAATACAGCTATAAAAAAGAAACACAGTGGGGTTGATTCACTAAAGGGTGATAAAACGAGCCGTTGATTTCCGCTGTGTGCATTATTTCCCACTGCGTGCAATATATTTCGTCGCTTGCTATATTAGCGCATGATTTAATGCACGTAACCGTTACTTTCGGAAAACTACTGTTCTGAAAATGACCATTTCCCTGAAAACTGGAGGCTGCATCACTCTAGGGTCAACACATACTTGAAAAAATCCCACTGCAAAGTCCATGTTGTGTTGCCAAAAGCTCACGAACCACAATTTTCTTTAAGTACCGCCTGCCCCAATTAGGTGTTAATATTCGCACAGACTAATGCGATATTTAGCCTGTTTAACTCTTCATATGTGTTTGTGAATCATGCGTTAGTATTTTTTTCATGCGCAAATTAATGCAATGCGAGGTAAATATCACATTGTGATAGTGCATTTTTTTGCGCATGCATGGGCGTCCACAGAAGGGGGCAAGAGGGGGCACTTGCCCCCCCCTGGAAAAGTAGCAAAAAAAACAAAAACCTTACTCCGTTTCTGCACTTTCCCCTCAAGCCCGTTTTTGCTGTGCTCCGATTGGATCTTTCTTCTTGTGGATTCACCAATCAGAGCACAGCTTCCTTGACAGACAGTAAAATTGACCAATCAGAGCACAGATGCACACAGGGATCGGGAGATTTTGCAAACTGGAAACAGAAATAAAGACTGAAAAGATGAATCTGCAGCTGTAACTTTACCTAAGAACCAACTCTCAACTTTTGCTGCAGTTTTCATCCCACAGGTACTATACACAGGCACTATACACAGGTACTATACACAGGCACTATACCCAGGTACTATACACAGGTACTATACACAGGTACTATACACAGGCACTATACCCAGGTACTATACACAGGTACTATACACAGGCACTATACCCAGGTACTATACACAGGTACTATACACAGGTACTATACACAGGCACTATACACAGGTACTATACACAGGTACTATACACAGGTACTATACACAGGCACTATACCCAGGTACTATACACAGGCACTATACCCAGGTACTATACACAGGCACTATACACAGGCACTATACCCAGGTACTATACACAGGCACTATACCCAGGTACTATACACAGGTACTATACACAGGCACTATACCCAGGTACTATACACAGGTACTATACAGTTCTAAAGAATCACTAGCTGACATTAAATTGTTCAATTTATAATCTATCCCCTACCCTAACACATGGAGGGTAAGTTAACTCTTTCCCTCTGAAAAAGCTCATTGTGAGTTTATAAATGTGTTGTTGTTTTTTGCACTTACTATTTTTTTTTTTTTGTCATTGTTTTGTTCATTTATAGTAAGTTACAGTGGGGCCAATGTTGTGTATCAGTGCCAGTGTTATAGTGCCAGGGCCTGAATATCTGCCATCAGTACCCACTGCTTCTCACTGTATATAATGTGCTGGGTTTGTAAATACAGACTGCGTCTCACTGTATATAATGGGGAGTCAGTACCCACTGCCTTTCTTGCTATAAAACTAACATAAACACATCTAAAGGGGTGGTTCACTTTTAAGTTAACCTTTAGTATGTTATAAAATGGCCTATTCCTAGCAACTTTGCAATTGGTCTTCCTAATTAATTTTTTTGAATAATTTGCCTTTCTCTTCTGCCTCTATACAGATTTCAAATGGGGGCCAAAAAATATTGTATTATTATTATAATTTTGTATTACTTATTTTTCCAAGTAGGCCCCTTAACTATTCATATTCCCATCTCTTGTTTAAATCACTACCTGGTTGCTAGGGTAAATAAGACCCTAGCAACCAGATAGCTGCTGAAATACCAAATGGAGAGCTGCTGAACAAAAAGCTAAATAACTGAAAAACCATTAAAAATAAAAGTGAATTCGAATGCGAACTACCCCTTTAAGCTAACTGATCCCAAACACAAATGTTTGCAGATCCCCTAACAGAAGTGCGCGTATGAATACTTTTACTACTAATACTAAACATTTTAGGGTAAAAAAAAAAAGCACCCCCACCCGCACTTTTGTACAGTATCCCTGGGAGTCAGTGGGAACGGCAAGAGGTAGTTGGGAGGTTAACTTTTTACGTCAGCAGTGAATCCACTAAGTGTCACATTAGCTGTAGGTCAGTCTGTGTATGGGCCATCTTTAGCCTCCCCTAGTATCATCCTGCAAAAAAAAAAAATATATATATATATTTATCTGTTGCAGGATGATGCTAGCTTACTTGCCCCCCCTTGGAAAATTTTCTGCGGACGCCCATGTGCGCATGTAATATGAATCATAACGCATGTGAAATGACTTTGATGAATCGGGACTTATATATTGCATGCTTTTTAACGCAAAAAAGCATGTGATAATCGTTATCGACCTTTAGTGAATCGGCCCCAGTATTTCTTTTCTTTTTTTGTCTACAAATGTTCTTCGGTATTAGGCTTCCTTCTCTCAAAAAAATACTTGCATGGCATGAGTCTGCTCAGATTGCTCCTCTCTCCCCCTCCCTTCTCCTGCTCCCACTTCCAATATCTCTCTCCCCCTCCCACCTATGTTGAAATCTGAGCTACCAGCAGCATGGAAGCTGTTAAGACCAAGCTAAAATGACAGCTGTTATTTTAAGCAGAGGGAGCTTCTAGGGCTGTTTACTCAGGTATGGTAAAGCTTTTTGCAGAATAAATATAGCATTCTAGCTTGCACTATTGCGGCTAATCTAGTTTGCTTTGAAACCTGTATATTATAATATGAGGGGAATCTTTATCTGAAAGCATGTGTAAGAACCCATAGTTAATTTAAAGGGGTGGTTCCCTTTACGTTAACTTTTAGTAAGCTAAATGAAAACCAGTTACAAATTCGTCTCAGAATATTAATGTTTACACTGTAGTAAAAGTTAATTTAAAGGTGAACAACCCCTTTCAGGTTTTAACTCACAGTTATACAATGTACAAAGTACTTAGATACAATAAACTGGTGACACACTATGGGCCGAAAAATATAAACAAATATACCAGCCAGTGACAGGAGTAATAGGCAGACAGAAACAGTGTCCAGTAATCAGGCCGGTTTATCAGGACAGACAGCTGGCAAGTAAAGTAGAAGATCAGGCCAAGGTCAAAACCAGGAGATATGCAAGAACAGGTCAAGGAGGGGCACAGTAGTAAAGGAACCAGGCAGAGAACAAGAACCAGGCATGGACTCAGGACCTAGGAACCAGATGGGTGTCTCAGGAACAAGAACACAGGAATTAGGATGGCAAGATCACAGCTAGTAAGCTCAATGACCAAGCCCTGAACATAGGTCAGGGGCAGGCTTATAAAGGGACTTAATATAATTAGCGGCACATGGGGCTAATGAGATTGGCAGAGCAAAGGGAGCAGATGGGAGGAACACGAGGTACACAAGGACCGTCCCTAAGAGCATCCAGTGGCTCAGTTGGCAAGTATACAGTCCCAGAACTATACATTCAAGAGTTTGAATCCTAACATTACCCCCCTCCCCCTTGAGAATTGACAGTTCCCTTTTCTAAACATTTGTCTAAAGGTGGCCATACACGCTAAGATCTGCTCACTTGCAAGGTCGCCAAGCGAGCGGATCTTCTCCCGATATCCCCATCTACGGGTGGGCAATATCGGGCTAATGTGTTGTTTGAATTTGAATTAGAACGAAGGGGAATAGGTGTTCATCGGTTCGGGGGCTGCATCAACGAGTCAATACGATCCCCGATCTGACTAATTTTCAAACCTGCCTGATCGAGATCTGGCCAATTTCAGGCCACATGTCGGTCGGGCAATCCTGTCGTTAGTACCCATACACGGGCCAGTAAGCTGCCGAATCAGTCTAAGCGACCGATATCGCCAGCTAGAATCCGCGTTTACAAAAGAGTTCTTGAAGATTGCAGTCCAAAAAGTGTTCAGAAATTTCAAGTCTATAGCAACAAAAAACAGAAAACCAAGATCAGGAACCAGGAAAGAAGGGTAACCAGGACCAGGATCAGCAGAAGATGGATAGTCAGGGTCTGGAACCACTGCAGGAGAGTTGCCAGGATCTGGCACAACAGCTGGCACTAAGGCAGGATCAGGCACAACCACTGGCACTGAGGCAGAAGCTGATGGCTGAAGTACTGACACTGAGGCAGGAACTGATGGCTGGGGTACTGGCACAGTGGGAGGAATTGGAGGCAGGGCTGCCAGCACTGGAGGAGACAGGCTGATAGCTGGCACTGGAGCTTGAATAGCAGGGAAATAGGCAGGACCTGCAGGTGAGGTGGTAGGCACTGGCGAACACCAGAAATGTACACAGGTAGAGTTCAAAAATATTTGCCACAACTGTACCCATTTTGTGACAAAGTGCATC
Organism: Xenopus tropicalis; assembly: GCF_000004195.4. Classification (NCBI taxonomy): domain Eukaryota; kingdom Metazoa; phylum Chordata; class Amphibia; order Anura; family Pipidae; genus Xenopus; species Xenopus tropicalis. The sequence continues at coordinate 80,107,092 of NC_030677.2, read as the reverse complement.
TGCAGTTGTGTCAATTTGGGAATAATGTACACAATTACATAAAGAGAATCCTCCATTTGCATCCACAAGGATGGCAAACTTATAGGGAAAACATGGTGCATTGTGTGAAAAAAACAACACTGTGCTGTAACTGGTGGGGTTAGGTGTGCTGCTGTGCTGTATTTGGTGGGGTTAGGTGTGCTGCTGTGTGGGAGGCTGCTGTGCTGTAACTGGAGGGGTTAGTTGTGCTACAACTTTAGACATTTCTGTGTTAAATCACAAATTATATAACCTAGCTCAGATTAAATCTAACATTTTAGATTTATGTGATAAAATATGCTGTTTATAGAAATACACGTTACAGGCTAAGTGATATTGAAAAATATATTTTTATATTGCTGCATTTGAAGCAGCTATTTACTATATATCCTACCCTAAGGGGCTGATTTACTTACCCACGAACGGGTCGAATGGAGTCCGATTGCGTTTTTTTCGTAATGATCGGTACTTTGCGATTTTTTTCGTATGTTTTGCGATTTTTTCGGATTCTTTACGAATTTTTCGGATCCAATACGATTTTTGCGTAAAAACGCGAGTTTTCCTATCCATTCCGAAAGTTGCGTAAAAAGTTGAGCAATTTGCGTAGCGTTAAAACTTACGCGAAAAGTTGCGCATTTTTCGTAGCGTTAAGTTTTAACGCTACGAAAAATGCGCAACTTTTCGCGTAAGTTTTAACGCTACGCAAAATGCGCAACTTTTTACGCAACTTTCGTAATGGATACGAAAAACTCGCGTTTTTACGCAAAAATCGTATTGGATCCGAGAAATTCGTACAGAATCCGAAAAAATCGCAAAACATACGAAAAAGTCGCAAAATATTCGTTTTCAAGTCGGAACTTTTCCAATTCGGGTCGGATTCGTGGGTTAGTAAATCAGCCCCTAAGGCTGATGTCGTTTTGTACTGAATGTGAGCTTCCACTCTACTATAGATGGAGCTCCATCTATTCTTATGGTAATCTTTTCAAAACCTAGCCATGTCAATCACTTGTGATTTAGTAGGAAATGATGCTCGGTTGAAACATTTCTCCCTGTATCTCATCTAAAGTATGACAAGTATGAAATAAGGCTTGGGTTTCTGGTTACTGACCCGTCTTGTAGTGCCATAATTGCTCAAGCCCATTTGCCCATAACAAGGGGTTTTAGTTATTGAAAATGGTCTTTGCAGTCATCCTTCTATAGTTAGATGGAATTAAGGAGTGCAGGGATTTCTGAGAGCCTGGGATAGGTTTCCCAATGCACACTAGGAATGCACCTTCTCATAAGAATGTGCAGAGAGCCAGTCCAGGCAGCAGTTAATGACCTGGTGCTTTAGTCAAGGCTATAAAGGTCTTTACCCTAACACTGTGTTGGAATCACAATAAAGTATTTTCTCTTGCTATATTTTGGTTGGCCTTATACTGGTAATTTCTACTCATATCAATGGAGGTGTATCACACAAGTCCTGTATAGTGCATTTAAATATTTGAGCCAACAATGGCATAACTAGAAGCTTAATTTGTTTAAAGCTTAGAATCTCTGCAAATGGGATACTAATTGTCTTTTAGAAAGATTGTGTGTGTAAAGCCCTTAGAACAAATGGCCTTACAATTGGCAGCGTAACTGTCCCTCCACTATAACAATACTAAATTTATTTATATTAACATAGTGAAAAACAAATGCAAACCTAATAACTTTTTGCCTAGCACATTTCACGCCTCAAGGTTAATAATCGATCATAAGCATAAGACAAAAAGTCATGGGGTTTGTGTATGTTTTCTAATATGTTCATATAAATACATTTAGTATTTTTATAGTGATTTTGAGTGGTGGGACATTGTTTAAGGGCCTGTCCCAAAAGTTATGGTCATCTGAATTTCATGGTAGTATCTATTTCTCACCTGTCAACAACTTTATAACTGGGCCAAGCAGTTACCATTTATTTATTGTGGGATTTTTCTTAATTAAAAAGGTATCACTTTTATATGGCAGACAGACTTATTATTGTTTTGTCCCCCAAACTGTATTTATCTAATCTATATATAAGATGAGAATAGAATTATGTTCCTGTTACACAGTTTCTCTTTGCTTTTAAATCTGACAGCACATTCTGCTTTGGCTTAGCAGTCATTTGTTTTTTCCAAGATCCACAATTGCTTGTTAAATACATGTCACCTAAAAATACTCTTTTCTTCATAATAAGAGATCTTTACTCTGACGGCTGCAACTCCCTGCTAATTTCTACTGTTAAGGTAGATGTGACACCCTTCCATCTGTGCCCTCAGGCCTCTGTCAGGAGTTATGTTACATAGGGTAATTTTTTGTTTGAGGAAACGAAAGGTTGCCACACACAGGCTGACTATGTAACTTATTTATAATGCTAAGATATTAACATTATAAGCTGATAGGACTTTGAACCACAGGGCCCTAGATAAAGAAGCGTCAGGTTTAAAGTCTTGGTCTTTTGCTCAAAGGGGTGAAAACCATTTTCAATTGTAGCTGATAGAGTGCCCACTTACAAGGCAAGACACCGCCCTGTGAGTTCACAGACATAGGGCTGGACCCAAACAAATGGATGGTATAACAGGATGAGGCATATATTGGAGGATGGCAACTACAATTCCATCAACTAATAAATAGTAGACAGTCTGCACTAAGCACTCTTGTTCCTATGATGTGCCAGGAATGGGTTTGCTACTGAGTTCTGATATTCAGCTGCATTGTTTGCAGCTGGCCAGTCTCTTGGTTTCCTCGTGGCATGACACAGCCTAGACTGTGCCGTCTGATCTTCTGTACAAAGACTAACACGAAATGCATATTTGGCGCTGGACTTTGTAGGGCAGAAAGAGATCAACCCCTGTCGTAAATTCAGAACAGGGTTTGATACCATCTGCCAATCACTGGGCCTATGAGAAGCTACCTAGTGAGCATGACCAGTTCCGTCTATTGCATGACCCAAACAGAACCCAACTCTCAAAAGGGGACTTGGGGGTAACCATGTGTAATGTGTTACAGCGGGACCTGGCTTTGTGGGGGTCAATTACCTTGAATGGACCAGAGAAAGCAGAATGGCTACACAGCATTAAACACTTAGATTATACACTGTAGGTTATCATACACATAGCATTTGTTACAACAGGCAGGAGACTGCAAGGGGGTACATTTAAGCATAGCTAGAATATTCCAGGTTTTCCCTTGAACTTAGAAAAGCTGTTTTATCACAAGGTGCATTTTAAAGCAACTACCTTTTAATGAAAGTAGTACAATGCACATCTTACTGAAAAGTACGAGAGTGCAACTGTGCTTGTGGACTTAATTAAGCCCCATTCCTGTATCTATAAGATTTATAATATAGCTGTTAATATGGAAACCGTCCATGCATCCTCTGTTTTACTGTTTTTAGTTATGTATTGGAGTGATGGCACACTAGTTAATCAGCTTACAACAGAGACCTTTCTCGCACACCCTTAACTCTCCATAAATTAAGCGCCCGGTGCTCACTGCCAGAGGGATCGGCACCCTCCAAAAATCCAGAATTGTCAAGTAATACAATGGCACTCAGGGCTACAAAAGGGACAAGCCCTTAATTCCAATTTTTTATTGTGGTAGTGCAACGTTTCGGGGCAACACAACCCCTTTATCAAGCTTACAAATCGGTATAGTGAACAGCATTTTAAATCCCAACCCATTAGTGAAATCACCATAATTCATTGGTTACTTGTTAATTACATCATACAACAGACGTTAGCGTGCCACTTGGCAATTTTTTCCTCTGCTCATTGGACGTGAAGGATCTTTTCACGTCCATTCCGCATGAGGAGGGGATAGAATGTATACGACAATACTTAACAGCGGCAAATCTACATACGTATAAAGTGAATTTTATTTGCGATTTATTGCAGATGGTTTTGACGCGTAATTATTTCAAATTTAACGATGAGTATTTTTTACAATTGCAGGGCTGTGCCATGGGTGCCAACATGGCACCAGCCTATGCTAATATCTTTATGGATCATTTTGAAAAAACTTATGTTTTTTCGAATAGTTGTTACCAACCATTTATACGTGGCTATATGCGCTATGTGGATGACACTTTTTTCATCTGGACTGGCACGATAGATCTGTTAAATGAATTTTTGGTTTATTTGAATAATATACACTCTACCATCAAATTCACCTTAGAGGTAGATTCCTCTGAGATGCATTTTTTGGACGTGCTGATTAAATTGGAGGGTTCTAATTTTATTACTTCTGTCTATAAGAAACCAACGGATAAAAATAATTTGTTAAGGCCATATAGTTTTCATCCACAAGGGTTATTTAAAGGACTTCCTAAAAGTCAATTTATGCGGATTAAACGTATTACATCGACTCCGGATTTATTTGAGGAGGAGTCACTTAAGTTGGTGGACAAATTCGTTGAGAAAGGTTATTGTCAATCAGAATTAATGGAAGTAAAAAAGGAGGTTGAGTCAATTCCAAGGGGAGATGTTTTAAAAGTAAAAGTTAAAACAAAAGAACAGGTTAAACGTATCCCCTTTGTTACCTCATATGATATTAATACTAAGGCTCGCAGAAATATTATTTTGAAACATTGGGGTATACTGGCTACTGACCCCAAATATGGGCATTTGTTTAAACTACCACCAGTTTTTTCTTACAGGAGAGGCAAGAATATTGGAGAGTCCATTAAACAGAGATTGGCTCCTAAGCAATCTGTTGCAACTACTACAAAAAAAGGAACCTACGCATGTAGGAACTGTAGCCATTGCAATGGCATTATTCAAGGCTCTTTTGTCACACACCCGCAGCATGGCACTAGGCATGAAGTGGGTGGTTTTTTCACGTGTGACAGTAAGGATGTTATTTACTGCATTAAATGCCCTTGCGGGTTAGCTTATGTCGGACAGACCACAAGGTCTATGAAAGTAAGGCTCAATGAGCATAAATCTACTATACGTAATTACCGACCTCAGTCCCCTCAGAAAATCAAAAAAGATGGGATAGGTAAGGATAATGAGAAAAAAAGAGAGACCTTGTTAGCTAAACATTTTTTTAATTGTGGGCATCAGGTGGCACAGGTTAGGTGGCAGATTTTGGAAAGGATAAGTGTCAAACAGGGGCAAGAAAAAAAGAGATTACTATCACAAAGAGAATGTTATTGGATATGGCTCCTCCAAGCACGTCACCCAAAAGGGTTAAACGAGGAATTTAACATGTCATGTTTTTTATAGATATTTTGTTTTTTATAGATATTTTGTAGACATATGATGATAAGTTATATTATGCTTGCTTTTATTACAGATAAATAATTGTTTGATTCTACAACAGGGATAGATATTCTCTTTCGACTACTGTTAGGGTAAGAGACTTTTTATGATATACTTAGTAACAATTTTTTAGGATATACCTAGTAACAATTTTTAACAATGTTCTTGTTTGTAACTTTTTAATGTGAGAAGTATCACTTTATGTTTCACTTTTCTAGGATTCTACTGAGACATCACTTTCTTGTGGACTTTTTGACACAGTATTTCAATTATATGCACTGGTTCTTGGTTTTCCAAGTATTCATATTGTCTGTAATGGATTATTGAACTGCTATGTGTGATCTGTATAGGGTTATATCACCTTTAATATATTCTACTTCTGTTGTATGATGTAATTAACAAGTAACCAATGAATTATGGTGATTTCACTAATGGGTTGGGATTTAAAATGCTGGTCACTATACCGATTTGTATGCTTGATAAAGGGGTTGTGTAGCCCCGAAACGTTGCACTACCGCAATAAAAAATTGGAATTAAGGGCTTGTCCCTTTTGTAGCCCTGAGTGCCATTGTATTACTTGACAACACTAGTTAATCAGAACTTTCCTTTTGACATGGGTGCATACTGCCCTTGCCTATAGTGATGATGCAAGTATGCCTTTTGATGAATAAGAATGGCTGGTGAATCACAATCTCTGTGACGCATCATTTCTGCACTAAAACATTTCTTTAGATGCAGGTGATTATAAATATAGTGGCCCTATATAGTGCTTGTGACAGGTTTGGGATAAACAATGGCAAAATTGATTTGATTTCTCTCTGATGAGATATGGGACTGATACCCAAAGGCTCCAACATGTCTGCCCTGGCCTGATTGAAAACAATAGGCAGAGCCAGCTGGGGCAGAAAATCCAGTTACCCTGGCACCTATATGTCTCCCCACCCCTGCATAATAACAATAGGGACTTGCTGGGAGCCTGGGCCAACAGGGGCAGGAGAGCACCAAAGAGAACTTGGGAGTCAAGACAGAGAGGAAAGGACTCCTGCATTTCAGATCAACCGATTCAATTACTCTTTGACCATTATTTTCTTCAGACTGTGGATTTACTTCTGTGGGACTTTGGAACTGCCTTTTTGTTATTTAACTTCCTTAGAAGAATTTATGTGATGTCATTGGACCTTACAAAAATAAAGTGCTGGAATGCCACAAGGTCTCTCTCCAGTGTTTAGGCATATGGTTGTTAGGTCATTTTCATGACAGTGCTGACCACAGCTGTGAAAGTCAAATACATAGGATCTATAGTGCAGGGCAGTCAGGTACATGATTGCTGTTGGTTTGGAAGAAATCAAAATTGCAACAGGAGTTCAAGTAGGTTATATATGGTAGGCAAGGTGCCACAGAAGTAGGAGGGCAGGGGTGGGCATCACTGAAAAAAGGTGCAAGCAGAAATAGAGTCATGCATTTGGGGGGTTTCACTGCAGTTGCCCTATGAGCACAAGTGCAAGGAGTGCATGTAGACGCAAGCATCTTCAATTAATGGGATTTTCTGTGCAACTGCTTTTCTTGGATGCATATGGCAGGCACTATGGCTATTCCGGGATGCATAAGAAGGGAACTGTGCATGTCCTAGGATGCATATGGAGGTCACCATGGGTGTTCTGTGATGCATATGGAGGGCAATGTGCCTGTTGTTTGATGCATACGGAGGGCATAAGGTGGGTACTTGGATGCATATGGAGGGCACTTTGGCTGTTCTGGGATGCATATAGAGGGCACTTTGGCTGTTCTGGGATGCATATAGAGGGCACAGTAGCTGTTCAGAGATACATTTGGAGGACAGTGTGTGGTGGGTGCTCGGATATACAGTATTTTGAAGGCAGTGAGTCAGATCAGTGATAAATTTGAAGCTTGTGTAGGGACCCATAGGGTTAAGTGCCCTATGGTGTGATATCCCTACCTCTTCACACATTCCCTTGTTACTGGGCAGAAGCCTTTGTAACAGTTTACAGTTATATCTTATCCTTTACTGGCCCATATGGTTGTCCACACCCCTTGCAGCCTCATATAAGGGCTGATTCACTAAAGTGCATTAAAACGTGCATTATTTATAGCATGCAATAAAATTTTTATCGCGTCTAATTTTTCGTGTCTTAACGCACAATTCACTAAAAGCATACTTGCGGTAATTTACGCGCGATGCTGCTTGCGTTATTTTAGTCGTGAAGACTATTTTTGTGGCGTGTTTGATGGAATGAGCGCTAATCAACGCACCGCACACAAATATTTGCTGCGTGTGAAAAAACTCACGCCATGTTAGCCATACATGCCATTACTTTTGGAAAATTACTGTACTGAAAATGACCATTTCCCTGCAAACTGGAGGCTGCATCACTTCTAGGGCCAACACATACTTGAATAAATCCCACTGCAAAGTCCATATTGTGTTGCCAAAAGCTCATGAACTGTACTTTTCTATAATTACCGCCTGCCTCAAGTAGGTGTTAATTTTCGCACAGCCTAATGCGATATTTAGGGCGTCTAACTGTTTGTGAATCATGCGTTAGTGTTATTTCGGCGCGCAAATTAACACATGTGGTAGAGCGAAATTTAACGCATGCGTTAATACTGTAGCGAATCGCGCGTTAATTTTCGCGTCAATTTTAACGCAAAAAAGCATGAGATAAGAATTAACGCACTTTAGTGAATCAACCCTATAGTGTATAGCTACCTAAACACAGCTTCCTCTGAGCCTGGGTGCAGCACTAGGCCCCAGTACAGCCATATCACCCCAGATACCAATATCCTATCTGGAGAAGTCGGGGACACGGCCCCCGTGAACGAGGCTTAGACAGAATAGTCGGGGCGGGTGCCTGTGTGGGAGTCGGGGCGGGAGGGCGACTCCGACACAGGCACCCGCCCTCCCGCCCCGACTCCCACACAGGCACCCGCCCTCCCGCCCCGTAGTGACTTCACTGGGGAAAAACTATACTTCTAAATGTTAAATCTATAAATACGAATGAAGCTCATGCCCAAGTGTTTCTATCCAGTGCTGTCTTCTCATTTAGCTGATCAAGCTAAATTTCTAAAACTCAGAAAAGAGGGGCACTCTCCCGTAATGTCATTCAGAAAGAAACATTTATTATAATAAAAGTATTGGTCTTACAAATTGAAACATAAAAGCTCACTCATCAGACTTCCCAGTCAGCAAGCCATAAACATATTTTTACAGTTAGCTCATATCCTATAGAAAGAGATACCATAAAACTATGGCAGAATAGGTATTCCCCTGTACTAAGCACAATTCAGTAGGAACAGCCTCCTATATTTCCTTATAGCTTGTACAGCTAGCAAGCTGAGATCCGTCTCCAGTAGTGATGAGTGAATTTTTTCGCCAGGCATAGATTTGCAGCAAAATTCCAACTTCCACAAAATGTTGCTGCGAAAATTCAATAAAAAAAAAAAGGTGCAGTGGTGTCAATAAAAGGCAATCACTAATCCCCAGGGCAATTATAACTTCCCACAGAACTTTTATATGTTCTAATATCAATAACATGGATCATGGCAGTTCAGTGCAAGTGTTTTATAAATGAGCCCCTTAACACTTTAGCAACTGTAAATGAGCTTATGGGTTTGGGCTGTTGGTACAATATACAGACCCTTCAAAATCAGTGAAGGTGACTTTCCATTGGAGGGTATCAGGCTCTCAATGCCAGTATACACCCCAATCACAGATGCAGGATAGCAACTGAATCTGCACCCACTAAAGTAGGGTTTGCTGCTACAAAGAGCCCTGCATTGGTGGCTTTCTCTCAGCAACCTATTATGCAGATTTAAATATATTATAACTATGCAACTTCTGATGTCCTTTCAATTTACTGGAATGATATAAAGTATATACCTGCTAATATTCATGTGTGTTCCCAGTGTCACATTTACCCTTCATATGTATAGTTATTATATGTTTTATTGAATAATTTTATTGAGCAATTAGCATATTTAAAAATAATACCCTTTAAAAATGATATTAGAGGGGTGAGGGACAGTGGGTGGGATGGACAGAAGAGGTTTGGAATTTGAGCATATTGGAGTGTATAGACAGGCTGAAACAGCTGATGCTGCTGGTGGTGAAAGTCCATGTCAGATCAGAGTGGGGCCACATAGGGAGGGTGCAGGGGTCTACCTATGGAAGAAGCAAACACTGCTGGTGGTCCTGGGCCCATAGTAGGGCACAGCTTAATGACGAATGTAAGTTTCCTAAAAGTTATGGAGCCATACAATGATTTCGCAATAGCCACTTTGGCCCGGGAGTGACTGTACTGGGAAAGTGGGGTACAGGGTTAGGTGTAATTGGAAACACAGTAAAAAAGCGTGGTACCCCCAATTGAAATTCAACTTTGCTCACTGCGCCTGTAAGTGAATGTGCCCTTTTGTCTCTGACAGCCTCTGAAAGACTTACATCAAACCCAACTACAGGGTTTCTTAAAGGGTTCTTCAGCAGTTTTACATACTAAATGATGCTTTAAGTTTGACTTTAGCCTTTCAGATAAATATGGCCAAGGCTGGAAGATAAAACACTCTTGAAAGAAAAAAGTATGTTTGTAAACCCAGAAAAGCAGCCAGTTGAGAGTCACAATCCAGTGTGACTCTCAACCGCCAAGCAACCAGATGATGTCAAAGTTCTTTTAAGGCATATCTACGACACACTAGAAATTAAACAGACAAATCCACCTCTGTCAAAGATAGACAACGTTTTGGGTAATACCCCTAAAAAATCTAGATCCTTTCCTACCAGCAAATCAATTTCTCAATCCATTACAGAAGAGTGGTCAGAACCAGATAAGCGCAACTCCATATCTAAAAAATATATTGCAAATACCCAGTAAGCAGAGGAACTCACACAAGTCTGGGACAAGTCACCTAAGGTAAACTCAGCTAACGTCCGCCTCTCCAGGAACACCACACTTTCTTCAGAGGATGCAGTTTCCTTTAAAGACCCTATGGATAGGAAGATAGAGTCCTGCACTCTACAGCTATATTGCGCCCAGCCTCGGCAGTTCTCAGTGTTGCCGTACGGCCAGGTTTTGGTGCCAGGAACTAAAAAAATCGCAGGATTCCTCAGAATTAAAAGTTAAGCCTGGCCTTCTTATTCCTTAGCGAAGCATCCCTGGAAATGGCTAAACTGGCGACCAAAGTTTAGGCGGTGGCAATCACGGCTAGAAGAGCCTTGTGGCTCCGTCAGTGGTCAGGAGACACCGCCTCAAAGAACAGATTTGTTTCTCTTAAGTTTGAAGACGTGACAGGAGGAAAAGGCTCTTTTCTTCCTCAGGCCAAAAAGAATAAGAGAGACACCCATACGTGAAATGATCACCACCGCTACTGGAACTCCTACAGTAGGCCATCCAATCGAGGTAGACAGAACTCTAGCCAGTTCAACACCAGAAGAAACAAGACGTGGCAGCCTCACTCCAAAGCCACTAGGAAAGGCAGACCACCTAAAACTCAGGATTCTTGACTAACAATTTAACAAAACAATCCAACGGTAGGGGGCAGGCTCAAACAGTTCGCCAAAGCTTGGCAGTCCATGAAAGATCCTTGGATTCTCAGAAACATTTCAGAAGGCTGAAAATATCCACCAGTCAAAAGAGTGGTACCTTCCAAATTACCTACAGACACCGCAAAAGCGTCAGCAACACTACTCATACTCCAGGACCTCCTTCACAGGAAGGTCATCATTCCAGTCCCCACCAACGAGCAATTCCAAGGATTTTATTCAAATCTATATTCGGTAACAAAAAAAGATGGCGGATATTGCCCAGTCCTCAACTTACATCCCCTCAACAAATCCATCAAAGATTCAGTCACTTACCTCAACAGACAGGGCAGTACACGAAGCGCAGCAGCCATCGCAGAGATTTCCCACATCATCCAATGGGCAGAAGCCAGAGCGACCACCATATCAGCCATATACATTCCAGGCCTCCTGAACTGGCAGGCGGATTACCTGAGTCGGAATACACTAGACCCAGGGGAGTGGCAACTCAAAAGATCTGTCTTCCACAGGCTGACAGACAAGTGGGGCACCCCATCAGTGGATGTCATGGCTTCCAGACTGAATGCACAACTACCACAATTCTTCTCCAGGATCAGGGACCCAAGGGCAGAAGCTGTCGATGCCTTGGCTACTCCCTGGTCCTTTCCAATGGCCTACGCATTCCCACCAATACCGATGATCCAGAGACTCCTCAACAAAATCCATCAGGAAGGGATCCTCACAATACTGGTATCTCCAAGGTGGCCGAATCGCACCTGGTTTGCAGATATAATGACAATGTCAGTGGATCAGCTCCCACTACCGCTGTCACCAGACCTACTTACACAAGGTCCAGCATGGTTCCCAGACATCCACAGTCTGCATTTGACGGCATTTCTTTTGAAACCGACATTTGGAAGCAAAAGGGATTCCATCCGTCAGTAATTAAAACACTTTTTGCAGCCAGGCGACCTTCCACAACAAGGGCCTATTACAGAGTGTGGCGAGTATTAATCTCATGGTGTACCTCCAAAAACCTCAGCTGGAAAAGCTGCACCTCTCCCCACACTCGCCAAGTCCAAACCTCGGCCCTAGCAGCCCTCTTTCACAAACAGTGGGCAATTATGCCAGAAGTTAGACTCTTTTTCCAAGCCCTTCAACGTATCAAACCTCCAATAAAGAATTCTACTCTATCCTGGGACCTAAATCTTATCCTAACCTATTTACAACACAAGCCATTCGAACCTTTGGAATCCAGGGACAGGGTCGGACTGGGCCGCTGGGACACCGGGAAAAATCCCGGTGGGCCCCGGCGGCCCAGACCCGACACTTGCAGCGCTCCCCCTGGGGGGGTTGGACTGGTGGGTGAAGGGCCCACCAGGACTCCTGTCCCAGGGGCCCTGCAGGTGCCCCCAGCCAGACGCGTCCCCTAACCCCCCGGGGGCCCCTGTGAGGGGGGTTGGGGGGCCCCTGCGGGGGGTTAGGGGACTCGTCTGGCTGGGGGCACCTGCAGGGCCCCTTGGACAGGAGTCCCGGTGGGCCCTTCACCCCCCAGTCCAACCCTGTCCACGGACCCGAATGTTTTTGATGGCAATAGCATCTGCTAGTCGCGTATCAGAACTTGCAGCGCTCTCCAGAAAATTCCCATGGCTAAGGTTCCACCAGGATAAGGCAGTCCTCTGTACCAGCCCATCCTTTGTTCCCAAGATGGCATCTACCTTCCATCTAAACCAGGAAATAGTAATCCCAGTCCGCAAAGTAGACGCTAAGGCAAGGTGGATACAACCGCAAGCACACTGGACCTGGTTAGAGCCCTCAAGGCCTATATCCATAGGACTCAAAGGATAAGACAGTCAGACTCTCTATTCCTTCTCTTTGGAGGACCAAGAGCCGGGTTTCCAGCCACTAAACGTTCAATAGCCAGATGGTTAGTACTACTCATATCAGAGGCCTACAACCAAGCAGGTAAACCCACTCCCATGCCGGTAAGGGCACACACAACCAGGAAAGTTAGTACTTCCTGGGCACTTTACCATGAGGCATCTCTAGAGACTATCTGCCAAGCAGCCACCTGGTCTTCACCGCACACATTTACAAATTTTTACAAACTCGATGTGTTCAACTCGGCACCAGCAGACTTTGGCAGAAAAGTGCTACAAACTACAGTGGCACCTACTTAAAGGAGAATGCAAGTCAGAATTTAAAAAGCATACTACCCAATAGTCCTCCTATTGTTTAGTAAAAACGCCCCAATTTTGGCTCACCTAATCAAATATTTACTCAGTCATACTTACTTCACATTTTCTTTTTGTTTTCTTGAACAGGCAGCCATCTTTAAAAAAGTATTCTCTCTTCCTTTCCCTCCTTGCTTCATACTGCACATGTGTTTCATTTCCCCCCCGCCCCCGGCAGATCCACTTCTGATTGGCTGGTGGGCATGTGTAGCTCAGAACAGGAGACAGGATCAAGTTACACACATGTGCATTGCTACTGAAGTCTACAGGAAGGGGAGAGATTTCAGTGATGTCACTGTAGTCTTCACACTGCTATAGGCTGCCAGCACCATATCTCAGAGAAGCAAGCAGGGATCTGGGAATTTAGATATGCAGTAAGTACTTAAAAAGAATGCCTTTAGACTTACTTTTAATTTATTTTAACCTTTCCTTGTCCTTTAACTCACTGCAAATATCATCAATTTTCTTTGGTTAAACTCAGTTCTGAGAAGGCACACCTTCTCCCAACAGTGCACTGATGTCACAGACAGAGAAACAGGGGAAAGAGTTCTCTGATCCTGTACATGTACTTTTTGAAATTACTTTTCTTAGTTATACATCTAGCACGATACAAATTTAAATATACAGTATGTCTCAACATTTTAGACTAAATCCCATGTTAAATCAATACTTCAATATGTAAACTAGTGACCCACATAATGTAGTTTCTTGCCTGGAGTCTGGCTTTGTTTCAGATTTTTGTATTAATGGTAGTAGACTGATTAAAACTTGAAAAATTGTGCTTTCAAAGTAAATGCCTTAAGACCAATGGTAAGAAAAAAGTGCTTTGGAAAGTTCTGCTGTGGGGATGTTGCTGATGGCTGCAACTCTCTGTGATAGTTGAACTTACTACTGCTAGTGAAAATGGTACCATAGTGAATTATTAAATGCTAACTGCTATTGGAAAGATTCCTACATATGTTCATGCTATAACTAGTAATATACAGAGTCACTGGGGTACACAGATCCACTGGGTACCCGACTCATGGGCCCACCGCCCGGCTACATAAGGGCCGACTAGCCAGTCACCACCATTCTTGCCCTACTGCGCTACTTACTTCACTGTTAAAAATGATAGGAGAAGGAAAGGTTGAAACCTTAGGCACCCCCAGTGATTGTACTCACCTATCTGATAACCTGGGCTGGAGCTCCTGTTAGCAAAAAAACGCACCAGCCTGGGGTACATGCAAGCAAGTGAACTGTTATGAGGATGGCTGATCCCAAAATAATATAAAAGTATGTGTAAAATATGATTTCTCTGACCAAGCAAACTGAGAATGTTGCAAGATTCATTGCGCAAGAAGCTGTTACTTAATTTCCAAGGAATGTTAAAACAGAATAAGCAGACTTGTATAAACCTATAAATACGTTCCTTTTTTGTGAACATTTGAACTTGCTGCAGCAGGACGGCAAAGCACTGAGGGTAGATCTGTGCAGAACATTTGCTGAAGAAAGATTTTTAAAATTTTAAAATGAGTGCTAAAATCATTGTTACTTGTCTTGCTTTGTGCCTGCTTTATTCCACTCTTACTCAAGGTAGGTTATGTGTTATTGTAATCTTTATATTATATAATCATTCAAAATAATGCGTGTAGGTTGGATTGATTTTTTCAACATTCAGGTCAGCTCTGCAGTACTCGGTTGTTGCAGGGGACAGGCTAACATAATATTATAACTGGTATTCAAGTATTTTTACTAATTTTTAAATCTGTATCTGAAGATGTATGTACTATATATTTTACAAATGTAGAACCTCATGGTTCATTGATTTTTCATATAAAATGTTTCTTTTGTTCTAGGCATGACACTGTCAGGAACAGGGCTGTTAAACTGTAAGTGTCTGAACACTATCCGCCAATTCATCCATCCTCGATATCGTCAACAGGAGGTTATTAATTATGACTGTGAAAATGTAGAGGTTATGTAAGTACTGCACTTTAACAATGCATGCTAATTAAAAAGGACAGTGAAAATGTTGAGGGAACCTAACTGCCAGTAATCAGTAAGGATAATAGATGTATACCCTAACTGAGAATACCCAGGAGGGATATTGCGTTGTGAAGGGCACAATATGAAATTCTGCATGTACTGCATGCAAAATTTACTGCTATTATTCAGTACTGATATTAGGTCTTTTCTTCTAGTTGTTTGATAAATAGTTACTGTTTGTATAACAAGCACTGATGGCAAATGTATATTACTTATTGTTTTATTGCACTCGTATCGTTCACTGTATATTATAAGGGCGCACCAGCTGAACGTAGGGGTGGTCTTTGCACTCTCTGCAGTAGTGTTGTGCCCCCCTTGACTTGCTCTGACACAAAAAAGTAAAGTGCAGGGGGTGTGAGAGGGCTTGCTTAAGGGGCCATTAACCCATGGAGTCCCACTGTGTAGGGAATCTAAGTGCAGGCATTAAATTAGCAATAGTGCTATACTAGCAAGATCCAATTAATGTACAGTATGCATATATTATTAATGGCAACTGTGGCAATTCCACACATTTCTGCTTCTTGGTGTTTCCTTATATTCACACAATGAGCTTATTGCAGGTTAATGGTGGTTATGTTATTGGACTGACCATTTTGTCCTTTATCTTTAGAATCACTCTTACAACAGGGATAAGTGTGTGTGTGGATCCCTCTCAACCATGGGTACAAAGGATTATCAATAAGAAAATATCAGAAAGGTAGAGTATTATCTATAAAATAGATAAGTAAACTTGTCATACATCAGACAAGTGCAAATCTCAAAAACAGATAACATATGCCCTAAAATCTTGTACCTCTTGTTGGTCAGATGAAGATAGAAAAAGAGAAAATAGAACATAGAAACCATCATGAAATTTCTTCAGAAAAATAAAATAAAGGCAACACCATGCACATACCTACTACTTTTTTGTGAGGCAGTGCTCTGTCACATTGGAACTTGTGTGCATTAACGCAATAGAACCCTGGAATCACCATCAGCCTGATATTCCAAGATTCCTGTGGTGTGTTGCGCCAATGTCCATAACTAATTTGCACAAAGTAGATCAATCACTAATGCTATTATTAACGTCATGTTCCAGAAGTGATGCCAATCAAACACAAAATCCATATTCCACAACTTGCGCACAACCCACTAGTTGATGTGTATGTAGGTTAGCGCGAATGTCTATTTATGCTTTTATTCTGGAGGAAAAATGCTATGTTGTGGGTAAAATGAAGGTTACAACTTACCGCACAGAGTACCTGTCAGGTGACTGAAAAACACTGTGAGTTTTTAATTAGAAACCTAAAAATTCCTAAATAGGTTGTAAAATCTGGTGTGCTGTTAAAATTTGTATCCACTGATGAGATCCAGTGGAAAACTGTAGTGGTCCACCAATTATTTAGTAAGAATTACCATGGCTGCTGCACATGCTATGTGTGTGCCTAGATGTGTCATCCAGTTATGTTTTCATTTAATTTTCCCCTGGATGCCAATGCTGGTGAAAGCCAATGCGCTCTAGGACAGAAGTGAGTGGCAGGTGTTAACAAGAACACAACACCAGCTAAATTTACAACAGAATAACAACACTACAGAATAACAACAGTACACTATCTTTTTGTAGGTATAACTGATTAAAGCTGCTCATAAACAACCAGCCATTGGTATCCATCATTAAGTGATTGACTTGTATCAAAATATCAAATGTAAACTTATGGCAAGGCAACAAATTACTGCCTCTCAGTTGTGAAGCAAATATTATAATGCACAGTACTGTATAAACTACAGAGACTGCTTTACTTACAGAAACGGGAGTGAGGGCATCCTCACCATGGTCTATAAAACCGAATAAAATAAAAAAAATTGTTCTGTAAAGCCAACCCTAAGTGATGAGCCAGCTTACTAACCCTAAAACCTAACCTGGTCTCTTATTTCCATAGCCCTTGGCACATTCTTTATCCACTTTAGAAATATACCAGTTTGGATTAACACATTTAAATATAATTTACACATAAGTATGACTCTGGGTATTTTAGGTCCCTGACCAGTGTTGCTCAGTTTTCTTTGATCTGCAAGATTCTAAACTATATGCATGATGAACTTCCCCTTTAAAAGAAATATAGTCAAAAAGATAATACCTGTACTGTAAAATTTTGCTATGAATGTTCTATGATATTTTTCTTTTATTTGTATACCTATTTATTGTAGGGAACAAAAATAAATAAGACAAAGAAGAAGAGCAAGGCATCTAAAGAAGAAGATGAGGGGAATATCTGCTATTTACACAACAATGTACCGTGTCACTTTTGCTTTGTTACCTCTTGTTTGCTATCCTATTATGCCTATTTAACTTTCTGATCATTATCTTGCTTTACTTGACCATAATCTCTCCATGCGATAGCAGAGCCAACCTGTACTGTTAGATGGGAGATCTGTGTCTATGCTTTATTACATAAAGTTGTACGAATATTTTATTATTGCAAATAAATTGTTAACTTGTTAAATTGTCTAATCATTTAACAAAATTACAGCTGCTGCAATGTATTTAGTGTCTCAGTTGTAGTTTTAATGACTCTACAAGATTTGCCTTAATGCAAAGTTGGTTGATGGTCATTGTCAGGGTTGGAAAGAGCATTTTCAGTTTTAACTGACCACAACTCCAGCTAGGTTAAGGGATATGTAGATCAGAGGTATGACCCCCAACACTAGGGAGTTTGTTTATCTAAATCTAATAAACTAACATATTGAATTACTGCTAATTTACAAATTTGAAAAACTCAAAAATTCTAATTTGACAATATGGCTATACTATATACTATATTTATGAATTTATACTGATTTAGGAGCCCTCTGCTGTCACTGCCCCAGCAACCCTTGGATTTTCATTATGCAATCACAAGAACATTTTTCCTGAGAATGACTGTATTAGATTTTAAATGTATGTAATATTGAATAAACCCAATAGGATTGTTTTGTCTCCAATAAGGATTAATTATATCTTAGTTGGGATCAAGTACAAGGTATTATAACAGAGATAAAGGAAATCATTTTTAAAAATTAGAATTATTTGCTTATAATGGAGTCTATGGGAGATGGACTTTCTGTAATTTGGAACTTTCTGGATAATGGGTTTCCGGATAAGGAATTCCATACCTGTACTTAGATATTTGGTGACAATATCAAAAACTTAAAGGTTTAAATGTAATTAGAGTGCTACTGACCAGCAATAGCAGTAACCAAAATTACTTTGTAGCCAGTGCTTGCCCATAATGCACTGCTCTCATACTTTATTATTAAATGTAATGACAGATTTCCATTCCTTAACAGAAAAAAATTGCTCCAAAATGACATCATGCACAATTCATTTGTGCTATCTATAAAAGATAAGCAATAAGCAGGTTACAGTTTTTTCTAACATTGATCCTATATACACCTGTTTGTTACCTGCCATAGAGACATGGGGGTAAAATAAAATAAAAATGAAAGATTATGGTAAGAATCACTTTGATGAGGGGAAGCTCTCAAAGGTAGTGGTGGAAGAATCTTCCTACATCATGGAAGGTCATACAGATGCTACAGAGCCCTTGAATACAATTTTTTAATCCCATGTGACTACAGTAGTTAGTAGCTGATGGCACCTTACAAAGGTTTAGGAACATGATTGGAGTCCAAGATGTGATATGTCAGCATTCCCTTGTGATCCTTACAATGTAACCTCATTTTAACACTCCTGGAAGAAATAGTAAACAGAAAAGCGCTGCTACATGTGCTTTGTGTTTATAACCTTAATAATAGTGCTTCAGTATATATTGCAGTACATATTGCTCTGTATAGACTATTTCAGGCATGTCCGATCAAACATGTTCAGCTATTATATGATTCCTATGAATTGCAAGTACCACTGTTTTATTTAAGGCTGCTTTTAGCTGGTACCCAAAAAGAACAGCCCTGGCTTAAAAATAAATTATTTAATGTATAAATAAGACAACCTTCTATAATATAAACTCCATTTTATTGTGCCTTCAATGTTTATATACTATGCATATTGATGAATTGTTAAAGAGTAGTGTTATTAGACCAACAGGAAGATATGAAGCGGAAAAGGCCATTCTATCTTCAGGAAATTTGAAGGTAATAATAACTTATAGTTCATAGTTAAATAATTAATTGTCCATCAAGTTTAACCCTTCCAAATAAACCCCTAGCACATATATAAGCCAATTTTTTTGCTTCTAATTTTGACTTTTCACACAACTGTAAATGCACACCCGAGTGGGATTAAAGAGAAGAAGCGGAAGAAGATCACTTGTTGCTCTTAAGAAAATACCCAGGGCTTTTGCAGTTTTTAGTGAAAAAGACTACTGGCTCAAGGTATTAGGTAAGGGATTATAATCATTGTGGGATGTCTTAGTAATTATACTGTAAAACAGTAAACATGTATGGGATCTGTTATCTTGAAACCCATTATCCAGGAAGGCCATCTCCCATAGACTCCACTATAAGAATATAACTCTAATTTTTAAAAAGTATTTCCGGTTTCTATGTAATAATAAAACAGTACCTTGTACTTGATGTTGGAGGCAAAACAATTCTATTGGGTTTCAATGATGTTTAAATTATTTTTTAGTAGACTTAAGGTATGAAGATCCAAATTATGGAAAGATCCAAGCATCCTGCATAACAGGTCCCATACCTGTAATATGTAATATAGTTATTTTGAACTATTTATCTCTCACTTTTTCACTGGATTTCTTATTTACACTATGCACTTTAATAATGTCACTTTTTTCATTAATTTTACTTTCCCAAGCTGGCAACCCCCACCGTAGGCTCTTCTGCCTACCCCTAGTTCCTGCCCTGCCTGTACATTTAGGAATGAAATGTGCTATTTAAAATTCTGATGATATTACTACATATGTTTTTGACATACAATAGGTGTAAAAGGATGTAGAAAAGAATTGCTGATTCACTCCGGGTGAGTGAGTATTTCTGGAAACATATTTTACATATTTTATTTCTACTTTCTACATTGTAACAAAACACACGAGGTATGATCCCAGTGGTGGCCAATAAAAAGGGCAACCATTTGGGATTTTAAACTCGAAAGCAAGTTGCAGGAAACACTTATCATGTGAAAAATGTATAATGAAGCAGTAGAGTTCGTAAAGGATCAGAATACACCTAAAAACACATTTGCTTAACATAAATTCAGTAAATTACATTCTTCCTATTGATGAAAAAAATCCATATTTTCTTATATTTTGCCATTATAAAGTACTAATTTCACTGACCTTAGCCCCTCCTTTGTAAACAAAGCAGTTTGTTAAGGGCATCCTATCAAAAAAACCCTCCCTACTCTAAGCAGCAGCCTTTAAGCAGCTTATTATCTGGGGCTTCTCAGTGGTCTGGTAATTAGCATTATCAGCTCCTCTGAAATTCTGTGGGATTAGAAAAGGCTAGGAAGTACTAAACTGGCTTCATGTCCTTGTATATTGCCAGAAACCAGATCTGTGGTTTTAAAGTCCAGTGTTTGGCGTATACATTCAGATACAGATGTGGTTGTCACAATACTTCAATCAGTACGAATTTTAAAGCAGGCCTGCATTCGAGTGTGCACATCAATGCATTGTGTGAGTATTCTGACACATGCGCATCCAGCGAAAATAGATACCGAGGCCTATGCTCCAGTGCAGAATGATTGACTTACACTGAGCATTGACTTCTGGATCCTTGACTTCTTGTGTTAACAATAGGCAAAAAGTATGCTCATGCTGAAAAGGGATGCATACTATCCCTTTAATGAATCAGATGAAAGTGAGTGTAAGACTGGCCAGACCAGGGAAGACTTTGACATAGTTGAATATATTGCAATACAGGTATGGGATCCCTTATATGGAAACCCATTATCCAGAAAGCTCCGAATTACAGAAAGCCCTTCTCCCATAGACTCCATTTTAATCAAATAATTCAAAATTGTAAAACTGATTTCCTTTTTCTCTGTAATAATAAAACAGTACCTTGTAATTGATTCCAACTAAGATATAAATAATCCTTATTGGATGCAAAACAATCCTATTGGGGTTAAATAATGTTTTATTGATTTTTTAGTAGAGTTATGGTATGGAGATCCAAATTATGGAAAGATCCCTTATCCGGAATACCCTTGGTCCCGAGCATTCTGGATAATGGGTCCCATACCTGTATATGGGTAAACAATCCTTTTTTTGTTTAAAGGGGAGGGCATTTCTTAGTAGCTTAATGCACAAAATGTAATAATGTCCTCAAAATATTGCTAATGGTTGAGTGCAGATGATCTCTTGTGTCTGTGTGAATTTTGTGGTCACAGCATCATTGCATCCCCCCTTGTTTTAAATAGGTAAGCGGTGAGCACAACAGAGCAGTAGCTCTGCCAAAAACAGATTGAAAAAGCCTGTGTTTGGATTTATGGTTTGAATACTAAAGTAAAACGCCTAACAAATAAGTGCAGTAAGAGAGAAAGACTACATACTTGTTTTGGGCTTCTTTAGTGGCCCAAATAGACTTTGCAATGTGTGTAGCATGAAGCTTATGCTGCTTCTAATACGTATAAATTTACTTTTTGGAAGCCTTTTAGTGACGCCTAGTGGATGAAAACGGCCTTGTCTTCGTAAACTATTCCTGTCTGTAGGCTTTATATAGAAATCAGTGGTAGAATTGCTATTTTGTGTATTGATCTGTACATCCACCCTGTCCAAACCATGAACGTTTCATCCACATTTCTTTTCCCATATTTAAACATGTTGACATATGTTAATATATTGTAGAATATATTCATGTTCAAAGCTGCATATTTATATGTTGGTATAAACAACTGCCATGTTTGCACTCTTACTCAGATCCAAACCTACAAATTTCTGTAACCTCTATTTCAGCTCAATAGCTGCCTTCCCGGACTAGTACCTGTAGAACATGGGTTACACTGTACTCTTTTACCCAGAATGGGCCTTCGCTAAGTGGAAGAGAAAGGTGAGGGTATTGTGCAACTACAACCCTGTGTATGTTAAATAAACACTTATTGTTTTGTTGTTTGCAAGAACCTCTGGCGCCCTCTGGTCTTATTTTTCTGCATAGCAGCAAGAAAGGTCTCTTGCTGCTATGCAGAAAAATAAGACCAGAGGGCACCAGAGGTTCTTGCAAACAACAAAATAATAAGTGTTTATTTAACATCCACAGGGTTTACTTACAATACAGCTTCTCAGAGGCCAGTGGTTCAGGCAAAACCACATACAGAGTGTAATACAGACTGACACTCCCCTGCGGACAGGAATTTCACTTCACCTCTGCCACACCCCATAGTGGAGCCCCTCAGGGAATTCTCTATCCTGATTCCCTATTCACTTGGATCCTTACACTACAGGCAATATGGCCTGGGAGAGATACCTCCAAAACTACCAGTCCTATGTAGGAGTTCAGTGCTGCTCATTCTAGCTCAACCCTAACTGCCTTACACTTCTAGAGTGTACTATAAAGGGAGCTACACCTGTCACTATCTAATGCCTCATTCACGGGGCCCTGTTCCCCGACTTCAACTGGGCATGGGCTCACAGCACACATCCACTCTGTTCCTCAGGAGGAAGCAAAGAGAAAGGTGCCACTCCTTTCCCAGCACTATACCAAAGTGAGGCAAGAAGTGGTCACCATACCTGCTAGCCAATAGCACACATATGTTAATGAACTTACTTACATACAGTCCCTTCCGCCCAGCAACTAAGGGAACTGAACCTGTAGGGATTTAAAGCCATAGGGCCATTTAGCCCTATGAGTCCCTACATTTCTTTACAAGATCGACCTATGGGACATTCCCTCATTGTGAGCACTCACAGCTAAAAGCAGGGGGCTACACAAACTAACTGTAAATGGGACACAGTGCAGTGATCATTCTGTGCATCCTCTCCCCTGTCAGAACTCTGTTATAAATATATTTTGTCTTTCATTCTTCTCCTAACTGCCTGAGTTGAATATAGTTTTATCTGCGTTCTTCCCATATTTATATTCCCCACCATCACCATTCTTCATGTAGTTCCACTTGTATGCTTCCAGTGAGTGGCAGAAGGGGAGAAGGCATGCCTATTATACTTACAGGAAGGAAATGTACCCATTTCAAGTAGTCCCCTAATTCTAAAAATTCATGTAAAGGTGGCTGACCTTTCAATTCATGTAAAGATGGCTGACCTCTCTATTCCCGAGAGATTTTTATATGTTCTGCGTCTGTAGCACACCAACTCGGCAACAAAGACTGGGGCGTAAAAAAATAAGGACTTTTTAAGAATGGATTGGGCACACACATGTGGGATTGATGTATGTGGGGGGCAATAGAACAGAGAATAACAAAGTAATTACTCATATCAATTGCATTGATGATTTGAAAAAATGGCACTGTATCTTTAAATCGTGCCTAGTTTTGGTAAAATCTCTTGTAGTTATGTATTAACAGACTCTATTTGACAAAAGGGAGATTTACCAAGGGTTTATGCACTTCATAAAGACAATAAAACATCTCTTGGGTTTGTTGTTTTAATACTAAAAGTTACCTTTTAGTATGTTAAAGAATGGTCAATCGTTAGCAACTTTTCAATTGATCTTCATTTTTTATACTTGTCAAATTACTTGGTTTCCTTTTCCGACTCCTAGGGGCACATTTACTAATCCATGAACGTCCGAAAAGCGTCCGAATGCGTTTTTTTAGTAATGATCGGTATTTTGCGATTTTTTTCGTAAATTGTTGCGACTTTTTCGTAGCCATTACGACTTGCTCGTAAATTGTCGCGACTTTTTCGTAGCCATTACGATTTGCGCAAATTGTTGCG
Organism: Xenopus tropicalis; assembly: GCF_000004195.4. NCBI lineage: Eukaryota > Metazoa > Chordata > Amphibia > Anura > Pipidae > Xenopus > Xenopus tropicalis. The sequence continues at coordinate 80,083,190 of NC_030677.2, read as the reverse complement.
ACTTTTTCGTAGCCGTCGCGCCGAGTACGAAAGTTTCGGATTCATTCAAGCTTCAGTATCGTGACTTTCCTTGGGCCAGGTTGGAGCTGCAGAGTGCCATTGAGTCCTATGGGAGGCTTCCAAAATCATGCAAAGTCGCAAAGGTTTGCCCACCATTTACGAGTGCTCAGTACGAAAAAGTCGCGACAATATACGAGCAAGTCGTAACGGCTACGAAAAAGGCGCGACAATTCGCGCAAGTCGTAACGGCTACGAAAAAGGCGCAACAATTTACGAAAAAATAGTGACGGCGACAAAAAAAACGCAAAAAATACGAAAAAGTCGCAAAATGTTCATTTCCAATCTAATTTTTTCCCATTCGGGATTTGGATTCGTGGATTAGTAAATCAGCCCCCTAGTGGCTGGATATTAGCACTATTTCAAAGGCTTTTTTTATTACACTATTACACATTCTTTTCTTAGGATAATATTTCAGCAAATATTTGGGTTTGCACATCAAGAAAGCAGTGCTGGCATAGTACAGGTATAGGATCCCTTATCCAGAAACCCGTTATCCAGAAAGTTCCAAATTACGGAAAGGCCAACTCCCATAGACTCCATTTTAAGCAAATAATTCTAATTTCCTTTTTCTCTGTAATTAAAACAGTACCTTGTACTTGATTCCAACTAAGATATAATTAATCCTTATTGGAGGCAAAACAATCCTATTGGGTTTAAATGATGTTTAAATTATTTTTTATTACACTTAAGGTATTGAGATCCAAATTACAGAAAGACCCCTTATCTGGAAAGCCCCAGGTCCCGATCATTCTGGATAATAGGTCCTATACCTGTAAATATTCCCTAGGATGCTTGGGACCTTTTCCAGATAATGGATCTTTCTGTAATTCAGATCACCACACCTTAGCCTGCTAAAAGAATCTAAACATTAAATAAATCCAATAGGATTGTTTTGCCACTAATATGGGTTTATTAAACCACCGCCGAGGGCGGCATAAATTTTGGGCATACCGCCCAAGCCACACTGAAATTTTGTTCACATAAGGAGCCCTGGGGACCTCTCCCCACAGCTCTGTATGTGAGTTTAAGGGGTCCATTCATTAAAGTACGATGGCCACCATTACAAAAAAAACGTTTTTTTTCTAAAGTTTAGAACTTTTTGTACTGTTAACGATAAAAGCGTTAAAAAAGTACAACTTTTTCGTGATATGTTTGTTTTTCCACGAAAAAGTCGTATTTTTCGTACTTTGTGCGGCAATGAAAGTTTCGTTATTCATTCAAGCTTTGGTATCGTGACTATCTTTTGGCTAGTTGGAGCTGCAGAGTGCCATTCCAAAATCATACATTGAAGTTTCAAAGTCAGAAAGGTTTTTGTGGCTTTTGAGATCATTCGGATACAAAAATTTTGTAACTTTCCAATCGCTACCAAGATTTTTCGTACCTCCAAGAAAATAGTTTTCACAACATTTTCGAACATCAGAAATTATCGTGGTTAATACGAATTTTTTCCAATCCTATGTATAACAATGAATGGGCCCCTAAATGTATGCAGTCGTGAATGCGCTTGCGTGGGGGGGGTTAGTCGTGAATGCGCATTTGCGCGGGGAGGGGGCGGGTTGGTCGCGAATGTGCTTGGTACCGTATAAGTATCCCTGTATATGTCTAAGAGTATATATATAACACATGTATGGGCTCTGTTATGCTGAAAGCCATTATCCAAATTACAGCCATCTCCCATAGACTCCATGTTAATCAAATAATTTAACTTTTAGAAAAGTATTTCCTTTTTCTCTGTAATAATAAAATAGTACCTTGAACTTGATCCCAGCTAAGATATAATTAATCCTTATTGGAGACTTAAGGTATAGAGATCCATATTACAGAAAGACCCCGTATCCAGAAAACCCTAGGTCCCAAGCATTTAGCAGTAACAGACGGTGCAAATTGTGCTATTATGTACTCATGGACTTGATTTTCTTATGTGGACCTTATTACAAAGGATTTTTATGCTGTTCAAGAGACTTAAGGGGTTCTTCATGGTAACTCACAAATTGAAAATGTACCCCTACTAAAATATTGATACACTGGTGGCTCCTTGATAGCAAAGAAGGGAAAGTTGTGCTCACAAGTAAACAATTTTAAACCATTAGGCAAAAGTGGTTGTAATAAAGCTGTTTTTAAATGATTATTTCCTCTTTTCTACTAATGTAGTAAAAACAGTTTTTTTTTTTCAATACTTCCTATTATTGGCTCTATTTCCTAGTAAATAACAACAAAACTATCATGTGCTTCAATGGAAATCCCAGTCATTTCTGCTTTCTAGGATCTCTAGGATCACAGTTCAACAAGTCCAAGCCATTACCATTGAAATAACTGATGAATGATTCCGAAGATTTTGTCACCTGCTGAGCAGATACATTAACAAAATTCCTGGAAACCCCAAGTGTCATTGCATTTAGTTAGCTTCCCTTAGCTTTAGCCTTAGTGCCAGGCAAGGCTGTAATTGCCTATAAATCTGTAGGCACCAGCCCAGAGAACTTTGAAGGACACACCAACATTCTTTTACCTTTCCTTTTGGTTTCCTAAATCAAGATTTTGGACTTAACTCTACTTCCTATGCGCAAGTCACAAGGAAATAACACTGTGGTACCAATTTCCTCTGGGGCCAATGCAATTTTTTTCTAAAAGAAGCATAGACCCTGGAAGAAACTGACTTTGTCCTAAGGCACATTTTGACTCCATTTTCAAATGGTAATTGCTGGTACAGGATAAGAGGGTTTCACATTTGAGCAAATTGATATCTATTAACTGGGAGTAAGAGAGTTTTGATAGCCTTCCCAAGATGTACACTCCAAATTTTACATGCACCACAGCTCTAAGGGAACTCAGAAGAAAACTATCAAGGAATTGAGTTAAGCTGAAAACAGAATTTAAAACATGTCTAATCTAGTCAAACATAACTCAGATATTTATGTGGTATGACACAGCATTCTTTTTGAAATGGAGAATTTTATCCTGAACTTAGTCATTATTACTTAGTAAGTTCAAACATTAATATTGTTTATAGTGATCACTTCCCTTAAATTTGCACCCGGTTAAAGCCATTAAAAAGTGAATAATATCAGTGGGTGTGGGGCAATATTTTAGTTATTGTGTGCACAGTCTGGAATTTTTTCTTAAAAGTTACAATAAAAAATATCACAATAAGAATCCTGTTTGATGGTTTATTATGATAAACAGACAAATGAAAATTAATTGCTAACTCACAGATTGGTTACTATGATTTACAGGCTTGTGGCAAAACTGGTTGGCATTTCAGAATAAATTTTAATCTCAACTTTATTTTAATTAGCAAGCTATACAGCTATCTATTGCCAATCCCTCCTTTAGATATATGGAGCTCCTGTCTATGGTTAGTGTTGTCAATTTACTGACCTTGCTGGTATAAATTATAATTCATGCTTATTAACACAGAAAAATACAGTAAGGTACTAGAGAATAGAGATATTTGGAACATGGAAGATGCAATGTGAAAGTAGTGCTTATGTGTTTTCCCAGAAAAGATGGAAACCCTATGTCCCTAAGGTTACTAAATTCACTGGGGGTCATTTATAAAGACTGGAAAAATTTGAACCTGGCAGTAACCCATAGCACCAATCATTGACTGGATTTTACCAGCCACCTACAGGTTAAACACTGAAAGCAATCATCTGCCCAGATGCAAATTTGTTCAGTCTTTGTAAATGACCCCCTGTGCTTTAAAAATATACACAGACTTGCTTGTACCAATTCCAGCCTACAAAAAGCAATTGCTGTCTTGTGGGGTTCACTTGCTTGTGTCAAGCAAACATGAGCTTTCAGTTATGTTACTGGGAGATAATATAACATAAATAGGTAATGGTGTAACTTTTTTTATTTCGTTTCCCCCCATTTTTGGCCTCTGGTCAATTGTCTTTCTACTAGGCAGGAAAGCAACTAGAGGTTTGTAGTAGTGATGGGCGACATAATTCATCAGGCATGCTTTTGCAGCGGAATTTTGCGTTTTAGCACTGACAGATTATTTCACAGAACTGGCAACAAAATTTGCCACAAAAAAATTCAAATTTGAAGTCAATAGATGATTTTTGCTGTTTGCAACAGTACAGAGTGAATATAATTTTAGCAAAAACATTTTGGGCCTACAGTACAAGGATTGCTGGCAAACACCTGCTGCATAAAGAAAATCCAACTTTACTATATGGGTCAGAATTTCAAGACAATTTGGTTTGGTTTTGGAACTCCATGTTAGATTCAGGTTCTTTACACTCTGGATAGGCCCTTTTTAAATAAAAAGGAAACATCTAAAGAACAAGGAAACACAGGCTATAGTTGATAGAGTTAAACATTAATTAATGATGGTAATGAAGATTTAAATAGTCAAATGGAGAATGTAGTAGAATAGTACACAGTAGATAGTTCAAAATATTAAGTTTTTGCTATTACCTACCCTTCTGGCATCAGCTAAAGGTTTGCTAAGCTACAAGAACTATACAGTGCTATATGGGCTGGCCACTGTTGTTGAACCAGAATTCAGACTGGAATTTGCCAGTCATTATAAATTGCAACATAAAGATTCTAAAAATGTATGGAATAATGTGTCAGAGCATCTACATGCCATGCACCCTCAAATCATTTTTGACAAGTGATAAGCTGAATGATGTAGAATACATCCTGTTTATGTTAATTCACCAACCGCAAGGAAATGTGTTAATCAGTAGAGAGGGTTTGGCAATGGCACGAGTCCTTAAAGTACAAAAGAATGTACTCAATAGGACTCATTAAGATGGGATCCCAAACCTTTCTTACTTGTGACCCACAGTCAAATACAAAAAGACTTGGAGATCAACACAAGCATCATAAAAGTTAATGGAGGTGCCAAATAAGGGCTAAGATTGGCTATTAGGTAGCCTCTATGCACACTATCAGCTTACAGGAGGCTTTATGTGGTAGTAAACCCTGTTTTTATTCAGCCAAAACTTGCCACCAAGTCAGGACTAGATTGGGTGCAAGTTGGGAAGTAGCAGGTTGGGGCTGGTTTAGAACTGGGTTTGGGCTAAAAAGATTCTGACTTATAAATATGTGCATGAAAAGTCATATTGACCTTTCTCACTCAAGGAGTTTATGCTTACTTGCATGTTACACATCTATCGAATTCAATCTTTTATGCCTATATACAGTCTGCCAGAGAAGGCAAAAAATCTCTTCTAAAGCCTCTTGAATTTGCTTAAGAGAGGGAAAAAAATCCTTCCTGACTTCAACATGGAGTCCCTGGATCAACTTGTTCTATGAACTATCTCCCATAACCCTTTATTCCCTCACTTTCTAAAAGCCATCCAAACCCCTCTTGAAACTATCTAATGTATCAGCTAATTTGACTGTTTCAGGGAGATCCACAACTCCCCAGCTCTTACTCTAAAAAACCTTTTCCAAATATTTAGATGGAGCCTCCTTTCTTCTAATTGGATTGAATGCCCTTGTGTCTTCTGGTAAATTAAGCATTAGAGAGATTATTATATGATCTAACTCAATAATATTCCATTTGAGAACTGGAGACCAAAACTGCTTGGCATATTCTAGATGGGGTCTTACCAGCGCTCTGCAAAGTGGAAGCATGACTCCCTCCTCCCGTGAATCTATGCCACTTTTAATATAGCTCAAAACCTTGTTTGCCCTTGCAGCTGCTGCCTGGCATTGCTTGCTACAGCCAAGTTTATTATCTACAAGGACTCCATGGTTCTTTTCTATTATGGATTTGCCTAATGAAGTATACATGGCTTGCATATTTTACATCCCAGGTGCAAGACCTTTCATTTATTAAAGGGTTTCTGTCACAGTAAAACATGTTGTACAATGAGAAGGTAACAGCTCCCTGACAACTGCATCGCTAAAAATACTCTCATGCCCCACCTAGTGGTAGATATGAGAATAGTACTCAATAGTAAAATTCCAAGTCCGGGTCATGACACCTCCAATTACATTAAGTAGGAGAAACAATAGCTTATCTAAAAGCAGTTCTATAGTATATTGTTGACTCATTCTGAAAGCTCGGAATCAGGCACAATGCACTAAGACGGCTGCCTACACACTAAAAATACAGCTAAAAATACATATTGGTTCAAGAATACAATTTTAAATGGTAGAATAAATTATATGTAATGTTAACAGTGTAATATAGTAATAAACTCTATACCATAAAAATCCTGAAAGAATCCCTTTAACATTGAATTTTATCTGTCACCTAGATTGGCAGTTTGTCAAGATCCTGCTGCAAGGATACCAACTTCATAGATAGATTTAATTCAGCTGCATAGTTTTGTGTCATCTGCAAACATTGATGCATTACTTACAATACCCTTCCACAAGTCATTAATAAACAAGTTAAAGTTGAACTAATATAGTGGGAGCCCTACTCCAACAAGGGAATGTACCATTGACAATGACACTTTTCACCCGATCCTGTAGCCAGTTTCCCATCCTTGTACAAACAACAAAGAATTTGATGAAATGTGATGAAAGCAACTTTGAGAAAATCAGAAACAGAGGCCTGGCTAAAACTGAACTAAGCTCTCTCTCAATACCCGAGGGTGTATTCCATCTGGCCCGTTACCTTGTTCATATCATATTAATTTGGAGTAAACCTTATGTACCATATTCTGCATCAACCACTGACTAAACTGAGCTGAGCCATCTGTGCAAGTTGTCTAATTCCAGGCAGTGTCATTCTGTGGCTACTACAGCAAATAAAGTGCTGTCTTGTATAAAAAAGGGCATTGACTCAAGGGATGAGAACATAATTTTGCCCCTTTATAGGTCCCTGGTAAGGCCTCACCTTGAGTATGCAGTGTAGTTTTGGGCTCCAGTCCTTAAGAAGGATATTAATGAGCTGGAGAGAGTGCAGAGACGTGCAACTAAACTGGTAAAGGGGATGGAAGATTTAAGCTATGAGGTTAGATTGGCGAGGTTGGGGTTGTTTTCTCTGGAAAAGAGGCGCTTGCGAGGGGACATGATTACTCTGTACAAGTACATTAGAGGGGATTATAGGCAGTTGGGGGATGTTCTTTTTTCCCATAAAAACAATCAGCGCACCAGAGGTCACCCCTTTAGATTAGAGGAACGGAGCTTCCATTTGAAGCAGCGTAGGTGGTTTTTCACGGTGAGCGCAGTGAGGCTGTGTAATGCCCTTCCTAGTGATGTTGTAATGGCAGATTCTGTTAATGCCTATAAGAGGGGCCTGGATGAGTTTTTGGACAAGCAGAATATCCAAGGCTATTGTGATACTAATATCTACAGTTAGTATTACTGGTTGTATATATAGTGTATGTATGTGAGTGTATAGATTGGTTAGTATAGGTTGTGTGCTGGGTTTACTCGGATGGGTTGAACTTGATGGACAATGGTCTTTTTTCAACCCTATGTAACTATGCCACTATCAGGTAGGTCTAAAAACTGACTCCTAAACTGTATACATTTAAGAAAAGAACTGATTTAGCACATTTGCCTTTTCTGTAGCCATTATAACAATGGTATTTCTATTATTTGATGGAGCCATACCCTCAACCTGCATCTTTTGACCACTTATAGATTAAAAAAAATACATTTTAAAGCCTTTTTTTTAGGCTAAGCCTCTGCTGCAATCCCTTCCTTATTTTCAAAATTTATATGGGAGCAAGAGCACACAAGATAGAAGGAGTAATACTGGATGAGACTACCCTTGAAAATTGTCACGGTAGGTATAGGTGGTGTGGGTGGTGTGAGGTGTTTCCAAAACTGGCGGCACATTAGCCAAAGTAGTAATGAAAAAAAAAAACTTCCTTTCTGCTCTATAGTACAGTATGTCTATTCCTGCAATAAAGGACCAGTGTTCCTTACCAGACAAGTGTTTTAATACTGCTTATGGTACAGGAAATGGAAAAACAAGATAATAAACTATGCCTTTAAACATACATTCTGAACCATTTACTTTATATGGAAATAAATATGGTTAGCATATATTTGTATTTTTTCCTGTCATTTATAGGTATTAACCTTGACTACTTTGTTGCTATTAAACAGGAAATACCTGCATTAGAGAATCATATTTACTGTACATAATGGAAAGCATTGACGTATTTCTAAAGCTTGTTGGAGCTTGTCCTTGTATCATTCAGCTGGAATTTGTAAAATCAGGGCAATATAAAGCTGAGCAGAGATTGTTTTCTGTGTTTTTTTCACATGAATTATCATCAAGAACTTACTATTTGATACAAGGATATAGGCATGAACCTAGAGGAAGCAGAACCTTCAATATTGGAAAGTGATCCAGTGGGGAAATAAATGATAATCAATTACAGAATTTATGTGTATATATATAAAAAATAGTTTTTCCCAAAAATTATTTTCCTTTGGGGCCCAGTAACTTCTAGTTATGCCACTGATTTGATATTGTGGTATATATCAGCTTTTGAAATATAGGCCTCACTTCTCTAAAATGGCAAGGTGCAAAGTAAAAAATGGGCACAAAGTGGCATGTGACATTTTCTCAGTAGTGAAGATGAGGTGGGTGGCATATGGACATCCCCCTTGAATGCAAACATGTGAATCATACAGAAAAAAGTGATTGTAGGGGGCACAAGACAGAGCCCTGTACTTACTGCTTACATGTATGTCTCAGCTTTGTGCAGATCACCTTGATATTCCAGCTCAAGTCACTGGGTACAGGTGAAAACACTTAAAGGACTAGGCACAAGTGTTATGTGTATGGGTCACCTCGGTGGAATTTGTTCAAATTCTGGACTCTGTAAAATTATATGGACAACTTTGTAGCATTATAATTACTTGAAAATGCCTGAACTCCACAATGGTTTAGATGTTTGTATCTTGTATTATTAGTTTATGTATTTAGAGTTAATAAAGTAGTAATTTCACAATAATGTTTTGCAACTAGTACTATGAGGATGTGTGTCACTGATCCAATATGCTTCTTCTTCTACAGTTGTGTGTCCCATCTGCATGTGAAGGATAGTAGCGACTAGTCTTGGGTATAATGACACCAGTGGGACAGAAGGTGACTTATATAAAACCAACTTCACCAAATGGTAATGCTGTAGGGCTCAGTAGCTAATACCTTAAAGGAGAAGGAAAGGCTAATCCAGTGTTAATCTTAAACTGCGGGCATACCTTCAGGTCTCTCAATAGTGCCCTTAAGTCTCCCCATATTTCTCTTGTTCAGATGATCAGAAGCCTCATAGGAAAAAAAATGCTGAGCTCTGTATGAAAATTCCCATAATGCCAGGCTCCTGCACCAAGCCCAAGACCCCTGTACATGTGCAGTTTGTAAGACTATGAGGAAGCTTCCTGCTGAATAGCTCAGATCCACATTCCTAAGGGGTGGGGGGGGGAGTTCTTAGCAGTCTTGAGGGAGGGGGGAGCAGGAGAGGGGAGAGAGGAGAGAGCTGGGCAGACTCTGGCACAGGAATTACAAAGGCACAGGAATTACAAAGACAAGAAAGGAAATCATGTTGCTTTTGATAGAGGTTTAGTGTAATGTTTCTGTGAGTGCTTATGGCTGTATTTACATAGAGCTTTCTGATAAAGCTTACTTAGTTTTTACCTTTCCTTCTCCTTTATAAAATAAAACATACCATTTGTAAAATAATTTTTGAGTATAAATTCACCTTTCTACGAGCTGACATACTTCTAAACTCACTGTAAGGTTCCTCTTACCTTAAGACCGTCTGTAAGTCAATGTGGCCCCTGAGCCAGAAAGTCTGCTCACCCCTGTTCTATATCTTGGTAAGGCTATATTGTATGCCATATCTGAACCTGAAGATGAGCTGTTTGATTATATATTTTGTCAGCAGAAGGGCTAAGCCTACGGAGGCTTGGGCAAATCTCACTGTAATTTCTTGACTAAGCAGGGGGAATTCTTGACTTTTGCAGGGGGAATGAGTTTGACAGAAATGAGAAGTTCCCATTTGGCAAGGCAATAAGATTTCTTTTTTGCTTTTGCATACAGTAATAAAGTTTAAATTAATCAATGGTTCCCCAATACCATGTATGGTGTATGGCAACCTTCCATGGCAGTGAATTTGACCACTTAAATTGGTTTTCCATCTAAAATAAAATGCTTAAAGATACTAATGTGATTTACTCAATCACATCCCAGGCATCAAATACACGCAGAAAAACCTGGAAATTCTGGTGACCGTACCTCCAAAAATGCTGTTTTTTTTAAGAAAGGAAGTATCATCCACAGGGCATGAGGCTATGGTGATGACAGTGGTATGATTAGTAGTTAAATTACATCAGTATCCCTTGAATGCAACACACCATGACATTTTCAGAAAGAGGAAGGATGCAACTGAGTGATCATTTTCTTTCTGAAACATACACTGTAAATAGGAATGTTATAAGAGAACTGTGTTGTTCATTTGGTTTTAAAATTTTATCCTCACTTCCTTTTTGTTCTGTAATTACATGAGAAGAGAGAGGACGATTTGTATTGGCTTATAAGCCTGCTGAAACTTACACTTATTTAAACTTGTTTTGCAGCTTTACTGCATAGAAATATACATATACAGTAGATGGTATTAACAGCAAAATTAAGCATCTTTCTTCCAGGACTACTTGGCACTAGCATATTAAAGTGATACTGACACTACATTAAAAGTTGCCTATAGGTCATGTTTCATAGAGCTGATTTTTGTTGTTAATTGAAGCTCCTAAACCTGACTGTTTTGCCAACCTGGCTGTCCCTTCTCAGCCTGTCAGCTATATTCAAATGCTAAAGGACTCCTGCTGCACAAATATGGCTACCCCCTCATAGAGGGCCATGGGGAATTGGAAAAGCACCAGGCAAATACTTTTATGGCAAAATTAAACTAGTGTTCAAGGACAATGTTATGATAGATGTAAAAAAGGGTTCAATTTCTTTAACAGGAAATAAAGGTAAAAGATCAGGCAACCACTACCTAGCGATAATAAGAATCTCTTGCTGTTTTAGTTTTTAAGTTAATAAATCCATTCTGTGTCTCTGTTATACCATATGGCCTATGGCCTTCTGTGGTATGATCAGCTATATAAATCCAGGCAAGAGATTCCTGACTAGTGATAAGCATCTGTCCATTTAACTTTGCCAAAAACAGCAAAAATCTGTGAAACACATGTACGTTTATTCAATGGATGATTTTTCAAAGGACTTTTTCCATTGTGCACCAATTATTTTGCAGCCATTGGAGTCCAGGCCATTTTTTTGTTTGCTTAAACTTGCCAAAAAATGACGCTCATCGCCATTTCTAATAATATGTATATTTGTTTTGTACATTTAGTGCAAAGTGATTGCTGCATATTCCATTGCATTCAGTAGAATAGTTTAATAAACACAAAGTTATAAGCATGAGAATGTTTCTGGAGTTTAGTGGCTTTTTATTAATTATACTGCTGTCAGAAAAGGCAATACAAATCCAGAGAGACTGTTGAGAATAGATTGTAAGCTCTAGTGGGTAGGGACCTCTCTACCCTTTTTATCTTACTGTATTTGTCTTGTTCTTTTAAAGTAATCTGTATGTTCATTGCATGTAGCAATTTAAATGCAGTGTGCAAAATACAAATTCAGATACAATTTGCCTTTTTTTTTTTTAACATAATGCAGATTTTTTTCCCCATAATTACAGATGCTGGAGGAGTTGCACCAGCTATGTCTTATGCGTCAACACAAATGCAATTGTGCCTACATGTGTTAACAAATCAGATGCAAGTTGTGACAGGGTTAAGTTTGTGTCACTTTCAGTACTCGGTGTCATGAGCTTGTTTGCTATTTCTAGTTATCCTGTATTTACAGTAAGACGTATGTGTGTTGCCATGTGTTACAGGATATACAGGGTTAAATAATTCTGTAATCTGGATAGTAATCGTGGTATAGCCCTTAGAGGCACTGGTGCCATTCTGTCTACTGAACCTAACCCCTTTCAATATGTAAGCTCCGCTCCCTACTGTTTTCCTGCCCATACCTTGTCTGCTTCTTCACAGCTACAGCCCAGAAAACTCAGACAAAGGGGTGAAATTGCATCCTCTTTCTAATGGGAGGGGTGAAGAAAGTTAATATATGATTTAAGAAGTATGTTTTAAGGGGGTCGTGAGTATTGTGTAGTTTTTGGAGACTTAGGAAAAGGAAGCAACTGGCAGAATGAGTCATGAAGCCCAAGGAGATTTTAAACCCAAATGAAGGGAGGCCTAGAGACCAATATCCCTCCCTCTAAGACCCTTGGACACTTACGGAACAATCAGTCCCACTGGATCTGCGAAACCTGGAGGAACAATAAGATCAAGCACTGCAGTATTCCAGATTATCTCTGGCTTGGCTGTACCTGGACTAACTGTGGGACACTCTAGGTAATCCTGCCAGTTGGTGGTGCTTTTGAATTTATGGCTTAAATTGCTAAATACTGATTAAAATTACTTTAAAATCCAATCCCTGGCACTTTATGAGTCAAGAAGGTCTGTTACACTTGGTTTTAAAATTACGTATTATAGCCTCAATACATATTATGCTGGAATGTCCCACCACTAGATGTTCCCTGTGTACAGTTCAGACCTTCCAAATTCTGCACCCCACTATCATGTTTTGTTATGTGTGCCATAATCACCTCACCTCTGGGCACAAATCAGCATTGACACTATACAGTATTTTTGGGGCTGCGTAACAGAGAATGATATAATACAGAGCATATTTGTACTATATTTATGTATATATATATATATATATATATATATACATTTGTCGTAATTATGCGCACTCCAGCTTTCTTTCATTCTTTATTGGTGAATTACTGCATAAATAAAAACATCAATGTTTTGGTCCCAAACGTTGACCGAAACGTTGATGTTTTTAATTATGCAGTAATTCACCAATAAAGAATTAAAGAAAGCTGGAGTGCGCATAATTACGGAATGGATATGAGTATATGAGTAACCATATGCAGCACCCGCACCTTTTGACAATGTGAGCCTTGTATGGGAGTGTGGACCCTTTGGTACAATATATATATATTATATACAGTATATATATCATACAGCAGCAATATACTAAAGGTCTCAGAGAGCCCAGTTTATATATGAATGGGGCAAATAATAGAGTTTTGTCATATCTGTACATAGGAATGTAATTTGGCAACCCCCCTCCCCATTTTAATCATATCATATAAGGCCAGCACATTGTGCTTTCAGTTTATTTGTGTGCCTGGGGCAGATAGGGTTCTACTCTACTGACTTGGGTAAAATGCAATTTCATCATATCTGTGCAACTATATAGAATTCAGCAGCCCCAAAGGTTGTCATATTGGACTTGCTTACTGTAGCTTACTGTATTGCAGTTATCATTTAGCACCACCTGGGAATATATAGTGCCCACACAATAATAGCCTTCATTTTCATAGACCTCAGTGCAATTTGTCTGGGTGTAAAGCAGTTCCACCATTGTCATAATAACATTTGATAACCATCTAGCAACCCCTTAAAATTACAGCTCTTGGACCCTCTCAGTGATACAGTATATTTTGGGTCTGTTGCACTGCTAATTTATTTATTTAGCTTGGAAATATTGAAATCAGTTAAGCTGTATGCAGTTGTTTTCACTAAGTACTGCTTGTCTTGTAATCACTTGGCACTTATTACTTTTTATGGCACTAGTAGGAATATATACATACACATATATATAAGCAGCATGGCAAAGTGGATGGTTCACCTTAACCTCTGAGCTGGGCATGTAAGGTAAGTGTGGTATCCAGGATGGATTTCAAATTGCCTTTGAAAGTCTGTGTAGGCATCCTAGCCTACTCCATGGGCAGAGTAAGTGGTAATTTGTAGCAAGATAATGCTTTGATTTACCAGGTCAAGACTCCCGGCCAATGAAATATTCTAGTTGTATTGGTTTTTGGGATTATCCACAGTCAGTTCTGGCAGTGAACTGGCATGTACCAGTAGTAAGTTTGCCTTGTTTTAACTTTCCCAACCAATACACATCCACAGTTGGTCTAGTATAAGTAAATCTAAAGCAACTGGACTTGCTATGAAATTATTTCAGATGTTTCACTACTCATCCCAGCCGCTTCTTCAGCTCAACTGATTGGTATGTGAAGTCCTCAGCATATGAAATCTTCCACTAATCCAATCACAATGGCACATTGTAAAACTTCAGAAAAGTGATACCTGAAACTCCCAGAGGTGTGAATGCCGTGGAGTCACTTTGATAGGATCACCAAAGTATCATGCAACTCCTAGAGACAGGTGTTACTTGTTAGAGTTGCATGAATGGATGTGTGAACAGTTCTGAAACTGCCGGGGTACAGATGTTAGCATTGTATGTAGCAGACAGATAATCTTGAAGGCCCCCACTTCTGTTTAGGGATGGTTTCTCCACTTAAACATGAATAGCCTCCTTCACACCTTATTCAAACCAGAGGTCTTCTTTGTCCAAAATTTGGACTTTGCTATTCTCAAAGGAGTGTCCCTTGTCTTTTAGGCATAGAAATACAGCAGAGTCTTGCCCTGTAGAATTCGCCATTCGCTTGGAGAACAGTTGCTTTGTCTCCCTAATGTATAAATCTGTGCACTCCTCACTACACTGCACATACCACATTGCTTTGTTTTTCCTTTGGTGTAGGATCCTTTAGGTGTACAAGTTTTTGTCTCAGTGTTTTGCTAGGTTTGAAAACACAGGGATGCGGTGTTTGTTGAAAATTCTTCTGAGTTTCTCTGACACTCCTTCTACATTTGAGATGACTGTATTGTGCCTACTCTGTGTCTCAGGATGGTTATTCCTTTTGGTGTTCCTGTTGGGCTTAGTTGCTGCTGTTTTGACAAAGGCACAGTCTGGGTAGCCACAAGCTTTCAGTGCTCCTCTGAGATGTTTTGTTCCTTGTCATTAGATCGGTTGTCACACTTTCTGCCATGTGGTGTAGGGTTCTAATGACACCCAGTTTGTGTTCCAGGGGATGGTGGGAATTGAACAACAGATATTAATTCATATGAGTGGGGTTCTTGTATACTTCTGTTTTCAAGTTACCCCCCACTTAGATGGATATCTAGTTTGTTCTCATGGACATCCTCCCTTGTGAACTTTATGTTATTGTCCACTGAGTTAATATGTTCTGAAATTGCTGCCACTTCATTGGATCTGATTTTAACCCAAGTGTTATCTACATACCTGAACCAGTGACTTGGTGTGGTTCCAATGAATGTAACTAAGGCCTTCCTTTCTACTTCTTCCATATACAAGTTTGCTACAATGGGAGAAACTGGTGAACCCCTTGTACAGCCATGTTTTTGCCTGTAAAATTGGTCCTTGTATTTGAAGTATGTGGTGTTAAGGCAGAAATCTAGAAATAAACATACTTGGTTAGGACTGAGTTTTGTTTTGCTGCTAAGGGGGGCTATATTGCTACAGTGAAGTGACATCATATGATACCATTGTTTCTTCTGCCTCAAGTTTAATTCCTTGAATCTCGGTGACAAACTCTTTGGTATTTTGGATGATGCACTGTTTTACCTACCAGTGGGGCAAAGATGTTGGCCAAGTATTTTGCAATGGTGTAAGGCATTGAATTGATGCTGCTGACAATAGGCCTGAATGGGACTGAGCTGGATGAATGAAAATCTTCATAGTCATCCACAGTTGGGTGGCTGGTTTGCTGGCAGTTGCACACAGTTATTGATTATTTTAAATGTATTTTAATAAATTAATTATTTATGTTTTTTGCATACATATAATGTTAAAACATTTTCTATGTTTATTAACTAATTAGCAATAGTTATTAAGCTATGGTTGTGGTGGTAGGACCTTGCCAAAGTACTGCA
This sequence comes from Xenopus tropicalis, assembly GCF_000004195.4. NCBI lineage: Eukaryota > Metazoa > Chordata > Amphibia > Anura > Pipidae > Xenopus > Xenopus tropicalis. The sequence continues at coordinate 80,067,320 of NC_030677.2, read as the reverse complement.
CAAGTACATTTAGAAGAGGGAGAAAGGAGGTTCTCTCCTGTGACTGCACGGTGAATTGATTGATAGAGCGGCTACTACTGCTTGTGCTAGGTGACAGCCCGCTTGGATTTCCTATAATCAAGACACTGCAGATTCAGGACCGGCAGGAGGGCTGCTGAACTTATCATGGCTGGACATGCAGCTCCTGCTGGTAGCAGAGTTTGGGGCCATCCTCTCTGTAGGTAGAGGCAACCTAATATTCAGTGGTGGATAAAATGACATGCTGATCTCAAATGGCAACTATGGAAGTGAAAGTCAAGTCTTCAATGAGGAACAGCAGAGCATAGTAGTCCTCTCTTAAGGAATTCTGGCTTTAGAATATTGCCTTGGGATACGCTGGCATGGTCCTATTTATTTAATAATAAGTGAATAAATGCTGTGGCCATTTTACTCCATTTCTGTCTCCTGGTGTTTCATTAAGGTATGTAAAAATGGGGGCTCAGTAGGCTGGCCCAAGGCAAAGGGTCAGTTGAGGAGTCTGCAGCAAAAAAGGGAAAGTTGTGCCTAGCCACTGCATTTTAAACCATCAGGCAGGGATGCAATGAGGTTGTGAACACAAATTACATATAGACAACAACAAGAGATTCTCTGCACTCACCCATTAACAATATATATCATTAAGACATTCTGTGCATTAAGCTATCAAGAAATGCCCTCCCCATTAAGCAAAACAGGGATTGTTGGTCCATACAGTATATTGCAATATACTTCAAGTTGGCCAACTACGTTAAAGTCATCCCCTCTGGCCAGTTCTATACTCACTTTTATCTGATTCATTAAGAATTATACTGCTTCAATATACATTTAACAAAGGGACTGAGTTTTACCTGAAACTTTCTTGCTTTCATGGTTGCCCTTTTATTGGCTCCACTGGTATCACCTGACTGTATCTTGAAAGGGTGAGAGCTACAACATGGAGCTGGCCACTGCTCCTGTATAAACTATAGGTAAAAAGGGAAACATTGAAAGCAAGTTTTAGTTGTAATTCACACATCAACAATCACCATGACTTGTGATGACAGATACAATCCTCAGCTGCCAGTTACTTACCCAGAAATGCAAAATGCAATGCACAAAATTAATTGGTTTTAAATAAATATCGGTTATATTTTTGCAAACAAAGCTTAAAAGCAGACACAAAGCCACATTTTAATGTTGCACAGATCAGGCCATATTGTGACAAACTGTTTTTAGATATTCTGCAATTTACTATTTTGTCTTTGGAAAAACATTACATCAGAATGACACGGCTTATTTTGTTATATAAATATGATTCCTTTTCCCAGAGAAAAACATAGCGCAATATTGGCAACTCCGTTCAGCAGTCTGGGGTGGATACTTGCCAAATCTTCTCAGATAATTTGTGATCAACCACAATGAGTGCTAAAATATTTGCTGCCACATTTGCTTTTTGCCTGCTTTATACTGCATTTTCTAAAGGTAAAGTATGACAGTTGTGCTAATGAGCGTGTTTGGTGTTTTTTTAAATACAGGAATGAAATCTATTATCAGGAATGTTTGTGACCTAGGTTTTTTTAGGGGTTTTTGAATCACCATACCTTAAAAGCTACTAAAACAAATTTAAACATTAATAAACCCAATAGGATTGTTTTGCCACCAGCATGGAAGCATGCAATTTAGTTGGGATTAAGTACAAGGTGCAATTTTATTAGAGAAAAAATAAAATGATTAAAAAAAATTTGATTTGTACAAAATGTAGTCTATGGGTGATGGCCTTCTGTAATCTTGAGAAATATGGATTACAGGTTTCAAGATAAGAGATCCCATGCCTCATACGATATATAAAGCATTTAGTTAAATTACGTTTTATTTTTTATTTGTTAATATTCCAGCAGAATTCTAGTGAGCTAAAATGAATAGTATAGCTACACTGCACCTGTTAGTCACAACATGACTATGTCCTGCCATGCAAAAGTATGATCAAAATTTTCCCCCCGATAAATTGCAGTAAATTCATATAACAAGGTTATATGCAGCCGATATTTGTCAACAAACACAAGACTTTGCATATATCAGCTTTGTGTAACTGCACCCAAATCGATTCAATGCTTTTAGGTGTAGGCACAAGTAGAGGATTTTTTTAAGCATATTGGCAGATTCCTGGCAAACGTTTTTCCCCTTATTGTGTATACACTAGGGGGCACATATATCAAAGTACGATTGAGTCCGAATACAAAAAAATGTGTATTTTTTCAAATTTTTAGAACTGCATATTTTCTGCACTTTTTTCGTTAATTTGCATGACTTTTTCGTACTTTGTGACAAAATTTACGCGACAAAATCATATTTGTCGCAACGAGTACGAAAGTTTCGGATTCATTCAAGCTTCGGTATCGTGACTTTCCTTGGGCCAGGTTGGAGCTGCAGAGTGCCATTGATTCCTATGGGTGGGAGGCTTCCAAAATCATGCACTGAAGGATCAAAGTCAGAAAGGTTTTCCTGCCGTTTCCGATCTTTCGGTGCCAAAATCATCCCCCAGTGATTGTAACCACTTACCTGATACCCGGGTCAGTGCTTCTGTTAGCAGCAACCTGCACCGGCCTGGGGTACCTGTGAGCAAAGAAAGAAGACAAGTGGATCACTTGTGCTCAGGTCCCCTGAGGTGGTGCAGTTTTCTGCTGATGGGCATCAGCCCGGAGTATCAGGTAAGTGATTATATTTAATGGAGGGTGCCTAACATTTAGCACCCCCCCAGTGATTTTACCTTTCCTTCTCCGTTAAGGGCAGTGGCATAGGACTGATTTTGGTTGGTTTGACGTATTGATGTAAATTTCAGGTGTGTATAAAATTAAAACTTCTGAAGGACTACGGTGTCAGTGCATACACACCCATTCTGCTTTCATCCCTCCGCGACTGTACAAAAGTGTGGAACTTATACCCAGTGGTCCCCACTGCAAAAATGTAGAAGTTATGTAAGTATGTACCATTTCATGGTAATTGCACAATACATGTTCCTTAGACATCTGCAAAAGTTATTTTTTCTTTCTTGTATAAATAGGATGGAATTGGTATTTATTTAAGGGTCTTAATTAAATATGTAAAGTTTTAAGGGATTCTTTCATGCACATATGTATGCATTTACACAATTACCTTTATACCTGAAAGATATTCAGCAGACCTGATAATAGTGAACATAAAAACAACACCCTTCAACAGGCAGTTGAATAGCAGTTTCAGTAGGTAAAAGCAATTTTTAGGCAGCGCTATTCCTCAATATAGTTAGCAAGTGTAACAAGTATATTCAGGAGCATAACATAAGGCTAATAAACAGTCTGCATGTAAGGATGTGAACAGGCTCCAGCGAAGTCCTCACTAATCTGCAGTTTTAGTTTATAGAACCAGAGTATCTGTCAAAAATCAAGGGGCCCTATATGTCTACCTTGCTATATCTGTAATTCACCTAACCCCATCTTAATCCACTCAGATTTTGCTACTTTTGTAGCAAGCCCCTTCTTTTCATGGCAGTCTGGGTCCCCTTCTTAACAGTACTGCTGTCTGTTTCCTCCAGATAATGGACCAGTATAGAATTTGTGACAGTCTAGTTTTCCTTAAAACTAGGTGCCTAACTGAATGATTTGCCTTCCTTTTCTTCCTCTTTGCTGCTCTCAAATAGGGGTTCACTGATCCCATCCCAAGTGCCTATTTTACCAAGTCTAATTTACCCTAGCAACCAGACTAGAAAATGAATAATGGGAAATAAATACAAAGATACTGTAGCTGCTGATATTCCAAACCGGAGAGCTGCTAAAAGAAGCTAAATAATTTACACAAAAAAATAAAAACTAATTGTAAATTGTCTTGGCGTATCCCTGTCTTTATCATACTAAAAGTCAAGTGAAAAGTGAACTACTCCTTTAATGTTACTGTATGGGCATCTTCCAGATTCGTGTGATAACCACACAAGCTGGGTTGGTACACTTTCTTTAGGATGCAGTTTAACTTCTCTTCTTGTCTATGTCATAAATATACATATATGGTGAACATAGAACTGGTTATAGGGTATGGCAGCAAAAGCATTTACCTTGGGCTACAAGCCTCAGAAGGCACCAATTAGCCAGAAAATAATTAGATAATCTAGGAAGTATACCAGGATGTATACCTGAAGGCTGTTGGGAAAATCTGGGAGGTGCAATTGCTGCTCTTTGATTTTTAGCTTTGATTGGGGCCACAGCCAGCATTGCCTGGGGCCCTGTGTTCTCTGTTTAAGAACCAGGAGGAAGTCCTAGTTTGTCTATGCTCTAACAATCCACAACACAAAGATCATTTCATATTTGCTTTAAATTCATGTTCACTTTTTTGTACTTTAATGTGTGCTAAAACACAGTAAATGATCTCTAGGGCAAAGAAGTACATTGGTCTATAAATATACTTAACTGTCTTTAATTTTTAGCATCACAATTACATCTGGCGAACGTGTGTGTGTGGATCCTTCTCAGCGCTGGGTGCAAAGAATTATCAACAGCATAATAGAAAGGTATAAATATTATCTACACTTAAGTGGCATTGCTAGTTACACATTCTCTCATTAGTAAATTCATTAAAATTATAAGAGATCATTTACAATTGGGAAGGCAGTGTGCAAAGTGATAAAACACCCTTAGTAGTCTATTCTTCTGCATTTTGACTTTGCTCTGGAATTCTAAATTGCTGCTGGAGCAAAGAGACCTGGGGTTACCCAGTTGAATACAGCACTGCCTGTGTTTAGCAACAATTTATTAAAGAGGGATGGGAGATATCCCACCCCCAGTGATTATAACTGCTGAACTTAAACTCCTGACCAGCAATCCTCTTTGCTGACTATCATCTGGGGTTTACTTCTTCCAGTGCCAAACCATCATTTCTGAACAGTCCATTGTCCTTTGCTACAGTCTTGGACTATGTACATATGCAGTATAGTAAAAATCCCAAGATTTACTGTAAAGTGCACACTCTTGGTCATGACAGCCATGTGGGACAGCTGGGACCCATTAGAAGATAACAACACTGGCGGAACTATACCCCAGGCCCCAGGGTTTAAGGTTAAGGTGTAATCACTGGGTGGTATCTAACATATATTCCTCTGAATGTTTTTTCATGCAGCTGTGTGAAAACAACTGATTGGTTACCATGGGTTACTAATCATTTAAAAATGTGCAGTTTACAACTTTACATCTGCTTTATTTCTTTTTTCAGGACATTTCATATTAATAAAATTAGTTAGCAAAAAGAGAGCTCTGTAATTCATTTTCTAGGCTGTATACATTAACTACACAAGGCATTTTTTTCCTTGCAGCAACAATAATAAGGAGCTGTTGACTCAAATAGAAGACTTCTAAGATGAGAAAAACTGTACCTTATATATTCATGGAAAGGTTGACCTACTTATTTTTCCTTCTTCTTGGGAATTATAATAAATGCTTCATTATTGTTATATGTTTTATATATATCTTAGGCTGACATTTACTATCACCATTCTTCACTGTTATTCAGTAACACACTATTGTACATTTTTAGAGGGTTTAACCTTCCAAAGGTGACCTCCTGAAGGTTCTTTGCCATGCCCTGAATTGCTCCAAACATGCCTAATTACATCCTTGCCATGTCCCCAGCTTTGCCACAACCTCGTATATAAGTCAATGAGACATACAAAACATTTACCAGAAGGCTTAAAAGCTATAGAATGAGAATGTTTAGGTTAGGTGTAAACACAAATGAAGATACAGAAGTTTAGTTAGATTAATTAACTTTTTATAAGGTTGAGGGCTAAGCCCCACTCAAAGATATTCTGCAATCTCTCTGAATTCTGTATTGTGCTAGGGCAGTGATCCCCAACCAGGGGCTCGCGAGCAACATGTTGCTCAATACCCCCTTTGAGGTTGCTCCCAGTAGCCTCAAATTAAGTGCCCATTTTTTAAATTTATGGTTTGGAGGCAAGTTTTGGAAGCACTGAAACATAGTTTTACTCCAAGCAAAGCTTCCTGCAGGCCAGCAGTCCACATGGGGCTACCATATAGCCAATGACATCCCTTATTTGGCATCCCCAAAGGACTTTTTTCATGCTTGTGTTTCTCACCAACACTTTTTACATCTGAGTGTGGCTCACGGGTAAAAAAGGTTGGGCATCCCTATGCTAGGGCATGTTTTTTTTTAACATTTTACACTCTCCCTCTGATAACTATATACCACTGTGGAAATCTCATGGCTCTCAATTCACGTGGGGTGAATGGAAGTTTTAGGGGCATATTTATCAATAGCTAAATGTTGCAACAAATATTCTATAAAACTGAAAAAAGGATTGTGACATTCCCTATGGCTGTCTGAATTCTATTTCACTCTGATAAATATGCACTATTGTATTTTTGTAGACTGCTCACAAAAGTCTAGACTGAGATTTAAAATAGACCCTGGTATTATAAGTACATAGAGGCCCAGACAGTACCCACTACAGACCCAATGAATATTGACCGTCCATGGCATCTTACAGCAGCACCTCTGGCATTTGCCAGAATCTACAGATGCCAGTCCAGGCTTGCACTCACAAATAGAACTAGAGTTGCCTTACATAAAGGTTGGTGAATATGGCAGAATTTAATCTTGGCTCAGGCTTGTCTGGATAATGCCTTCTTGGTATCCTATACAAGTGAACAGAGAGCAAGGAAATTGTTTTCACATTGTAATTAATATGCCCACAACATACTACAACTGAATCAGCTGAATAGATTTCCTCATCTTTACTACTTGGAGAACCCATAGCCACAATAGATATTACAGTAGTTAGCTCCACACAAACCTTATTTATTTAATGGATTGTACGCATTGTTGGTTGTGTTTGCCCAGTATATCTAGATTTCTACATACATTTCCTCACAAGCGAATAGGAAAGGGAAGCAGTATTCCAGCTAGCATTACTAGAATAAAAAGCACATTTCATTTTTAATATTTGTTTGTGTGTTTTGGTGGTTTAAATAAAAATCTATATACTTCTGATTATATTCTGTTTATAAATAAATGTTTTTAACAAAATATCTTCTATTTTTTTCTTCCTTCTATTAAATGCACACTTTCTAGTAAGGTAATTGAATTTCTACTCCTTATACTAAATTTAATGCAATGTTTAGCCTGTTCCACTATTATAATGAATGTTTTCTCCAAGTCTTAAGGGAATTTATGACCTAAATGCAGTTTGTCTGATATACAGTATGGTTAACTGGCCCTGCTAAAACTAACCATAGTGTGTATGCAATAGTGTATGTGACTCCTGTTGACGTATAACATTAATACAGCTTTGAAAAATATGTCAGCACTATATAAACATTAAGGATAACATGAGAACATGAGAAATACTGTGCACCATTAAGTGTGACTGGATCTAAAAAAATAACTTCATTTATTGACCTTCCTCTTTGGCCATTGTAAAAAATTAACTTTGATCAATCTACTGCAGGTAGAATACTGAAAGCAGATGTGGCTGCTAGTGGTTTTAGTGCTTTGAGAAAAATGTGGCTAGTGGTAATAACTGAGCTCCATATTTGAACAAAATAGGGAAAGAAAACTTTTTATTACTTTTTCTGTTGCTCAGGGGTCTAGGTTTTGTGCCCATTACACCACGTTATGCATCTTTGTCTGTTGGGCTTGGACACTAATGATTTCACAACAGCAGTAATGCTATAAAGTCTTACTTTGTGAATCTTGTGTTTTTTCAGACTGGACCGCTGAGGTTATGCCTATTAACTGCTTGTCAGTTATTGGTACAGTAGGTTTAATAATAATAAAGATGGAGGCAAATAAAAAACACTTCACACCTGACTGTTCCATGCAACACTGAGACCAAGTGAAATACAGCTTTTTCAACAGAAATGGTCATTGTCTTAAACTGGTAATAGTAGAGGTTCTTTGAAAATTGCGAACATCGCTAATTGAAAACAGATTCATTTTGCTATGGTTTGGAATTTTGGGTATGAATGTTTCCCACATAATAGAGGCCATGCTAAAAATGGAACTAAAATCCACTGCAATATAGCAGATAACTTTGAACCTAAATGTGAACGTTTGCATGTCTATTTTGGCATGATTAAGAAAACTTGTTTTATTTACTTTATCCAGTCTAAACAGGAACTCCTTTATCTTACCATTGACAAGATAATGCTATTTTCTAAAGGGTCATTTAAGTTCAGTGTCTTAATTACTTGTTTAATATCATATATGTATAACTAAATGCAGCATGCAGTGATAGACTCCCTGAGAAACAAATCTTTGTTATTTTGTGGCCCATGTTGCAGGATTTATTAAAAAACAATGCTAAACTGTTTCCCTCTGGCGAATTGGTGTGCTGTAACTGTAAGGGTGAAGACACATGGAGCTAATAGTAGCAGCTACTTTTTCATGGCTACTAAATTCCAGAAAATACTCTGCCAAAGACAATACTGTGAATTGCCTCTCCTAAAAGACATGTAGAGACAATTATCAGTAAATGGGCAGCATTGTTTATTTTAGTACCCATACGCCAAGTAGCTGGTACTAGTACTGTAGCTCCATGTGTCTTCACCCTAAAGCAGCAGAAACGTAGACATACCCTGAAATAATTTCTGGTTGGCTTGACTCTTTTCTGATATAACCATCTACCTGATGCTTCAGTTAAGAGAGGCAATAGACTAGATACCAGTTTACTTCTTAAATTTAAATCACTGGCAGAATATGCCCTTTAAATCCCCATAGAAGAAACTTTTTAAACCCTAAATATTAAATATTTATTTCTAGTGAATTTTTCAACCTCAAAAAGGACTAATTCTGATCAAGCAGCACTTTCCTCCCTTGCTCATATGGAAAATAATATGAGGAAGAACTCTCTGCTGCACATCTCTGCACTCTGTACAGTTTATTAATATCCTGACAAGGGAACTCCTCAATTGCCCTTCGCTTTCAACCATCCCTCTGTGCAGTCAAAAGAGAGAAGCTCCTTTCTCCCTCTTCTAAAATTTTGTGTGCTGTACTCTGGCAAGGTCCTACCGCCAGAACGAGCCCTTCAGTTCGGTTTGTCCCCCACCATAACTTTATAACTATGTTATCAAACATTTCTTTTTGTATCGCACATACTGCACCACAGGATGGAATAAAATTGGCCATTAGCTCTATGGTAATATATATATATTTTTTTAAATGTCATATGCATGCAAAACATAAATACTTTCCTTTATTGAAATACCTTTAAATAATCTATGACAGTGTGCAATTACCAACATGGCCAGCTATGGATGTATATTTTTTGGACACGTTACAGCAAGGCAAAACTTCTCACTAAGATGCCTTGCCAGCCCAAATAGTTCTCAGCTAGACGACTTGATGAGCACAAAAACCAAAACCACAGGATCATTCTATTGGCCAAGAGACTTGCCTAAAAATTTGTAGCTCAGAGGGTAAGATCAACCGACCACTACCGAGCTGCTCCCATAGCTGCCTGTCCTCTCTGTGGAGAACTCCATCCAGCCATACATGCCTGGCTCAGAGGGTAAGGTCAACTGACCACTTTGCCATGCTGCTCACATAGCTGCCCATCCACTCTGTGGAGACCTCCCTCCAGCTGTACATGCCTAGCTCAGAGGGTAAGGTCATCCAATCACTTTGCCATACTGGTCAAGTAGCCGCCCATCCATACTGTGAAGACCCAGCTCAGAGACCCCAGCTCTGAGGGTAAGGCCAACCAACCACTCCACCATGCTGCTTCCTTAGCAGCCCTTCCATGCATGTGGAGACCCAGCTCAGAGACCCCAGCTCCGAGGGTAAGGCCAAACTGCTCCTGTCGCTGCTCCCATACACTCTACCCCAGCTCTGAGGGTAAGGCCAACCACTCCACCATGCTGCTTCCGTAGCAGCCCTTCCACGTTGTGGATGCCCAGCTTCGAGGGTAAGGCAAAACTGCTCCTGTCGCTGCTCCCGTACATCAAGCACCTGCCCATCAAGCACCTGCCTCGCTACCAGTCGGCTGCATCCCAGCTAAGCTACAATGAGCAGGGTCGGACTGGGCCGCCGGGACACCGGGAAAAATCCCGGTGGGCCCCAGCCCTAGTGGGCCCCAGCGGCCCAGTCCGACCTTTGCCGGCGCTCCCCCTACTGACTGTTCCTCCCCGACGCGTTCAATTTATACGCGCTCGGGGAGGACGTCAGGCGGGGGCCCTGCGGGGGGGTTAGGGGGGCCCCTGGGGGGACGTGGCTGGGGCACCTGCAGGGCCCCTGGGGCGGGAGCCCCGGTGGGCCCTGCACCCCCCAGTCCGACCCTGCTTACCCATCAGTATCTGGACACCTACTAGACGTACTAATTATACTATATGTAGGTTCTGTTCACAGTAGCAGCGGATTGTCCTCTGAGCAAGACCTGAAATCTGTGACTCAATAAATAACAGGTAAGAATCCTACTAAAGGCTGCTAAATCAAGAACTATATCTACAGAAATACCATGCAATCTACAGACTTATTAAACCAAAGCCTGGGAAAGTTACTGTATTCAGGCTTTGCCCTATTCCTGACTAAGCTCCTCTCTGTAAACTCAAACTACTGCTCTCTGTGTACTCTGATGAGTTGCAGTAGCAGCAGCTCAGGCTCACAGCCTGGATTTCTATATATAATAGATAGGATGCCTTTTTGGACCCCTGCTGTAAGGGGAAATGACGATTGAGCAGCCTGCCCAAATACTTCTACCCCCAATGCTAGCAGTATAATTAGGAGTAAATGTGTATATACTGCAACAAATAACATTATGTAAAAGAGAGAGGTCTGCACATGGTCCATGATACACTCACAGGGGCACCTGTACTGTAATCCCCTCCTCACTCTCTCTCTCTATATATATAAATTATATATATAGATATATATATATACAAATATATATGTATGAAACCACAGTTGAACTACTTCTGCCCTAGGTACACAGCCTCAATGACAATGTATAGCCTCTACATGGGATAACAGGGCAGCTGGAATGTTGTCCAAATAACTAGATGGCCATCTGGCACGTTGTGCATGGGTTAATAATATATAGATAGATGACATCCACAACTGGATAAGACCCAGTAAAATTAGAGGTCAAACTCTGACAGCAGGCTGCTAAATCAAATGACTATATCTATAGAACTACTGTGCAATACATAGGGGCTGATTTACTAAGACACGATTTCGAATCCGAATTGGAAAAATTCCGATTGGAAACGAACATTTTGCGACTTTTTCGTATTTTTTGCGATTTTTTTCGGCGTCTTTACGATTTTTGCGTAAAAACGCGAGTTTTTCGGCGTCTTTACAATTTTTGCGTAAAAACGCGAGTTTTTCGGCGTCTTTACGAAAGTTGCGCAAAGTCGCGATTTTTTCGTAGCGTTAACACTTGCGCGCAAAGTCGCGCCTTTTTCGTAGCGTTATAACTTAAAAGGCGCGACGTTTCACGCAAGTTTTAACGCTACGAAAAAATCGCGACTTTGCGCAACTTTCGTAAAGACGCCGAAAAACTCGCGTTTTTACGCAAAAAGCGTAAAGACGCCGAAAAACTCGCGTTTTTACGCAAAAATCGTGAAGACGCCGAAAAAAATCGCAAAATTACCGATTCGGCCCGTTCGTGGGTTAGTAAATGTGCCCCATAGTGTTAGTAAAGCAAAGCCCAGGAAAGTTACTGAATTCAGGCTTTGCCCTATTACCAACTGAGCCCCCCTCCAACTACATCTCTCTGTATACTCCAACTACAGATCTCTCTGTATACTCCAACTACAGCTCTCTCTGTATACTCCAACTACAGCTCTCTCTGTATACTCCAACTACAGCTCTCTCTGTATACTCCAACTATAACTCTCTGTATACTCCAATTACAGCTCTCTGTATACTCCAACTACAGCTCTCTGTATACTCCAACTACAGCTCTCTGTATACTCCAACTACAGCTCTCTGTATACTCCAACTACAGCTCTCTGTATACTCCAACTATAGCTCTCTGTATACTCCAATAACAGCTCTCTGTATACTCCAACTACAACATCACAGGAAGGATCAAACCTGGATTCCTATATAATAGAGAGGGTACATTTTTGGCCCCAGGCTGACTTCCACGCTGCCTGAGTGATTACTGTGAGATTAACTGCTGTAAGACTGTTAATATACAGCAAGAGCCTAACAAACCCCCTGCCCAAATAGATCTACCCCCAAAGCCAGCAGTATAGTGAGGAGTTAGTGTGTATATACTGCAGCTAATAACATTATATTACAGAGAGAGCTCTGACTCATGTTTCTACCTGTTCAGAAGATAGGAAGTGAACTGCTTCTCTCGTGACATCACATCCCTATCCTTCTCCACCCCCCGGCCCAGCTTTCCCCCTCCTTAACTTACTGCTTCTCACCCAATCACAGCTGCATCTGATTTTTTCCAATCTTTAAACATAAACCAGTGTAATCTGGCTGCTGGTCATTCGGATCCCTTGTCATGCAGCCCCTGGGTTTATCGCTTCAGGGCTTCCTTCCTTGTCTTATGCAAGGGTGTTGTCTTAAGCTTTAGTTATTGGTATTTTGCTTTAGCAGTCACTGAATTTTACACAGTTTGTTATTCGCAAAAATCTCTAAATCCTTTTCAATCAAATAAGGACCATTTAGTTTAGTGTATAGTTCACATTTAGGTTATTTCTACTAAGATGCAACACTACTAAATATCACTATTGAAGTTATGATTAATTGCAGACCACAAAACACTTTTACATTACCTTTAGGAAACAAAAGTTTTACCCAAAGTTTTGACCGCAATCATTTTAAAATATAGAAAATCTTAAAATGCAAGGCACCCACTTTAGAATATAAGACTAGCCCTTTACAAAGATTCCTAAATATATTCATTCCTGCAAAGAATTACTATAATAACAAAAGTTTTCTAATTTCTTATATAAAGAAATATAAACAGTGGTTTAACAAATCCAAGAGCAGTAACCCATTGCAACCAATCAGCAGGAAGCATTTACTAGTCACCCTTTTAAAGTAAAAATTTTATTGGTTGCTATGGGTTACTGCTCCTGGGCAAACTTAGTGCCTTTTAGTACACAATGAGAATTGGGTAATAAAAACATTGCTATTAAAAGAAATAAAGGTCAACTAATATGTGTCATAACTGTCACAGTGACTTGAACTTTCTATGCTAGACACTTACTCAACACTTAAATATGCCTACTACACTATCACAGTATCATTAAGAAAATACATAGATATATGTTTAAAAGAATATCAGGGGTTAGGTGATTTCCAATAAATGGGAAAGAGTAAAACAAGCACTGATGCTCTGTAATGTACTAGCTGCCACAGTGTAGTTTTAATTTCTGCTTCTTATTGTATTATTGTATGTGAGTTTATCCTGCTTGTATTAATCATGTCCGGAGTAACCAGGGGAACTTTTCAGTTTCTATAGCTTTTATCGCATTTAATTGAGCTTGCAATAGCTCATGTATTTACATTGTATTTGTAAATATGTGGCTCAATCAAGGAAGGGGCAAATCTGTGCCAACAAAACTTAAAAGTCTATTCAGAATCAGATCATTAGTTATTTGTTGTCAGCTTCATTTACAAGAAAAAATAATCCCTGAAAACAAAGAACTTTCTTTGCTGTATTTTATACTTCCTTCTAAAAAGTATGTAAGCCTTCCATAGATTTGCACACTTAGATCCTCAAAATAAGCCAGTCAGAATCATTTCTATCTGTACTATATCAACCATATTGCTAGTACAGGTATCGGACCCCTTATCCGGAAACCCGTTATCCAGAAAGTTCCGAATTACAGAAAGCCTGTCTCCCATAGACTCCATTATAAGCAAATAATTCAGAATTTTAAAACTGATTTTTTTTTTCTATGTAGAAATAAAACCGTACCTTGTAATGGATCCCAATTAAGATATAAATAATCCTTATTGGATGCAAAACAATCCTATTGGGTTTAATTAATGTTTTATTGATTTTTTAGTAGACTTAAGGTATTGAGATCCAAATAAAGGAAAGACCCCTTATCCGGAATACCCTTGGTCCCGAGCATTCTGGATAATGGGTCCTATACCTGTATCTAAATTAAGGAGACTATAAATGAATTCTCTATATTTCTACAATGCAATCTAAATGTAAAGGTGGAATCCTATTGCACACATACTGTAGAGGCTTAATTCTAGAATATCTGCTTGGCCATGGTAAGCTGGAGAAGTTTTGTTTGATCAATGCTGCTTTAGCAATTCATTCTTCATGCGGACTACAGCGGACAAAATGCTTTAAATCTGGACACTGTGTTGATGGGAACTGGAGTTCAGCAAATTTGTGTCGAGAAAAACTGTTTTATGTGCTTTTACATTGCAAAATATTCGTCAATAAAATTCCCAGAAACTATGTTTAAGCATATGTGAAATTTTATTTTAAAGGAGAAGGAAAGCCTAAGTCACTTGGGGGTGCCAAAATGTTAGGCACCCCCAAGTAACTTGAATTGCTCACCTTGTACCCCGGGTTGGTGCCCCTGTTAAGAGAGAACCGCACCAGCCTGGGGTACCTGTAGTGAACGATTCCTTTTTCCGTGTTGGCACGCTTGCGCATTAGAGTGAAAAGCTGAACTTTAATAACAAAGTCGGCTTTTCATTCTAATGCGCATGCGCCGGGCCAGGGATTTCGCCGCAAAAGAAATGCGGAAGAAGGAAGCGCTCGCTACAGCTACCCCATGCTGGTGCAGTTTTCTCCTAACAGGGGCACCAGCTCGGGGTACACGGTAAGCGATTAAAGTCACTTGGGGGTGCCTAACATTTTTCCACCCCCAAGTGACTTTCCTTCTCCTTTAAGTGAGCAGAAAATTGTCTATGGCAGTAAAGGTTTAGTACTTATGGGTGATATTTTAATTCAGAGTGGTGGCCTTAAATAGATGTGTTAAGAATGGATAGGAGAAAGAAGTAGGACTATCTTGGTGCAGGTGGCTTTGGTTCTCCATTGGTGCAGGTATGTAAATGTATAAAGGGAAGATGGTTAACCATGTTGGGGCTTCTGCACTCTCATTAAGGAGGGTAGATAGTGCCAAAATCAAGAATAGGAAACGCTCTAGTGAAAAGAAAGACTTGAGGAAGGATCAAACCTCAGAGGAAAGAGGGACCTTATCAACAAGGAGTAAATAGTTTTAATGTAGAGCATATACATGTAATCACTCTAAGAGATTAATAAAGCAGGCAAATTATGTAAAACAACCTTAAATTCAACAAGGGGTGAAGATATTTAGCATGGCTGGCGTGTTTACCACTTTATTGACCTAAGCTTTTATACTCAGGGTGATAGAGAATTCTTTGGAGTTTATAAGACCCCTCTCCGTCTTATAAAATGAGGATAAAACCCCAGAGTGAGCTCTGCTTTAAGCTATAATAAAGTAGTTATCAATGGCATTGGAATACTTTGCATCTACCATGCTTATTTAAAAAATAAACTTTTTTTGTTGTTATTATTATTATGTGGATGAAATAGCTTGCATGGGACAGGTGCATAAAAAGTCCTTTGTAACTACTATCTACTAAAGTGTGCCAGTAAATTGATTTACAGATGTTTTTATTTTTAAAAGTTAAATTTACCCTAGATATTTTTGAGGCTATGTCTTTACATTCTGTTTCAACAATATTTTAGGTATTTTTGTTTATGAAATACTTTTTTTTAGTTGCAAATGCCTTTGACCCCTTTTATCAAAAGGTCAAACACCCTGATGTGTTCCAAGTCTTGGGATGGTTAAATATAATTTTCATTAAAAATAACAAAAAGGAAATCCAATCTGGAAACTGCATTTTTTTGCTCAATGTATGTTATAAATGAAGCCATTCTAAGGAGGTGTGTTTGATGTAAAGGCCTTGCTATTCTCCTTCTTTAAAACTGCAACTGTAAATATTATGTGGTTGTCTGAGTCAATAACCCCTGCAAAAATCAGAAATGAAATGCATTTGTTGCGTGACTTTTTTTGTTGTGGCTGTGCCTATTTTGATGCGCCCACGTCCAATTTTGAAGCAACCGCGCCCATTTTTGCCGTGACCGCACCCAATTTGACGTGTGACAAATTTTCACAGAAGTTTGGCAAAACAGTTCGCAAAAGGCAAAATGTGGAAATTTGCTGCGAATCCATGCCTGGTGAAAAAATTTGCTCATTACTACTTATATGTAGTTTTCTTCAAAACAGAAAGTGAATATATGAATACAGGTGGAGCATATTGTAGTTGAAGAGCAAACATTAGCTTTATTGTTTAAATTAAATACTATCAACAAGAGCAGCAATGGAGCTGCATCATATCGTGCCTGTTGCTCTAGTTATTCTGTTTTCTCTATTCTAATTGTACTGCTACTACACATGGGAAATCCAGCCACAACAACCTGTCTGGTGATTCAGTCCTCCAAACTATTCAACTAACTAATATTTTGTATTATGCATTCGTAGGGGCACAGTAGGCTAAGTTGCCTTCCTTTTTTTAACCACAAACACTTGGGTCCTCTTCACAGCTGAGCTATGGTAATAGGGAAAATTGGATTTGTTTAATAAACATAAAAACATGGGCATGTTTGGTCCAGTGGTCATATGAAAAGACAATAATCCCCACACGCCTGTCAGCTGACTCATGCTGTGGGTAAATATGTAGTTGATCTAGCCTGGGTATTTTCCGTGCTCACAATACTCATTTTGTTGTTTAATTATGTGGTAGTGATAAGCAAGTTTGGAATTTCCCAACCCAAATCTGCCCTTCCCTGCCCAGGCCAACATTTTCCAGAATTCTAAAACCTGCATCTACCCTGCTCCATCTGATATTATAAAATCTCATCACTTTTCTATGCGGCTTTTTGGGAGATATTTTGGGAGATCTCACAACAATAAGGAATGCCTCAATATGACAATGCTTATTTTTTTCCATTTGTTTGTACAATGATAACATATGAGCTTTGTGCAATTGTCATTTTAACATAAGGCATGTTAGGTGTATAAGTGTTATAAGCAGTTCCATCTGCTTCCAAGTAATGCAGACTCATTATTATTATTATTTATATAGCGCCATCAATTTACGCAGCACTTTTATTTTAGGGTTTATATTGAAAGTTCATAAGCATGCTTTGAAATACACAGGTCACTGCTACAACAGGTCATTGGGCTGTGCTTTATCATTGATGCTATTTTTATGTAGGGACCCATGGGGTTAATGTGCCCCTATGGCTTTGGGCCCTGCCTTTCCTTTTCTCCTTGTCACTAGGCAGGGATGAATGAGTCTATTTGGTATTTGCATGTGCCTTGTTGTTGGCCCAGGGCTGGACCATGCCCTGCCACACTTTGGTATGGTGCTGGGAAGGGGGTGGTTCTTTCTTCTTGGACTGTAGCATATGACCTAAGTGGATGTCTCCAGGAAGCCTGGGATCCACAAGGCCCAGAAGGATAGGCCCTAAGGGGACAAGCACCATTACTGAAATTGGAGGAGCATGGACTCCGTGAACAAGGTAAAGGAAGAACAGGTTAATTACTACCAGAGCACTTTCTAGGAAAGTGAGACAGTCAGTTTGTAATAAGAAAGAGCAGCTTTCTAGCTCCACCCAGAAGAGGAGAGTAAAGGAGTAGTCTCATAACAGGCTTACTTGCCTTAGCTTAGAGACACAGAAGTGCCAGGGACTACGCCAGTCTTAAACCTGCCCTAACTCTACAAGAGGGGAATAAACTGGTGGACTTACTTCCTGTCACTCTGTTGGTCATCTTTACCCTGCCCAAACTCTATATGAGAGGGATAAACCCGGTGGACTTCAACTGCATAATCTGCTTTAACATCAATTGTACAGGTATTGGACCCCTTATCCGGCATCCCAATATCCGGCACGCTCCAAAAACCGGCATTCTGGGGGGCCCACTCCAAAATCCGGCATCTGGTCTCTCAAAAAAAAAGATCCAGCAATCTGCTCCAAAATCCGGACATTTAATCCTTTAATGAGTTAAGCCATCGCACGTTCAGTAACCTTTTAACATATGAACAAGCAGAGAACTTTTACCGATGTTAAACTCCCCCAGTTTCTTGTGGTATGCGCTGACTTCCAGTTTCCCTCTGCCACAAGAAGCTGTCTTCCTAGCTGTGTGTTGGAGCTGCAGGTCAAGGGTTACAGCCTCCTGCTCGCTCGCCTGTAAGATGCTTTTAATTTACTGTTCGTTGACTGACTTTTGGTCTCTGCTTCTCCCCCCTGATAATTTAAGTGTGTGAGCCAGCCTTACACAACATAGCTTCAATCAAGCTAAGGGCTTGCAGGGATGGAGGCATGTAGGTGCAAATGACCCTGGTTATGCACTGAAAACTGAAACACCCCCACTTACCATGTTTTTCCCTGTTGTTAAACATACCCATTTATATTGGTGCAGAAATGGCAGCAGTACCATCCATGTTAATTATTCTTACGTCAAAATGTTTAGTTTCTCAATGTGTTTTTGGTGGCACTGAAAAATTTAGGATATTCTGAAACTACTCTGCAATCACTATGCCCAAACCCCTGGCCATTTGCAATAGGAGTGTTGCAGAAGGGGCTATACATTATACAAATAAAAGCTGTTGTTGTCAAAATACTGTGTTTTTTTCCCAACCTTTAAACAAACTGGTAAAAATGCTCCGAATTACAGAAAAACCCATTCCGGATAAGGGATCCTATACCTGTGTCTTTTTTCAACCCAACTTACTATGTTACTATGTTACTATGTTACCTGTATTTCTGAAATCCTGTCATACCTCCTCAAGAGTGAGTATTGATTTACCCTGCATTACCATCATTTGTCTTGCAAGTGCTCCTGGCGTCCATCTAATCATTCATTTAAGCTTTGCACCTATACAGTGGCAGTAGGAGGTGTAGTTATACAACAGCCTCCATAAACACCTTCCATATAGAGAAGGCCCATCCTGGTGAAACTGAGTCGCATGTACCCCATGCTCTATTCTAGCAGGACAATTTGACTTATACAGCCAAATAGGGCTTACATTTATTTACTTATTTTTAAATGTAGCAAATTGTTGTGGCCTGTGAACATGACAGTAAGGCATGATTCTTTATGAGACACACCATGGCACAGGCTGCTATACAGTGTTAGTCAGGAAATGCAGTTACAGCCTGCCAAACATTGTTGATGATCCAGCAATTAAATTTTTCTTTGTGAAATCTCATTTCATTTAGACAAAAGACTCAAAGATTATTCTCTGTGCAGTTAAAAGGGGTCATTCACCTTTCAGTTAACCTTTAGTATGTCATAGAATGGCCAGCTTTTCAATTGGTCTTCATTGTTTTTTTACAGTTTTTAAATTATTTGCTTTTGTTCTGTAGTGCTACAATTTTATTGTTACTTTTATTACTTTTGTTTCTGTTTAGGCCCTCTCCTATAAATATATCAGTATCTCATCCAAACCAACGCCTCGCCACTATGGTAATTTGGACCCTAGCAACCAGATAACTGCTGAAATTCCAAACTGGAGAATTAATGAACAAAAAGTGAAATAATTACAATACCACAAATAATAAAACATAAAAACCAGTTGCAAATTATCTCAGAATATTAACTTTTACAATGATGTAGAGAGTAACTCAAAGGTGAACAACCCCTTTAAAAATATTTCCAAAACCAGATTTGCACTGTAAAGGCATTACCATATGTTCTGGTGCTTTACAGAAAATACATGATTTCAATGGTTTAACTGGTTACAGGCTGAAAAGCACTAAATGAAGCTGATTATATTTGAATGTGTCTATCATATAGTGCATAGATACAGTACATAGTTACATAGTTACATAGGGTTGAAAAAAGACTCACATACATAAACTATATATACAACCACTAATACTAACTGTAGATATTAGTATCACAATAGCCTTGGATACTATGCTTGTTCCAGAACTCATCCAGGCCCCTCTTAAAGGCATTAACAGAATCTGCCATTACAACATCACTAGGAAGGGCATTCCACAACCTCACTGCCCTCACCGTGAAAAACCACCTACGCTGCTTCATATTGGAAGCTCCGTTAGATAGGCAAACATTTCTGCAGCAACATGTTGCACCCCCTTCACCAGGCAAATCCTCTTGAACACAAATGGAGAATTACTGTAACAAATACAAACAAATCATTAGGGTTGAGGAGACTGCCTCATACAGATATTAATAAACAAAAGGAATTCTGGGAATTAATTCCAAAGGTCTCCAAGAAAATCCTATTTACATGGGTTTATCCTATTGGCTAAATCTCACCCACTGGGTTTTTAAAGCAGAAGCCAGGATAATAGCTGATCAGATTACCAACTAAAGACCAGTTCTGTAATGTGATTTTCTTGGAGTCCTTTGAAATCATTCCCAGAATTCTGTTTGTTTATTTGTTTCTGTATGAGCCAGTCTCCTCAACCCTAATGATTTGTTTGTAAATCCACATGTGTGGCTCTACCTAAGCTAATCAGAAAACCCTACACTACACTTATGAGCCCCAAGATGGGCGAAATTGGTCTCTAGTTGGGAATCTGATCAGCTATTATCCTGGCTTCTGCTTTAAAAACCCAGTGGGTGAGCTTTAGTTTAAAGGATAAACCCATATAAATGGGATTTTCTTTGAGTCCTTTTGAAACCGGCCTGTAGTTGGGAATCTGATCAGCTACTATACTGACTTCTGCTTTAAAAACCCAGTAGGTGAGCTTTAGCATATAGGCTAAACCCAAATAAATGGGATTTTCTTGTAGTCCTTTGGAATTCATTTCCACAATTTCTTTTATTTGTAACAAAAACAGAAAACCAGTTCAAAATAATATTTCCCCAATCTGGTAAAAAATATCATATATAAAAACATTAAACTCCATATGTAATAAAAAGGTAGTAAGTTTACCCAGTAGCAGTAACCCACAGCAACCAATAAGATGTTTGATTTTAAACAGGTGACAAGTAAATGCTACTTGCTAATTGGGATAACTTAGTGCCTTTTATTAAATAACCCCCTCAGTATATAAAGTTCTGTGAAGATACAGTATAAAATGTCCATAAATACATAAATGTTACCCTGGGGCCAAAGCTCACCCACATCATTTCAAACCTACGGGAAAAATATTATACACTGTGCTGAAATAATCCCTCATTAATATAGCCCATTATTTATAAAAGTTAAACCATTTCCTGTTTGTTCTAATAGAAATTCTATGTTATTGCTATGGTACTATGCCATTGGTCAAAAAACAAACAAAAGACGCATTATCTATGGTGCTAGCAGGCTGGTACTTGACCCTCATTGCTGACAATTATGATCTACAGCAGGTAAATGACTAAAATTGCCATTATTTTTAGTGAAATATGCATGTTATAATAACGGTAAGTCTATCCTGCACACGTCAAGATTATGACTCACATATACTTTTTGGACTGGAGCCTGGTGGGTCTTACAGAATGTAGAAATTCTTGTTGCGTAACTCAGGCAGAAGGTGGTATAAAAAGGCATGGGTGCTTAAACTACCAGCAGAGCTTCCCTGGCAGCTGAGTACAGCACGAAAGAGGGACGCAGCAGAATCGGAACTAGCATTACCATGGAAACCAAGAGAACTCTTCTGGCAATCATGGCTCTCTGCCTGTTGTGCGCTGCAGTAACTGAAAGTAAGTGTATATTTTTACTTAGTTGTTTAACTTTCCATAGCCAGCATGAAATATGATATTTTGAGAATCTTATTTTGCCATTTATTTTCATGGATACATTTAACTCTTTCACATAGCTGAATTAACTCAGTCACATAATGTATGTATCCTTTACCTAACAATGTTTTAAGGCATAGATTGGTGGATAGGTAATTTTTTTTTCTATTCTTATACAATACGTTATATCTTTTATCAAAAACTATTGTGCTTTACTTATAGGTATGTCGCTAACAAGGATTCAAGAACTAAGGTGTCTGTGCATAAAGACAGAAAGCAAGCCCATCCATCCCAAGCACATAAAGAATATTGAGGTGATCCCTAATGGGCCACATTGCAAAAATGTGGAAGTCATGTGAGTATATTTTGCCATTAAACATACAGTACTTATATTAAACTTAACTGTTATTTTATTTATTTGTTATGTTATTGTTATTTTATGAGCTTTATTCCTTTTAAAATAGAAGCTGCCTGGAATTGTAATTTCTTTAAAAAAATCATGAGAATAAATAAACTGACTTTTTATTTGCCCAGAAGCAAGGTGAAAAATAAGTTTAATTACTGGACAGTATCCAGAAATAATTATTAGAATAATCTGGAAATAAAAAAAATACTCAAATATTTTTCTTCTAACAGTGTAACTTTGACAAATATGGAAGAAGTGTGCTTGGAACCATCAGCCCCATGGGTTAAGAAAATCATTGACAAAATTCTAGCTAGGTAAGAAGCATCATTGTCATTGTATAAATGAAGAAGCCCTAGCATATGTAGTCACTTATATGTACACACCTACACACAGGAAGGCAGTATTTGGGCCATAAGTATAATGAACTGCTAAAGGGAAAATTCTCTTGACAGCATTGTGGTTGCTAGGGGCATTTACAATAGGAACTAGATAGCATCTTCATCTAATTTAAGTTTTTAATGCAATACTCTCATATACAGATACATCATCAACATGTATCCATCACCTATTGTTAATTACCATTTAGTACATGGAGTTATAGTTCTAATAGGAATAGTCATCCATCATACTATGGCTGATCTCATATTTCTTTCCTTCAACTATTATCAGAGGGGAATAGTCAGTAGACTGAATGAAAATGTTTAGTACCGTAGGTAGGGACTGAGATAGATTAGAAGTTACCTTATATTCCCTATATTTTGTTGCCTACCTATCTTTAGTACATTTTATACAAATATAAAAGACAATTTAAACAAAAATAACATATACTAAAATATAATATGATTCTATGTTTTTACAGCTCCAAGGTCCCAGAACCTACTCCTGTTGCTTAATCAGATGCTTATTTGGGAAGTTAATCAATGTGTTCCAGAGCCCAGAACATTCTTTCTGTTATATAATGTGAACAGCCTCCTATCAATGGTATCTTATATGTAAGGAAAACCTGTTAACACCTGTTAAATCACTAGAAGGAAACCACCATCTTAAATCTCCTGTGCATTAAAATTCCCAAAACTTAGATTATTCTCTAGAGCATTTCTAAGGTTTGATAAATGACTGGCATGGACAGAGGGCTTAATAATAATCACTGGATTGCAACTTTCAGGCCTTGCACACAGAAATGCTTTGAAACCAATCAGTATTAAATCTAGTTTCATGGGAATTTTTTTATATTGTGAGTTCTAAAGGAATATTTTTTTCTAATATATATTGAAATGAATCCCAAGAATATAAGTTATTTTGCATATTTATGTATTTATTTGTAATATTTGTTTAAATGTATTTTTCACAATATGTATTTTTGATTGTGTGACCTTTTATTAAATACATTTTATTATTACCTATTACAATGTTGTAAAGATTTTGTTACATAATGACTAGTTATTTGGAGACTAAGGAAAATACATTACAAATATAATTCTTTATTACTATTTTTTTAAACTAAGAGCGACACAACATTTCTGCAGTCACAAAACACACACGATCTTCATGATCAAACATTTGTGGGAAAAAAATCCTGTTTGAAAAAAAAGTATCAACCCCTTTGTATTGTACAGAAAAGCAGGACTTCTAACCTACCCTTTAAAAGAGCTGTAACACCCCAAAATTTAAATGGTTTTGTGTGCATTTAAATACAGGTATGGGACCTGTTATCCAGGATACTCAGGACCTGGGGTTTTCCAGATAAGGAATCTTTAGGCCCAAATTTGTAGCAAGGCCACAAAGGCCCAAGCCTTAGGCGGCAGGGCTTTAGGGGCGCATGCTGCCAGCTTCCGTAATTTGGATCTTCACACCTTAAGTCTACTATAAAATAATTTATTGAAATATCTCTTTATTGGTTTTCCGATAGGGGAAACAGAAGAGAAAGAGGGAAATACAATGATAGGGTGAACAGAATTTGCAATAAGTACAGTCGTGGTACAAGATTCTAACGGTTCCTGAGCAAGGAAAGAGTTAGAAGGGGATAGATAGTGTGTTAGTAAGGGCAGAGAGGAAACCTTCGGGGAGCATTCCGACTTTGTTTGCTGAAGTATGGTCCAACTACTAAGCACCTTTTTAAGAGTCCTCTAGGTCTCTAGGTTTGCGTCTGGGGTAACGCCTCAACATAGTTCAAGTATTTGTGCTCGTCTCCAAGCCATCCATAGTGCTGTGTTATGGGCTTTTCAGGTCATATATATTTGGGCTTCTCTTAGGACCTGAGTTAGGGTGGGAGAAAAAGACAGTGGTTTAAGATAAAAGCTTCACCTTCTTCCATATTTGGGGGCAATACGTGGAGAAGAGCCATTGTGGCGGTGATCTCAACTTGTAGGTTGCCATAAGGGTTGTATGCTGGGGCAGTCACAGAAAGTATGAATTAGTGTTTTGACTGTCCCACATTGTCTCTAGCAGAGTGGGGATGCCCCTGGATGTGTGTGGGCGTGTCTGTGCGTTGTACCATTTCACAAAGATCTTAGAGTATTGCTCTAGTTGGTTGCCGCATCTGCTGACTCTCCGTATCTCCTGAAACACTTTTCCCCAGTCTGAGAGGTCTAGCTGGAACTGGAGCTTCCTTTCCCAGTATTGCATATGTGTACTTTTGGGATCAGGGCTGTTGGTTAGGAGCAGCTTATAAAGCACTGAGATTGTATCTTTTGCATGAGAGTCTTTTAAGCATAAGGCCTCCAGCCATGTCATCTCTGCTTGTGGGAATTTGATTATTGTGGTCAGGTAGTATCTGATTTGTAAATATTTGTAGTGTTCAGTGGGGTGTATAGAATAGGTTTTAACCAAATTGTCAAATGTACGTATTTGGGCTTTTGTTATGAGTGTGTTGACTGTTCCAGGAGCATAAGGATAGGTAGAGGATGTCTTGTTGTAATGGCTCCAGGGGATGTAGGGGGGAGAACCCAAAGGTATAAAAAATAATTGAAACATTAAAAAAAACCCAATAGGATTGTTTTGCCTCCAATAAGGATTAATTATACAGTATATTATTTTGGATCAAATACAAGGTACTCATACAAGGTAGCTATATGGACAGACATATAGGGGGCACATTCATGAAAACACGAGTTCAAATACCAAATGGGATATAGGACACACATTTCCATAGAAAATGTCAGTTAATCTCTGCAAAATATCATTATTATTATCACATTAATTTATAAAGTGCATATTTCTGTAGCACTGAACATAAGGGTACTTAATACAACAAATATAACAAATTGATTAGGCAATGATGGCCTGTCCATTGAGGGCTTGCAAACTATAGGGTGTGGATATTTAATACACAAGGTATGAAATTATGCAGCTGAGGGGGAAGTATATGTTGGAGAAATATGGACACTGTTATGACCGTTAGTGAGGAGATAATGGGTCAGCAGAATGTGATGGTTAGAAGTTGTGCCATTATTGGAAATACACACCCAATTTACTTGTTATAACATGCACTACGGAAATTGCTTTAGATTTCCTTGTATATTTCTTATCAACAGTTAAGGTAACTGTCATATAATATAATATACTACAATACATAATTTTTATCATGTAGATCTGTGGCTGCAGCGTCAGTGTGTCATTTAATTAAGCTGTTCCTTTGTTGTCATAAATAATATACAGGTATATAGCCCATAACTATACTGTATATAATATACCCATAAGGGTTCCACTCAGGTTGAAAATCCTCCAAGAATGCAAAGAGTTGTTCTTTCTGTTTGCTTGATACCGTACTCCAATGTAGTATGTTGGATGTTGCTGGATAGCATATTCCAGTGTATTTTGCCAGAGTTTGCAGAATACCATACTCCAGTGTTGTATGCCGGATGTTGCTTGATACCATTCTCTAAAGTAGCATGCTGGATGTTGCAACATAGCATACTCCAATGTAGTATGCTGAAGGTTGCTGGATACTGTGCTCCAATGTATTATGC
The DNA here is from genome assembly GCF_000004195.4 of Xenopus tropicalis. Lineage (NCBI taxonomy): Eukaryota > Metazoa > Chordata > Amphibia > Anura > Pipidae > Xenopus > Xenopus tropicalis. The sequence continues at coordinate 80,041,245 of NC_030677.2, read as the reverse complement.
TAGATGTGGGTGGATACCATACTCCAATATAGTACGCCAGATGTTGCTGGATACCACACTCCAATGTTGTATGCCGGATATTGCTGAAAAGCACACGCCAAAATATTATCAAAGTGTAAAGCATTAGGTAGATGTTTTTCCCTAATATTTACCTTGCTCCCCACATACATCAGCCCATTTATTGCAAAAAAATTCTCCAGTGAGAATCCTGGCTGTTCTGTGTACATAGTAACTCTCTTCTTTGCTCACGGGAATGCAATCATTGCTTAAGGCATTAAACACATTACTTTTGACCTTAACAGCACTGTCACCTTTCAGATGTCAGATTTTGACAAGCAAAGATTTGACAGTAATCTCATGATGTTACACAATAGAGGTGAGTGCAACAGCCCTGGAAAGGACATTTTACACTGGGGAGCTAGAGGGAACAAATGAGAGAGTTATAGGAAAGTTAACCCAAAAACTTTTTTAAAATATCTCATATGTTATTGTATTTTTGTATTCTACTACAGAAGCGTGTACAACACTAAAAATCTAAAAATTAGCTTATGTAAATGGGATTTTCTTGGAGCTCTTTGGGATTAGTTCCCAGAATCCCTTTTGTTGGTAAGTGATTGCAATCACTGGGGGGTGCCTAATATTTGGAACCCCTAGTGGTTTAGCCTATTTCTTCTCCTTTAAAAATGAGCATTGATCAAACATTAAATAACATACTATAGCAGTTTCTAATTTTCAAAAGATTTTTCAAATCTAATTGCTGTTTGGTTGATGGATAACTAAAATTTAATTGTGAGAATAATGTTTCATTGTCACAAGTAGGGATGTAGCGAACATCGCCAAAAATGTTCGCGGACCCGTTCGCGGACTTTCGCCAAACTCACGAATATTTGCGAAATTTGCGAACCCCATAGACTTCAATGGGAAGGCGAACTTTAAAACCTAGAAAAGCCATTTCTGGCCAGAAAACTGATTTTAAAGTTGTTTAAAGGGTGCCACGACCTGGACAGTGGCATGCAGGAGGGGGATCAAGCAAAAATTTATCTGAAAAATACTTTGTAAAAAAAACGCCAAAAAAACCCGCCAAAAACAAAAACGCCAAAAAATAACGAAAGAAAAAAAAAACGCCAAAAAAACCAGCGGCGAACCCAAAATGGCGAACATCGCCAAAAGTTCGCGAATTTCCGCGTTCGCGAACACCCGATGTTCACGCGAATTAGTTCGCCGGCGAACAGTTCGCTACATCTTTAGTCACAAGTTCTGTCAGCTTGTGCAGCATTATCCTCAGGTCTATAAATAACATTTATTGCATTTTATAGTTTGAGCAAGTATATTATATTTGTCTCAAATAATACATTACTTTCAACCAGATCTGTCATCTCTTAATTTTTGTTTGCTGATTTTCAAAAATGTGTAAAATGAATCTGTGAACATTTGTTAGCTTTGCATATTTTTTCCCATTAAGGGGCATTCTCTCTGTGGCACATGCATTTAATTGTGTTTCTGATATGAAGGGCATATCTGACATCATTTTATAATATACATTTAGGGTGTTTTAACCATGCCCTTGATCTGCCCTAGCTAAGCACAATCATAGTCTAGTTTAGTCCATGGTCTGTCCAATACCCCAAATTGTGTATGCCACCCCTGCCTTAAGGCTGGCTTACCAGAACTGTCCCATTACATTTAAGGCGTAATACACTGAAAGAGAAAATAGAGTTTCACAAACACTGTTATGATACTTTTTTTTGTTTAAATATTAAAGTTATGCTACAAAGATTCATAGCCAGTCTGTCACATCAATTGTCAGTGAGGTGTGTGCACAAGAACAACAAACTAGTTTAACCAGCTTTATTGAAATAGGTATCTGCAGTCCCTTTGGGAAAGAGATTCTTTAACCACATGCAGGAGTCACTTACTGTGTTGAAATGTACTCTTGATGGGATTTCCTGTGATATCACACATACTCAGTTATGTTGGTTAGTCAATGTTGCCCTTACTCAGACTTCTATCATAATACGTGTAAGTGTTCTAGCATGGACACAATGGACTGGGATGTTCTTGTGGTAGAATAATATATTATTATATACAGAATAATGGTGTGGCAACAATGGCTCAGTGGTCAGCATTGCTTCCATGCAGTTCTGGGTTTTGTTGTTATCCAGACAGTATTATATCTGCATGCACTTTTCATGTTGTGTTACTGTTTGCATGGGTTTCCTCGCACAGTCTAAAAACATGGTAATGTAATGTGCTCCTGGTTAAATTGTGCCTGGATTGCACAATAAATAATAATCTTTAATTTAATCATCCTGTCTGTGTCCAGTGTATGAACTTTTAAAAGCCAAAAGACATCCAAGTTTAGATATTACTCTTCAGAAAACGTATTTCTGTAGCCCATTTCTATACCTGTTTACCACCCCTAAATTTAAAAGCCCAAACACTCTTCTGTAATGTAGAAAGTTCATATCACATAGATCCCTTGCTTGTGAAGTTAAATGGCGAACAAAGAGTGGCATCTGCCTCTGCATACCATGTTGCTTGTGCCTACCAGTGCAGCTTAGTGAAGGGGTTGGTAGGAGGTGCAGATAAGGCATGCCAGGGGATGCAAGATATTCCAGAGCCATGCACTAAAATGTGGCTATGAGCAAAGTTTGGGTAGATTTATAATCTTTAGAAACATAAAGAAACATTAAATGTAGTACAGTGGCATTTTACTCATCTGTTTTAATGAGTTTATCAACTTCAAAAAAACTCAAATATTTGCTTAAATTTTGCTAGGACAGCTCCCATTGAACTAGCCATTTTTTTAAACAGTCTGGATTTTTTTTGGAACCCATTTGAATTCATTCTTTTGCCATCTGAGCGGTAACCACAATAAAACCATAAAAAAGAGCTCTTTTAATATAAGTAGCACACCCAGGGGTCGATACCCATGGTTTTTAGGGTTTCAGGATATGTACCTCTGACCCACTGTTCTCATTGGCAAGTAGTTAAATGTTGTGGTGGGGGGGGGGGGGGTCAAAACATTTCCTCTATTTTAGGGCATTTTTTTATGTTTAAAAGTTTTACTTCACTGTGTGTGTGTTGTGCGAGCTCTACAAATGGGGCTAAATGTGGAGGGGTTACATGCACCCCGCAGATGACATTATGTGGGTGTACCAATTAACTTATATTAAAAGAGCATGGGGTCAATTATTAACGACAGTGTACAATGTGGGGGGGGGCAAGTCACCATTTTTCCCCACAATAAGGGTGTGCTTGACAAGGGATCCCAATGACCAGCAGCCAGATTACATTTGTTTATGTGTAAAAATTGGCAGAATCAGATGTAGCTGTGATTAGGTGAGCAGGAGTGAGTTAAGGTGGGCTAAAGCTGGGCCGGGGGCAGAGAAAAGGAAGGAATATGATGCAGGGGAAGAAGAACTTTACTTCCTTCATGTTCTCATATCATCTATTAATAACAGAATGTGGATGTTTTGCTGTATGCACTGTTATATTGTAGTTTCTGTATCTTTACACCGTTTAAATGTGAGTCAGCATTGTAGTAATTAATTTTATTTCTGAATGCTTGATCCAGGGAATTTTTGCGATTGCCATTAGGGTCAGGAAGTCATTTTTTTCCTCTTGAGGCATAATTGGTACTGGCTTCAGGCTGGGTTTTTTTTCCTTCCTCTGGATCAAAAAACAGTGGCTATATGATAATGTATTTTATGTTTTATTTGTCACAGTAGTGGTAGGACCTTGCCAGAGTACTGCACAGGTAATTTTAGAAGAGGGAGAAAGGACGCTCTCTCCTGTTACTGCATGGTGGATTAATTGAGACGCTACTACTTCTGTGCTCAGGGGCGTTCTTAAAAACCGGAAATTCGGCTCTTGAAGTTACCAGGAACGTCTTTTTGCCACCCCTGGTAACACTGGGGGTGCTGCCACCTGAGGCAAGTTTCTCAACTCGCCTCATGGAAGCAGTGCCCCTGGCTGTGCTAGGGTGACAGCCTTCTTGGATTTCCTATCATCAAGACACTGCAGATTCATGACCGGCAGCAGGGTTGCTGAACTTCTCTCATGGTGCAGCTCCTGCTGGTAGCAGAGTTTGGGGCCATCATCTCTGTAGGTAGAGGCAGCTTAATACTCAGTTGTGAATCTAATGACATAGTGCTGATCCCAAATGGCAACTATGGAAATGAAAGTGAAGTCTTCAGCGAGGAATAGCAGAGCATAGTAGCGGTCTCTTTTGGAATTCTGGTTTTAGAATATTGGGTTAGGCTGGCATGGTCCTATTTATTTGATAAATATCTAAATAAATGCTTAGTGTCGGGCTAATTATGCGTATATTTAATAAAATTAGATACATTTCTAATTTTATTATGATATAAAAAAATGTAAGGCTCCTTATTAGTAATAAACAGGAGGAGTCTTAAATAATATATGCCCAACTCTGAATTCGATATCGAGCATTCCCAATCAATTGGTACAAAGGTGAAAAATCATGACAATTATTTAATACAATAATTAATTTATTTAAATATGAATATGACAAAAAATGAAATTATTACTTCTTATAAAAATCCACTAAACACTCCCTGATATACATTCAATAATTACCAAAAGATATTATTTAATAAATTGCAAGCATCCACAAGATAATATATATACGTTCATTTTTTTTTTATACTTAATCACTCAATAAGGTATTATATAGATTAGAATCAAAGGAAGAGTAACTAATTGATTCTGAGGTATTAAGGAATTCTATCCTTAAATTTTCTTATTTCCCCATTAAATTGTTAACTTGGATATCATATATAGATAAATGAAAAATAAAAATGAACACAAATTAAACATTATTCCCAGTTTGCAATTCTGGGAAAGTCAATGTTTAGGGTAAGACTATAATATACATAGGAATAATAAATATCCAAGCATACAACTTAATCGAGAAAAAGTATAACAAAAATTTATATTTACCAGATGTAGAGTTTTCATTGGCCTGTGATATCACCCTGATCTCCCTTTCTGCATCTTTAAAAACATCTGGTTCTTCCTTTTAGTTGGAGAATGAGTCTTCTTATAATTGAGAGTCTCCACGTAGTTTTTGGATTTCCTTCCTAGTTTTTCTCTTTCTTCCCTTCTCTTGAGAGTCTTCTCCCTTCCTTTTTTTTTTCTTTTTTTTCCTCTGTCTCCTATCTTATCCCTCATCTCTATCTAAAACTCCACCTCTGGGATTTATCAACTAACCAACTGGCATCAAAAGGTAGTCTTTAAAGTTAAACTATCACCAGTTGATCTAAATATTTGTTAAAGTGACCTCTGGATCCGTAATGTCCTCCACCATCTGTAGATGGCATTGTTTCTTCAAATATTGTGATCTGAAAAATATTCAGAAAATATAAAATAACTTTTGACCTTCCTTAATTTGATGTTACACACTATTGTTGACATTGCTCCAGACTAGAACAATGCTGTGTAACTACTTAAAGGAACAGTAACACCAAAAAATGAAAGTATATAAAAGTAATAACAATATAATGTACTGCTGGCCTGCATTGCTACAACTGGTGTGTTTGCCTCAGAAAGACTACTATAGTTTATATAAATAAGCTGCTGTGTAGCCATGGGGGCAGCCATTCAAAGGAGAAAAGGCACAGGTTACTTAGCAGATAACAGACAAACCCCCATTATATGGGGCTTATCTAATAGTTATCTGCTATGTAACCTGTGCCTTTTCTCCTTTTTTCCAGCTTGAATGGCTGCCCCCATGGCTACACAGCAGCTTATTTATATAGTAGCTTTTCTGTAGCAAAAACACCAGTTTTTTTGCAGAGCAACAGCACATTATATTTTAATTACTTTAAAACACTTTAAGTTTTTGATGTTACTGTTCCTTTAATACCTTCAGTACACATATAATATACTTGTGAACACACTAGCCATTCAAAATTGGTCTGTCCTTGATTAATTATTACCCTCTCAACAGGTATGCTCTGTATTATGGTTAGTTTGTAAAATCCTTCAAGGTGTTCTCATCTTATTCACACAGACACTGAAGCTTATACAACCTCTGATATTTGCTTTAACACAAAGTTTATACATCTAGGCTAGTAATCTGATACAAACCTCCTTTTCAGAATAGAAGTTTCTTACCAACTATACAAAATAAATATGCATCAAATATATATCAAAATAATCAAATATGCATAATATCAATCATGAATATGTATTCTATTAAGTAACATAATCATATATCATCAATAAACCGGAATATTCTTATAATTAATAATCATCTTATTTGAAAATCCGACATTAGACCATTTTGTACCATTTTTGTCTCCTGTCATTAAGGTATGTAACAATGGGGGTTCAGTGGGATAGCTCATGGCCAATTGAGGAGTCCCCTTGCCATGCGTCTGGCACAATTATGGCATTGAAACACTTGCATTTGCTTGTTCTCTTTGATGTAAGTTGGATACAGTTGCACTGAAAATCTTCATTGAGTGTGCAAGGAGCAGCTTTGAATGCAAGTATTAATAAATGCCATTTTACAGATTTTTTGGACTGCAGCATACTTTGATAAATAACCAATGGCAGTTAATTAATTGTATTTCAATCCCTTGCAGGCAGGGTCTTCATTACCTAATGTATGTTTGCCAATTAATATGTAACCTTATGTACAGCACTGTAGAATATGTTGGTGCGTTATGGATAAATGTAATAAAAATTCCCCCTATTATGTTATAATACCACTGTATCACTATATAAACCCTACCATACCTTCTTAGTACAGGAATGATGTTATTATGTTCAATTTGTAAGCACAAATAGCAAAAGCATTTCATGCTTGAGGTATCCGACATTCCTGTTTTTAATTTTAACAATAATACTTTTTGAGATATTACTATTATTTACCTCTAGTCAAGATCAGGGAACCCCAACCTTTCTTACTCGTGAACAGTCAAATGTAAAAAGACTTGGAGAGCAGCACAAGCATTGTAAATGTTTATGGAGGTGCCAAATAAGGGCTAAGATTGGCGATTAGGTAGTCTTTATGCACACTATCAGCTTACAGGAGCCTTCATTTGGTAGTATCTTGTTTATATTTAACCAAAACTTGCCACCAAGCCAGGAATTCAGAAATAACTACCTGGTTTGGGGGCACTGAGAGCAACATCCAAGGGGTTGGTGAGCAACATGTTGTCCCCGAGCCACTGGTTGGGGATCACTTGCCAAGATCTATGAAAAAATGTATCAAGTATCTCCAAGAATAAAATGCCACTTTTTACATAATATAGGAAAAATCCCTGTCATTCTATGTAATCTGGAAACTATTATACGTAGACTGTCCTGATGCTCACGTGACAATCAAGCCATGCAGTCATAGCAGGAAAAAGTACTCAAATTCAGTTTTAGATGCTTATCTTTAAAAGGATATTTTAAGAAGTGCATTTACTTCTCCATTCTGATTACACAATGAATTGGCATATTTTCACATTTCCAGCAGCAAAGACCTCATATACAAAGCTATAGCTGTTTTTCCAATGAATCTTTAAGAAGCACTATTCTTCATTTAAGTACTGTATTAGCTATGCCGTTAAAATGTACTTAATTAACTATAATTAAAATAATTAACTATTTTTGCTAGGGTTTTCTTGTCAGTTCCATTATGCCCATGGATACCACTGGAGTCTTTGAATACTTGTTTTTTTGGGTTTTTTTTATAATTCTTTCTTTATTGATTTTCAAAATAGGGATACAGGAGAGAAGGGGGAGAATGAAACAATTCCATTTTTGCAAATATTTCCATTGACGGTAAGTAGTAATTAGGAAACAGAGGGGAAGAAAGAAAAGAAAGAGATCCCATATATCAATGTTAACAAATAAACATATGTCTTAAGTCTTAAGCTGGCCATACACGCACCGATATTATCGTACAAAACCTCGGCAAGTCGACCGGTATCGCAGGAGGCTGCTGACGACTCGCTGATCGGCCAGGTTAAAAGATTTTGATCGGGCGCCATAGAAGGCGCCTGAGCTAAATCTGTCTTCAGGGCTGAATCGGCAGAAGGAGGTAGAAATCCTATTGTTTCTACCTCCTTATCTGCCGTTTCAGCCCTGAAGGTAGTGGCGGATTTGACGATCTTTCATGCGACCGATGGTGTGTGGCCACCTTTAAGGGGAGAACCTTATGACTAAACTGTGGGGGGGGGGGGGGGATGATGATTGTCGCATAGATCTTGGGGTGAGTAGACTTCAACATACATACTGTATTTTCATTGGATAGAATAACTTCCCAACTAGTATAGTAGTTCAATAAATCTAGCCACTAAACTAAAGGTGACCATACACGGGCAGATTTCAGCTGTCAATTCGTGTCCTTAACACTGATTTCGGAAACTTATCTGCCCCCTGAAGGGCCTACCAGATCGATATCTGGACTAAAATTGGTAAAGCTTGATTGGGCAGGTTTAATTTTCTGTCATATCGGGAACTACATTGGCTCGTTGATGCAGTCCTCTGTAAGACGCTGCCTATGCCCGCCATTGGCCCTAGGACCAAACGATCGATTTAGATCTGAATCTTACTGTGCATGACCACCTTTGGAGAAGGCACATTTATCAACGTATGAAGTTTTCGTGTTTTTTGTGACTTCTCCGTTAATTTGGGCAACTTTTTCAAACTTTGCGATAATTTATGCAACAATTTGTGCGACAAAATCGTATTTGTCACGCCGAGTACGAAAGTTTCGGATTCATTAAAGCTTCGTTATCGTGACTTTCCTTGGGCCAGGTTGGAGCTGCAGAGTGCCATTGAGTCCTATGGGAGGCTTCAAAAAACATGCACAGAAGGATCAAATCAGAAAGATTTTCCCGCTGTTTACGTTTGTTTACGGATATTTATTATTTTGCGTCTAAAAGAGGTTGAGCGTATTATAGAAACCATTATCTATCCTGGTTTGTAAAATACAATTTTATTGAAATTTTGTGCTGCTATTTGTTGATTGAGCATTTAGGAAATAGAGGAGAAATATATAAAAAAACATTATGGATAAAAAAGCATATAAAGTTTTTCTCCTCTTTAAACATTAAATACATTTGTGTTTGTCTATACTCAAAGGAGAGACTGCTGTAAAAAAATTATCAAGCCTAGGGCTCCATGTGTTGTTAATCTAGAAGGGGTCACTACTCTGTGCTCATATTGATTGATTACTATAATCTGAATCACAATAGGAGAATGTGCTGAGCTCTGTAATACCCCCATTTCCTTCTATAGAATACTAAAAGGTATTACTCCCATGTCAGACTAACATGCATAAAGTCAGCATGATAGATAAATATCATATGGAGATGTGAGGTGGGAATTCACACGGGGAAATTCCACCAGGCTCTTTGCCACATGTTAAATGATTTCCTGTGGGAAAACAAGACACACATGACAGCCAGCAGCTTTTCAGCTGGTCTTCATTATTTCCCTGGTATAGTTCACTTGAATAAACCTTTTTTAAACTTACTATACCAGGGAAAGCACCCTTTTTTCTGATTTATTTTGTAGATCCTACATGGGAGCTGTGGACATTATATTGAGTGCCAATAAAAGACATACCATGGTATAGGCTACAAACAGTAGGTGATAGAGAACACTCTCCAAAAGAACATTCCTTTAAAATGGTCTTAGGAAAGAAAATTCACTAAAGCAAGTTTACAAATATTGCTATAGGATTCTGGGGGCTGTTGCTGGGCATTGTCCAGTCATTACAGGCAAGTCAGGCCTTGCTTCTGCCAGAGGGTAACACAGCAGTTCAAAGGTGCAGATGTCTGCAAATGCTCTAATTAATGTAAGCTATTTATTGTTTTTACAAGGCTACTTACAATTATTACGAGGATTATAAAAATACTTGGACGTTTAGAATTCAATTATACAGAGTAAATGATTAAGCTGTTAAAAGTGAAAGGGAAAGAAGAACAGCAATAAAACACTGTCTGTGTAACTGGACTCTTTACGCAGCCTAATATTCATATAATAAAAAGGAACATCTAAACTGTTTACTCAAATTGTTTTCTTTTTTTAATAAAAGAATAGAAAAGCATAATTTTCCTATTCAGATCACATAAATTCATTGTGCAGCTGAATAGCTAATCCTGATTTTGCTTGGTTAAAGTGGCCACTGCAAACTGTATATGAATTTTGCGTTTTTTTTAGCACATCTGTATCTGGAAACCCATTATCCAGACAACTCTGAGTTACAGGAAAGTCATCTTCCATAGACTCTATTTTAATTAAATAATTCAAACTTTTAAAACATTTCCTTTTCCCCCTTAATAATATTTAACAGTACCTTCTACTTGATCCCAGCTAAGGTATAATTAATGCTTATTAGAGGTAAAACAATCCTATTAGGTTTATTTCATGTTTAAATTATATTATGGTAGATTGCAAATTATGGAAGTACGGAAAGATAGATTGATAGATAGACTGACTGATAGATAGCTAGATAGCTAGATATAAGCCCCTATGAAAATAATACTAAGCTTGAAAATAGTAGAATAGAATGCAGGTAATATATCCTCCGTAAATAGTATTTAAATATAATATATCTCAGCTGACTTTAAAAACAATATCTATATAATTTATGCATGCTCGGGGGAGGGTGTCAGGTGGGTGGCGGGGGCCCTTGCTTGGAGGAGGGGTGGGGGCCATGGCAGGGGTCTCTGCAGCCCCGGTGGGCCCTGCACCCCCCCAGTCCGACCCTGCTGGAAAATCCAGTATTTTGGGAAACTTCCTAAAAGACTTCTTAAAGAATACAAAGCAAGTGATATTTGAGTGTGCATAACCTTGAAACATATGTATATATTATGCTTATGTATAATTTTAATATTCTGCTGCAATCTTATCCATTGCTGTGAGTGCATTGGGCTTTTGGGAAGTTTCCCAAAATCTGGATTTTCCCATGACTTAAGTCAAACAGAAAACTTAACGGTTTATTGTGTTGTGTAGATAAATCACACAAAAGGTAATATTGAGACATAGAATTTAAGAAGCTTTTGACAAATATTTGCTTTGAGAAAATTTCTAGAGAAATTTACATATTAGAATAATGGGAAATGTATCCTGAAATCTATCCTGTCAGCGTTTGGTGTATGAGTCACTTTTTTTGTTAGTGCCCGGTGGGTCTTACAGAAAGTGGAAATTCCTGAATTCCTGTTACGTAATTCAAGCAGACAAGCAGGAGAGACGTATAAAAAGGGATCTGTGTCTGAACTATGAACAGAGCTTCCAAGACAGCTGAGTCCAGCATTACCAGAGAGGGACACAGCAGATTCCAATCTAGCAGTACCATGGAAACCAAGAGAACTGTTCTGGCAATCCTGGCTTTCTGCCTGTTGTGCGCGGCTGTAACTGAAAGTAAGTGCATACTTTACTTCTTATGTCAGCTGTTTAACTTTCCAACTTTCAGAATGACTAAATGCGGGTTCACTGTCACAGTTATTCATTATTTTAACTATTTAATGAAGTAGTCCGGCCTCCCAGACTCCCACCTCTCTCCCCTGCAATCAATTTTAAACTCTGCTGCCAGGATCCTCCTGCTCTCTCCGAAGAGGGAACCTGCTCAGCCTCAATTAAGCTCTCTTGCATGGTTGCCTGTTAAACAAAGGATAGCTTACAAAATCCTTCTGCTGACATTCAAAGCCCTTTACTCCTCTGCTCCTCACTACATTTCTTCACTGGTCTCCCTACATTTTCCTGGTTGTCTCCTCCGCTCCTCTCCGAGCCTCCGTCTTTTTACACCATCCACACCCATTGTGCTCTCTCGTCTTAAACCTTTCTATCTCGCTGCTCCTTACCGCTGGAACTCTAGCCCTGAATCCCTCTGTAGGGAAAACTCACCCACTCTCTTTAAGAAAAAGCTCAGCTGTTACCTTCTGGAGCACTAAAACATTATTTTGCCCAGTCCTGCGCTTAAGGGCAAATGCCCATACCTGATGCACTCTTACCTTCCAGTCTGTGCCTGTATGTTACCCAACCACTCAGATTGTAAGCTCTACGGGGCAGGGACCTCCTTCCTACTGTGTCTCATACCACATGGCACTTATATATATATACATATATGTATTTATTGTATTTATTTATTATATCACTTGTCCTCCCTGTGTGTAATTTTGTATTCTGTAAGACTGTACAGTGCTGCGTATCCTTGTGGCGCTTTATAAATAAAGTTATACATACATACATACATACATACAAGTAGTATGTGGTCATTCTTTGCAGCATTTGGGCAGCAGATATGGAATACAGTATAGTTTACAGTAGTTCTTGTGCTTGTGAATTAGTCATATGTTTGTACAGTATATAGTGCAATCTGATTACTCTCTTATAAAAACTATGCAATTTTACTTATAGGCATTCCAGTGTCAAGGACTGGAGAACTCAGGTGTCTGTGTATAACAACAGAAAAAAAGCCCATCCATCCCAAGCACATAAAGAATATTGAGATGATCCCTAAAGGACCTCACTGCAAAAACGTTGAAGTCATGTGAGTATGTTTTGTCTTTACATATCTGAAGCTTAAATTTGTAAGAAAAATTTGTTTTAACTATATTAATTTTATAATACCTTAAGATGTGCATTAAATCACAGGAAAAAATATAGTCTAGACAAAAATAGAGTTATCACTGTGTTAATCAATGTTAAAACATTTGATACACTTTACTACAAATCAGAATTAAAATAAGACACAAATAATGAAAAAGGCCATTTCTGTTCACAGTGCAACTTTGACAAGTGGGGATGATGTCTGCTTGGAGCCAACAGCTCCATGGGTTAAGAGGATCATTGAAAAAATTCTAGCTAGGTAAGTACAGTTGGGCAAAATGGTTTTATGGTCAGCAGTACTTTTTTTCCAAAAGGCTGAGCAGAAGTAACATCCAATGCCAGCAAATGAGAAGCAATATTTACTGACTGTAGCAGAGGTAATATCATGCAATGCTCAGTATATGGAGCTTGAGATTTTACTTCTGAAGCTAACTAGATATGCATCTACACAGTGAGGCAGCTTCTGGGGCCAATTCAGGTATAGAGCTACATTGTATTTTGCTTTTTATTTGATGGATCTAAGTCCTTTAACCTAAATGGGAATGACCAAACAATTCACTTTCAAGCATGATATGGAGTTATGGCAGGATTTAGAATTTTGAAACTTTTTTGTTTGGTTTATGACATTCTACAATTTTAGCCACATCATCAGTCCACATTTTGGTGACCGAGGTCACAAACCAATAGCACTATTGATTCCATAATGGACAGAAAAGGAACTATTTTAATTTAGAAAACAAAATAAATCAACAAAATCTGCTTAAGAGACTTAAGACTCTCATGGATGCAAGGAGTTACAGTTTGGCAGCAGATAAAGGGTCATGATTTAGATGGATACCTATTTTATGCCTGTAAAGCGTAAGGGTACGGAGGTTGACAGGGCAGGGATACTTTGGAAAGGTTACGAACAATTAATTGAAATGTTTCTATTTATCTACAAGTGGTACTATAAACATTTTTCTTTTCACAGCTCTAAGCCTGCAGCACCTGTTCCTGTCCTTTAAGTTGGTGATTGTGGAGCCCAAGAAATGTATAAGTTCCATCTACGTTGTAATGTCAACAGTGAGTGGAACCTGCTTGTGGTTTTCACATTCGGGGACAACCTATGAAACAGATTACAACCTTCAACAACCAACAGCAATCATGGCTACATGGACAGAAAGCTGATTACTAAAATGTGGTTTGCAGAAGATCCTGTCTAAATAATATCTTTATGTTCCCAGTTATGGGCATACTTATGTAGGAAATCAGACAGCAGATTAAAATATTAGTTATACTAGTTTTATGTGGTTTCACAACCTAAAGAAACAACAAGGAAACGTAGGAAAAAACGAAATAAATCGTGTTTGTGTGTTTTTGAAAAGCTTGTTCTAAGGACTAATTACATATTTGCAGTTTCCTGCTCATTAACAATTCAGGGTACAAGAGAAAAATTGTGTGACGTTTAACATTAACTTAATTATAATTCCATGATAAAGCTTTCGATTCCTGGAAGAAACTTTAAATTGTTTTTATACTGTAAGCACACTGAGCAATATGTATTTTGTCTGGATTATTTTAATTTGTGAGATTTATTTATTGACAGTATTTATTTCTAACATGTAAATATTAATATTTGATTATATTTATTTTATTTGTAAAGCCATTTCAATTTGTTGCATTATTAAATACATTTTTGTTTTTAATTTTCTTTTAAAATTGTGTAAACTTTTTGTTAAGAGGATTGATCTGGGATATGGGTAATAAGAAAAACCCTTAACTGCAAGCCAGCTCATTTGCTTTTAGCCATTTGGATGGGTACAATACACATAAACTTGATCCAGATCCTATGCTTTGTAATGCATGTCAATGATTTAGGTGAACTGCATTACATTACATTGAGTAGAGGTCTCTGGTTGGACATTCCTGTGCCCATGCCCCTTTCACTTGCCACGTGTTCCATAGGTGGCACAGTTTGTGGCTGCTAGTGCAGGATTCACAGTCAGACTTACTGGTTTTTAAAAAACCTGTGACAGAGATAGGCACAAAGAATTGGGTTCATTCAATGTGCATGAAAAAACCTGTTGATTTGTTTGTAACTTGCTCACACTTCTATATTCCATTCTTAAAAAAGGGACAAATACCTTCTTAACTTTCCCACTTGGGTAGCCACAGTAGGTTTCCAGAGTAGAAATTTTGGAGTAAATGCTCCAAACATTGCCACCAGTCACCTTGCTAATATCTACTACAGTGAGGTTACATTGTTTGCTTGGTGAGATTAAAGTGTATCGTAATATAGCCAGTATAGCATTGTTTGCCTCCTTGAACACCTCAAGCCATGGATGTACACAAAGCAGAAAGGATTCTTATAAAGCAGTGCTGTACAACTGGCGCCCCCCCCCCCCACATCCTTTGTGTGCCCTCCCCCCCCCCACCTGTATGGCAGTTGTGACTGCTTACCTTTGAAATGGTATCAGCACTGAGATTAACTGGCTGCCTGCATTATTCACACCATAGATTAAGGCTGTAAACCCCTGTACTGTTTAAACATGTAATCCTTTGTACTGTTCACACCTTTTAGTCCCTCCAATGTTTACCCTCTGCATTGTTCACACCTCAGGTTCAGACTGTTGATCTGTTTACATAAAGCAGGGCCAGCATTATGTCACTGTATGAACTGCCTGCTGTGGCACACATGGGCAGGGTGGGGAAGGCAGAGTATGGCACACACAGGCAGTACTCTGCCTGCCCTATGCTGCTTGTGTGTGCCATACTCTGTCTGCCCTATGCTGCCTGTATGTGCCATACTCTGCCTGCCCTATACTGCCTGTGTGTTCCATACTCTGCCTGCTCTACCCTGTCTGTGTGTGCTATACTATGCCTGCCTTATGCTGCCTGTGTGTGCCATACTCTGCCTGTCCTATGTCCCCCGTATGTGCCATACTCTGCCTGCCCTATGCTGCCTGTGTGTGACATACTCTGCCTTCCCTATGCTGCTGTTCTGGGAGTTTGTTAGCATTTGGATATGGTTGTTAGGGGGTCTCGAAGGTGTATAATTATGTGTTGGGTGTTGCTGTGATATTCACAGGGGAGGAGGAGGCATATGGATTTAAGGGAATGTCTTAATATGACATAATATAATTCTTTTGAAGGGTGAAATCTCTACAGTGAGCACCATCCATTTGGGTTTTTGCTGCACTACCCCCGTTAATGTGGGTATGGTCTTAAAAGTTCTTGTGATGCAATGGGTGTGGTTTAAAGTGGGTGTGGTTTAAAAAGGGGAATGGTCAAAACTGGCTTCCATTATCGGCTCTCCAGCATGTAGGCCAGAAAAATTCTGGCCCTTGGTACCACAGAAGTTTGACAGCACTGTGCTAAAGTATCCTCTTACATGAATAGAGCTGCTAGTTTTTGAGGACTTTCTGACTAAATTATGACTAGCAATGTAGTGTTAGGAAAGCAAATGTGTAAGTGATGTTCTGAGATTAGGGCAGCAATTTTTGCATAAACCATGGTTGAGCAACATTGTTTACATTCCCCTTGAAAAACTCACCTTTATGCCTTCAAGACTCTATAATACTGTTAAACCACAATACAGATCTATTTAATGGTAGAACCATAAACTAAGGTACATTTTTCTGATTGTTGTGCAGAAACGTTAATGCAACTTTAAACAAAAACTAATTTCAGCATGGGGTCGATGTGCATTACAGAGAACTGTGCCAATTTGTTAAACACCTTTCTGGCAGGCAGAAAAGTCTTTATACAACTCAGATTGTTGGAAATCTCTCAGGAATCCCCAGGCTGAATTTTAATGCATTCGCCCCATTGCTCTGACGCTCAGAAATGTGCTATCCTTTCATGAAGTCTTTTAATAAGGTTCCAAATCACAACAAATAGACAACATATTGGTGACAGTATTGAAATCATCAGCTGTTTTTCAATGATTTCTTTTGAGAAATGTTTAAATGTAAGAGTAATATAATTCAAGGAATAAAAGAAGAAACTGCACCATGAACAATATGCTGACTTTGCAGCTTGTGCTTCCTCAGACATCACAATTTTTGGACTGACATTTATGCATAAACACAATATATAATTGTTATTTAGCGTGATAAACAGGGTCGGACTGGGCCGCTGGCATAACGGGAAAAACCCTGCCCACCGGGGTTTAGCTGTGCTTATGTAGAAAGGTTAACTAAACACTACCAGATATAAAATAAATGTATTTTTGAATAAATGTTTTTTTTTATTTTTACTGAAACATATCTAAATCCACCAATTTAAAGGAAATCATGATAACTCATACAAGCAATTTCCCAACATCCCTTAGAAACAAATGCCATCCCACCCATGCTATTAAGAAGTGATGGATTCTTGAAGGATTTTAACCCTTTCACTACCAGACTTTAGGGGCCTTTCCTCTGGGAGACTTTTAGTTTACCCAGGAAAACTATATATTGTTTTTTTCAGGACAACCTAAGCTTTCAAAATATTGTGTAATTCCAATTATTTTTCCATAATATAAACACATACACCAGAAACAAAAATTATTTTATGCATGAAAATACAACTGATTTGAAGTCCCATGACAATACAAAATATATATAGTTTTATGGAGATTTCTCACTTGTATAGGTCAAAAACTCCCAGCAGTACATTACCAAATTTCCAAAGCACTGCTCCAGAAAGCTTAATACTTTAGATTTTAAGGCCAAAAATTTCCACTCCAAACTATCAAGTTACAATGCTTTCCTAAAGTTATTGGTTTTTATCAAAATTTGTAAAAAATTTTATAAATCACTTCAAATCTTCCAGTCTATAGTATCTTATCTCCTACAGGTCATAAAGTAACCATTTCAGCTCCTGCAAAATCAACATTTACATCATTATATGTGGGATAACACTAGTAAAAAGTACATTTACCCCAGAAAGTCATATATTTTTGGAAAGTACACATTCCCCCGAATCTAAAATGGGTACCCATGTCTTTCTACTCCAAAGTTTTCTAAGTTTGACGATTTTTATGACATTTCCAAAAATCACCTCAAAACTTTCAATATGCAGCATCTTATTTTCTATAGGTCATTATGTACCAAGATAAAACACCCTAAATATGAACCCCAGAGGTCTACTGAACAGTTTGATGCCCACTGTACTTAGGTTTATCAAAGCACATGGCACTTAGAGACCCCCCAAAGTGATCTAATGTGTAGTGCTGGTTGTTTCAGGAAGCTCAGAATCAGGCACAATGGCTGCCTACACACCAGTATAAAAGAATAGGATTTGAAATGGTAAGGTATTTGTAATGTAAAGAGTGCAATTTAGAAATACACCATACAAATTATGACAGAATCCCTAAGGCTAATGTTCCACGCAGAGATTAGTCGCCTTCAATAGATCTCTGCTACCTCGGTTGACTAATCCCTGCTAAATGCCTTTCCCTTGGCAAGAATGGGAATAGCGGGTGAAAAGGCCCTGGATTTCCAAAGTCACGCAAAGTTTCTCCTGTAGGCAACATTGCTTGGCTTTGAAAAACCAAAGGGACGTGTAGGCCTTTCCACTGGAAGTTTCCTTTGTTGCTAGTGGAAAGGCATTCAGGAGAGATTAGTTGCCCTCGGTAGTAGAGATCTATCAAGGGTGACAAAGCTCTGCGTTGGACATAAGCCTAAGGGTGAAGACAGTCGTGGCGACTAGTCCCCGCACGATACATTTCACACACTGTGACATATATTTGTGCACAGACTGTACAGCGCTGCGTACCCTTATGGCGCTTTATAAATAAAGTTATACATACATACATACATACAGAGATTAGTCACCATGACTGTGTTTTCCATTTCTGCATTTGGGGGGGTTTACAAAACTGCAGCAACTAATCACCCCATCTGTCCTTACCCTTAAAGGAGAACTAACTTGGCCTAACCTGACTGTCCCTTCTCAACCTGTCAGTTATAGCTTCTAATGCTAACGGCCTCCTGCTGCACAATATGGCAGTCCTCTCATAGAGTATAATGGGGTATCAGAAAGGCAATGTAAAAGTATCAGGCAAATACTGTTAAGGCAAAATTATAGATGACCTTCTTTTAGACCAGCGCTGTCCAACTAGTGGCCCGCTTGAACAATGCAGGGGGCCAGTTAATCTCAGTACTGATACCATTTAAGTCTTACACAAAGGTAAGCAGTCACAGCAGTCAAACAGATGGGGGGCCACACATAGACAGGGTAGGGCAGGCAGCTCTTGTGATAACATGGGTGTGGTTTAAAGTGGGTGTGATTTAAAAGGGGAGTGGCCAATACTGGCATCAATTATCAGCCCTCCACCTTGTAGGCCAGAAAAATTACGGCCCTCAGTATCATAGAAGTTGGACACTGGTTTAGACTTATCTCCCACAGGGAGACTTCAGAAAAATGAAGTGCGATGTTTTAGAGAGATTAGTTGCCTGTGGTAGCAGAGATTTATCATGGGCAAAAAATCAGTCAACATTATGCAAAGTCATGATGCTTCTATGGAAGTTACTTCCTTCTATATTTACCATAAATTGTGTAATCATTTCCAGAGGCAAGACATTTTTTAAAGAAGTGATCTAATTACCAGTATTAGGAATTCCTTGAATGCTGAAGTTCTAATAAGGTCATGGCAAATGAAATGTTTGTGTAACAGAATATATAAAATACCTGTATAAGCGTAGCCCTATTATGCTAATGAAGGATATCCTGCATTGATTTCCTTGTGTTGGGTGCTACAGGAGTCCTGTGTCTCCACTATCTGGGAGAGGTACAGTATTATTTGGTGTGCCTCTACTAACACCACACTCATGCACAGATAAAGTTGATAAGTTTATTGCAGGACACTGTACCCAGGCCCGGCCTAGGGCCCCACCAAGGTTTGGCTCCCATACGGAGCAATGGGGACCTCTCCCTACTGCTCCATATGCGAGTTTAAATGGATGCTGTAGCGCATGCATGCGGAGGGGGGGTTCGCGAATGCGCATGCGTGCATGGGGGCTGGGCCTCGGGGTGCCCGGTTAAAAAATCCTGCGCTGACTGTACCTTTAAATAACTTGCATGTATACGGTATACTTTTGTGGCACAGTGGCAGTTTCTTCAGAGAATGAATCCCTTTTCTTCAGAGCCCTGAAAAGAACTCCTTTTCCTTCTGTGCCCTAAACAGAGCGGACATTTCTGCCACTGGGTTCCCTCCTTGCTTTCCACACTCTCACTTTTCCTGCTTCTCTTCTAGCACTTCTAATGCAGGCTTTTCTTCCTGTCAGCTTCTCTCCCTGCACTTCATCTGCAGGCCTTTCTTCCTGTCAGCTTCTCTTCCATTACTTAATCTGCAGGCCTTTCTTCCTGTCAGCTTCTCTCCCAGCACTTTATCTGCAGGCCCTTCTTCCTCTCAGCTTCTCTCCCAGCACTTCATCTGCAGGCCTTTCTTCCTGTCAGCTTCTCTCCCATTACTTAATCTGCAGACCTTTCTTCCTGTCAGCTTCTTTCCCAGAACTTCATCTGCAGGCCCTTCTTCCTGTCAGCTTCTCTCCTAGCACTTCGTCTGCAGGCCTTTCTTCCCGTCAGCTTCTTTCCCAGTACTTCCTCTGCAGGCTCTTCTTCCTGTCAGCTTCTCTCCCAGCACTTCCTCTGCACAATTGAAGGCACCCAAGCAAAATCTGCATGTATGGCTGAATCTTCAGACGGAGGTAGAATCCCTATTGTTACTACCTCCATATCTGACTCTGAGTGAGGTGCAACTGCTACTGTGAGTGTAATCCTTATGTGCTAATATTGAAATAACTTGTCCAAGTGGGGCATTTTCTTTATTAGCAAGACTATAGCTTAGATTTATTGATCAAAGAACTGCATAATTCATGAAATTCCTGAGAACATGAATGTGTTTAATGAGTAAGCTTTATGTTTGATAATGGTTGTCAAAGAAAAAACTGTTGGATAGGCCAGTTTGATTGAAGTGGTTTATTCACGTGAATGGAGTAGACAGACAAGCGTAGTGACGTTGTCCCTAAAACATGCTACTCAAAGTTTTAGCATCTAACTACTAACATTTATATGGTTAAAGTTACACAATACTTTGTTATCTATTGAACACAGACGAAAGGTGGAGGAACCCTATAGCCAATAGAGCCAAGGCTCCTCTCTGACACATACACAAAGTGTGGAGTGGGCTATTTTCGTTGGAGGCCCCTCCATTAGGCAAAATCAGCATTTCAAAGTTTTAACAGAACAACACTTTTAAACATATTTAAAGCACTCCTATATTAATTGATATGAACAAGATGGAGTACAGAAAGCAAGATGGTTCCTTTTTACTTTCACATTCCTCCCTGTTGTTCATACCTGAACATATATATATATATATATATACACTCTTCTTACCCAGACCTCTCCTCCGCCACCTACTTCTTAATAGCAGGTTCAGTGGCAGTACAGAGTTGCCTATCTGGGTTCCCATCCAAATCAGCAGTCTCTTCCTTATCCTACTCAAACAGGAATGGGATCCTTCTGTGGATAAAGTTGGCCAAAGCACAGAGGGCCGCTGACTAGAAGAAGAATGTATATTTCTTATTCAGGGGCCCAATTGACAGACCTCCTCCCTTTGGCAGTTGTATCCCCTGATACTGTTTTTACTACTTCATACAACATCAAACATATTATAATCACACAAACTACGGGTGCCATAAAAGTTTTGAAATAGCCAAGTTCCTACATTTCCCATCCAAGAGAAAGGATTCCATCCTTCCTTGGATATATCTCTAGCTTTCTGCTGTAATTCCTTTACCTTATGCATGTGGGCCTCAATTGGGTCATGCGAATCTTCAATCCAGGTACAACACTCTTTACCTATGATTGCACAAACCCCGCCCTCAACTGCTAGTAGGTAATCTAAAGCCATTCTATTCTGTAAAGTCACCTTTCTAACTTGTGCTAGTTCCTCATTTATTATGTGTATGGAACTTGTAGTTTCATTTATTATACCATCCATTATACTAGCATACTTATGTAGCCCTCTTTTACTACTGCATGAGATCTAGCACGCATTCACTTGCGTGTGGCGCTACAGGAGCCCTGGGCCTCCGCTATATGGAAGGGCAGGTACACTGATAATGGCGTGCCTCCACCCAGGGTCAGGACAGGTTGGACTGCGGTACCCCTCCCTGGGAAACCTTTTCTGATCCACAACACACAAACACAGGAAAGGTTGATGGATTTATTGGCAGGACGCTATACCTTTAAATTAGCAGAGATAGATACAGCCTGCCAGACAGGGGCAACCTCACTCACATAACATAGAGTAGGTGGTACTTTCTGAACTGCTGAGGGGAATCCCCCACTTATGTGGCAAGTGCTTCAGAGTCTTAGAACTCCCTTTGGCTTTCCGTGCCCTGAGAAGAGCACGCTTTGTTCTTCAGAGCCCTGTACAGGACCCCCTTTCCTTCCGCACCCTAAGAGAGCGCGCTTTCTGCCACTGGGGAGGATTCCCAATTACTTTATTATACAGAGCACTGTGTGAACTACCAACACCTTGCTTGTCTGTCTGCTTCCTCGTTCCCAGCAGCACCCTCTTCTCTCACTTCCTTCCTGTCAGCTCACACAGGGGGTGGGGGCTCCTCCTCCTTACACAGTAACAGCACAGAGAAGAGACAAGTATACACAGCTCCCCTACATTCTCCCCCTGCTTAAAAACTGTCACCTCCTGGCTGACAAACAATAAAAAAATATAACCAAGTAATGCAATAACTTGAAGCATACAAAATCTTCTGGCCTGCTTTAGCTCACAGGGCCTATTTACATAACCACTAGCTGAAAAGGAACTGCATGCAACATACTCAACCTTATACTTCCCAAGGCACATTTCATAAACTGAATCAATAATAGTATAGTCCTGGTGGTGCAAACACCGGCAGCATATTTACCAAATTGGACACTGCCCCTACCCAGGCATGGTAAAGTCCAGCATGTGGTACATAAGAAGGATTTCCCAGTGTATCATAAGTCAGTACAGGTGGGGGCTGCCGAACTCGTGCACCCCGTCTCACCTCTCTCGGGGGGAGTCCTCTAGCTGAATCCTCATTAGAAGTGTTTCCATCACTCAGCAACAACCTCTGGTTTGTCTCAGACCTTGGTACAAACTCCGGGGATGCAGGATTCAAATTATCCCTGACAGGAATAGGCCAGTCCTCAGAAGGAAGAGAGTCACTCCATTTGACCCTCCTCAATGTCAATACCCGTAGAAACATCACTTGCTTGAGATACAGGGAGTAAGTGATTTCTATGCCAGGCTTTTACTCGACCCTCTGGTCCCTTTATCTTGTACACCGGAATCCCAGGCAGCTTGCTCACCACATCGAATAGTTCATTTCTCCAACGGTCAGCCAGCTTATGCTTCCCAGGCACTCCTAAATTCCTTAATAACACTTTGTCCCCTGGAAGTAACTCTCTGTGCTTGACTTTATGATCATACCTCCTTTTGTTATTGGCATTCAACTTGCTAACATTCTCTTCAGCCAAACGATAGGCAGTAGTCAAGCCTTCCCTCAATCGGGAAACGTACTGAAAGTGGTCCCGATGACTCACTCCATCTGTAGATACACCCAGCTGGACATCAAGGGGCAACCTTGGCTCCCTCCCAAACATCAAGAAGTATGGAGAGAAACCAGTGCTATCATGCCGAGTACTGTTATAAGCATGCACCATAGCCTCCACATGCTTGCTCCAGCTCTTTTTATCCTCCACTGGCAGGGTACCTAGCATGTCCAACAATGTCCGGTTAAATCTCTCAGGAAGGGCATCTCCCTGGGGGTGATAGGGAGTAGTTCGGCTCTTTTCAATATGTAACAGTTGCAAAAGCCCTTTAATAAGACGGCTCTCAAAGTCTCTGCCTTGATCAGAATGTAATCTACTTGGCAACCCGTAGTGAATGAAAAACTTCTCCCATAGTACTTTAGCGACTGTGGGGGCTTTTTTGTCCTTGGTGGGGAAAGCTTGGGCGTACCTGGTATAGTGATCGGTGACTACCAGAACATTACCGATGCCCCTCGAATCATTCTCAATACAAAGAAAGTCCATGCACACCAAGTCCATGGGTTCTGAACCTTTAAGGTGACCCATGGGGGCAGCGAGGACCGGAAGTGTCTTCCTTTGCAGACACCTTAGGCACTTCCTGCAGTAACTTGCAACTGCATCTCTCATTTTAGGCCAGAAAAAGCGGTCTTGGACCAGCCCGTAAGTCTTCTCCATTCCAAGATGTCCATGGTGATCATGCAGACTCCTTAACACCATGTTCCTGAATTTAAGGGGCAACACTAATTGCCGCCTCCCAGGGTGATTATGATATGGTATCAACCGGTATAACAGTCCTTGTTCCACACAGAACTTCCCCCAGTCACGTTGGGAAAATTCATACCCTCCTGGCAAACTCTTCTTGAGTAAAGCAGGATTTCTGCTGTTAACCGCTCTCCACAGGGGCCCTATCACAGGATCAGTTTTCTGGCTTTGAACCATGTCCTTGTGACTGATTAACTGGGATTCTCCCCCTACTAGAGCAATGGGACAGCAGTACATAGGTGGTACAGACTCCGGCCCTCCACCAACAGAATCTACGACCCTCAACTCAGAAAAAGCCACTTTGTCATCCACTACAGCAGCTGTAGCACAGTAGGCCTTCATACCGATGCTGGGTATCTCTTCCCACTCCCCATCATCCTCCAGGGCAGGCAGACCCGGTCGT
Source organism: Xenopus tropicalis (assembly GCF_000004195.4). NCBI lineage: Eukaryota > Metazoa > Chordata > Amphibia > Anura > Pipidae > Xenopus > Xenopus tropicalis. The sequence goes on along the minus strand of NC_030677.2, from coordinate 80,016,944 downwards.
CTAGAGAGAGCATCTGCTCCTATATTCCTAGGCCCTGGTTTGTACTTGAGGGTGAAAGAGTAGTTTGACAGTGCAGCTAACCAACGGTGCCCTGTGGCATCAAGTTTAGCAGTAGTCAATATATATGTGAGAGGGTTATTATCTGTTCGTACTTCAAACTCTACTCCATATAAGAAGTCATGCAACTTGTCCACAATGGCCCACTTAAGAGCCAGGAATTCCAGTTTATGCACAGGAAAATTCTTTTCACTGGGTGCCAGACTCCTACTATGATAGGCCACTGGCTGCAGCCCTTCTGGGTACCTCTGGTGTAGGACACCTCCCAACCCTTCATAACTGGCATCAACATGGAGGACATATGGTCTGTGAGCATCTGCATAAGCCAATACAGGGGCTTCTGTCAGCCTTTTCTTTAACTGAACAAAGGCCTCTTCACAGGCTGAAGTCCACTTATCACCAAAAGGGGCTTTAGCATCTCTTTTTGTCTCTTCACCATGCACATTAGAAAGCCTCAACAATTCATTTAATGGGTGGGCCACTCTTGAATACCCCTCTACAAATCGCCTGTAGTAACCACAAAACCCGAGAAATGATCTCAGCTCAGTGACATTTTGGGGTTTGGGCCAGGTTACCACCGCTTCAATCTTGGCCGGGTCAGTTCCTATTCCTTCTGTAGAGACCACATGGCCTACATAGGTTACTGAGGAGCGGCAAAACTTACATTTGTCGATTGACAGTTTTAGTCCTTCTGCTATTAATCGGTCAATCACATTCATCAGACGCTGCTCATGCTCCTCTAGGGTAGTCCCAAACACAATGATATCATCCAGATACACCAAGCACTCTCGGGGCGACAGGTCCCCCAACATCTTCTCCATAAGTCTCTGAAAGGTAGCTGGGGCCCCACAAATACCTTGGGGCATCCTTGTGAACTGGTAAAAACCCAAGGGGCATATAAATGCAGTCTTTTCCTGATCCTCAGATGCCATAGGTACCTGGTAATAGCCAGAGCGTAAGTCCATTACAGTGAACCATTTGCTACCATTAAGGGCTTCCAGAGTCTCCTCAATTTGAGGTAGAGTGTACTGGTCAGGCACAGTGCGTCTATTTAAAGTACGATAATCCACGCACAACCGGATTGAGCCGTCCTTTTTCCTCACGATGACTATAGGGGAAGCATAGGGGCTCCGACTGTCAGCAATAATTCCTCGCCTTTTCATTTCCTGTAGGTGCGCTGGAGATCCTCCCGGTCCTTGGGAGGGACTCTCCTAGGCCGCTCCCTAAATGGAGTGGAGTCGGATAAGCGGATAGTGTGCTGGGTACTTTTAGCACACCCTACATCCATTTCGTCTGTTGAAAAGACTTGTTTGCGTTCTAGTAAACTATTACTTAGCCTCTGCTTCCACTCCTCAGAAACAGGGGAATCCCCAAAATCAAATGCCAAGTTTGATACAGAAGCAGATACTGGGGTGGACTGAACCTCTGCAAGGTCATAAACCTCATGAACGGGGTAGCAATACGCCAACTCCTGTTTAGGCCGGATTACTACAGCATATGGAGAGAGATTTTGAACAGTTACTTGAGCAACTAGGGGTATTTTCTTGCCCCACTCTTTCTTCTCCGGAACAACTTTCCACCCATTCTGGGCCACTGCCTCAGAGGGGCTTTCAACCAGTACACATCTATAGCCTTTCATCATCTCAGGTTTTACATCAGTTAGTGCTCTCACAGTCCTAATGGACCTTGGGGGAATCTCAACAGTTTGCCCAGCAACATGGCGTAACAACCCATACTTGTAAGTAACTGTGAAGGTGTTGCAAACAACCTCTGGACCATGGTCAGAATACCTAGGGGCTTTTGTCCCAGCGACTGAAGGGTTTAGGGTAGTCCGTACCTCTCTAACATTTGTTCCCAGAATGATGGGAGCAGCGTTAGGGTTTCCCGTATCTGGGCAGACCACAGCATCAACTTCCTGGGACAGAGGCAGTGTACCATGGCACCTCGGCATGGTTATAGTCACTTGTAGCAATCCATGTATGGGGTAGGCCTGCTAATTCAGCCCCCACAATTCTAAGCCTCTAGCGGGCTGTAAAGGTTTTTGGGCTAGATGTTGCAGGTAATAACTATAGTGGATTATTGTGACCTGTGATCCGGTATCAAACAAAGCTTGTACTGGCTGCCCATCTAACAGGATGTCCACCAAGGACTTGGGGCCCACCATGTTTCTGTCCTTTATCGCAGAGGGTTCTGTAACCTTGTTGGGGTAGCTACTTGGCTTCCCACATGACATTGTCTGCACTGCATTAGGGGAATCTTTCTCAGGACAGTCTTTAACAAAATGCCCCTCCTTGCCACACCCGAAACAACTGGTAGGGGTAGTGGCAGGTACCCCCTTATGCCACTCTGACGGGGACCTTTTCCGGATTGGGGTTATTGATGGTACACCCTTTCCAGTTACCTTAATATCCTTCGAGGTGGGTAAAGCAGGGTTCTGCTTTGGTACCCGGGAGGTACCAGCAAAGCGTAGGGTTGCCTCCTCTTGCTTAATCACTTTCATCAGGTCAATAAAGCCGGTATCTCTTTTATCCCTCAGGAGTATCTGCAACGTGGAATACATGGGGAAGAATGGGGACATCCCCTTTAGTAATTGTTTTAGACGTAGTGTATCTACTTCCTCTGCTGTAATCACTTTTTTTGACAAGAGATTCCGCAGCATATTCTCTAGACGGAGGGTGAATGCAGATACATCCTCAGAAGACTTCTGTCTCATCTGTTTAAAGTCAGCCAATAACTGGTCAGGGTCCTCATGCTTCCCATATGCTGAAGTGAGGATATCAATTATGTCCATAGCATTGTAATCTTTGTGACTGGCTTTAAAATTTAACACAATACTAGCTGCAGGGGGACGGACCTGCTCCATAATTCGCTGCCTCTTGGTTTGTTCTGAGCAGGCCCACTCATCTAACGCTTGTAGTGCAGATTCCTTCCATGTCTCAAATCCCTCTTCCCCTGTAGGAACCGGCTCTGTGCCTGAAAATGTCTTTAGCTTTTTATAGTGGCTCAGCTGCAAGCCCTGAGCCAATGCCTCTGTCATTTGGGTTATTGCGTCAGTCAAGGGATGCTCTGAAATGCTAACATCCTTAGCTTCACTGGTCTCAGTTACAAGCGGTTCTTGCTTTACTGTGTGCTGCACATTGCAGGGTAGTGACGGCAGCAGCCTCCTTTTTCTACTGGTGTAGCCTGCATCTGGACTGGTTGCTTCAACTTTCCAGGGGGCAACAACAGCCTGGGGGTACACCAGGGGGCACCCTACTGATAAATCACCCGCAGGGAACACAGCATATGGCCCCACTTCTGAATTTAGTGGATCACTCACTTTGAAAAGCAGGACTGCATAACCGTCCATGGTTGATCCTTCATCTGCTATCAGATGTGCACCCTCCAAATGTCTGTATTTAGACTGGTTACTCTCTAACATTTCCAGTGTAACTTCAGGTGGTACACGATCAATGGCAAATACATGGTCTGGGTTCACCTTTTCCTTTAGGGCCCATTCATAGACCTGGGCTGGCGTTATTAATGGCATATCTGCAGTGATTTCTGCTTCGCTCTCAGCAGTGCCTCCAAATGTAGCCCTCTTTTACTACTGCATGAGATCTAGCACGCATTCACTTGCGTGTGGCGCTACAGGAGCCCTGGGCCTCCGCTATATGGAAGGGCAGGTACACTGATAATGGCGTGCCTCCACCCAGGGTCAGGACAGGTTGGACTGCGGTACCCCTCCCTGGGAAACTTCTCTGATCCACAACACACAAACACAGGAAAGGTTGATGGATTTATTGGCAGGACGCTATACCTTTAAATTAGCAGAGATAGATACAGCCTGCCATCCAGGGGCAACCTCACTCACATAACATACAGTAGGTGGTACTTTCTGAACTGCTGAGGGGAATCCCCCACTTATGTGGCAAGTGCTTCAGAGTCTTAGAACTCCCTTTGGCTTTCCGTGCCCTGAGAAGAGCACGCTTTGTTCTTCAGAGCCCTGTACAGGACCCCCTTTCCTTCCGCACCCTAAGAGAGCGCGCTTTCTGCCACTGGGAAGGATTCCCAATTACTTTATTATACAGAGCACTGTGTGAACTACCAACACCTTGCTTGTCTGTCTGCTTCCTCGTTCCCAGCAGCACCTTTCTTCTCTCACTTCCTTCCTGTCAGCTCACACAGGGGGTGGGGGCTCCTCCTCCTTACACAGTAACAGCACAGAGGAGAGACAAGTATACACAGCTCCCCTACACTTATTTAATCTATTGGCTAATTCTATTCCCCATCCTGTCCAGGCAGGGAACCACATCCATGCCTTATCTGAGTTGGAGAATAATTCCCTTTTTTGTTTATTTACCCTGGAATGGATAGCTTGATTGTCTATGTATGAGATGTTCAAATGTTGTCTAATAGCAGGTACAACTCTTCCTATGGTACAATTTCCCCATGCTCCCATAGGGAGCCATGAGTAGGCTCGGGTTCCACAAATATAATATAGTCCTTGTCTGAGTACTCTAGGAAGGATTGTACCGTGATACCCCAGCCAAGTCTGAAACCATCTCATATTATCTGTCACTTTAGACTCACAATTTACATTTCCATCTATATCCTGATTAGGGCAAGAACACCTGGGGGCACAAGAAGCATTCATTCTCCCACACCAACAAAAATCATTACAATTACCCTGCATCTTATCACATTTCTTTCCCATATAATCCATGTAGAATTTCAAAGTAGCATTTTCACAATCTGTGTTTCCTACATGAATGTTAGGTATAGATACTAAGTGATCTTTCATTTTAATGGTGTGATTAACAAACATGGGTCCTACGCATATAGTGGGTGTATCTAGTAATCCTGTTATCTCCAAATATGTTCCCTGATCACTAATTGCATTTTGATATGTATGGTTTGTATCTATTGCGACTTCATAGCTATAATCTGTAAGATTAAGATCATTCATAGAGATAGGTATCCCTACTAAAGGTATCCCCTTATGATTAACTGGAACGTGTGAACATATCCAGCAGTCAGTAGTATTTAACTGCTTTGCAGCCTGCTGGTGTAAAAGCCATATAGAATTTGTTTGCCAACCCCCCTTTACTGGTGTAAATTATAGTGCAACAAAGACAAGAACCTTTACCCAGAACATCAAATACAGAGTCATTGTTTTGTCAAAGTCCCTTCTTCTTGATGATGACATAATCCTCTTTGTCCAGAGTAGGCCCACCCTTGGTGTCATTAAACTGGAACCGTTAGTTAACAGACTAGTGGGATTATTGTTTTTGTTGATTAGGAGTTAAAGGGTTATAAGGTGGTGGTATATGTGTCCATGTAGGTGCTAATTTGGGGGTGGCGTGTGACCGATGTGTAGTTTCAGTATCATGTGTTAGGGGGGTAGGTGTAAGAGTAGAAATTGGTTTAATCTTACCTGGTAATGTATTTCTAGGCAACCAATCCCCTATCACTGACAATGCTAACCCTTCTATTTCCCTCATTAAATCCTCCCCCCTCTATTTCTTCCTCTTCCTGACTCTGTCCAACCTTAGTAACATGAACCTCTATTGATTGTTTGCACTTCTGACGAGATTCTAGCATCCATCTGCCCCAGGCTTTCAATTCTTTTGGATCTGACAATTTTGATTTGAAATTCTTATATAAATTGACCCACTTTAAGGTATCAAAGGTACCTTTCAGTGGAATTGCCAAATCAGTCTGTTTGGTTAATTTGAACCATTTATTTAGCCACCTACATACCCACTTGCCATATTTCTCTTTCATCACTGCTACCGGTGACAGGGATGACTCAGGAGCTCCTTTTCTCTCTGTTCCCGGAACAGAAAAATCACTAGTCGGGGTCTGGCCACCCCTCGGTTTTGGTAAAGTGTTCCCCATATGCAACTGGGCTGGAGACGATCACGCTCCCCCCTTTTACACAAAAAAAAATCTATATATTCCCAATATACAGATTTTCACAAAAGTGGGTTTTAAGTGGCTAAAATTTACAGACAGGATAACCCCTTCTTCGATCCCTCCAAATTTTCCAGAACAGATAGATGCAACCAAATCCCATAAGAAGTGGCAACACCAATTTCAGTATATAAAGCCACTGGCTACAGTTTACATCCAATGTCAGACAATATTTATCACTATCATTTAACAGTGAAAGGTTAGTCATAGAGTATTTGATGAAAAAACTTTTTTAAGGGACATGCACAATTACAGTGGGGTTGATGATCAAGGAGATAAGGATTAACAACAAAGTTAGGAAAAACATACAAAGGTTAACAGAATTTAAGAAGGACATACAAGGGTTAACATACACAGAGTTTACGGGAGTACATACAAGGGTTAACATACACAGAGTTTAAGGGAGGACATACAAGGGTTAATATACACAGAGAGCAAAAAGCTGACAAGGGATTATAGTGATATTAGTGAATCCGCAGTTACCACTTCACAGGAATGGGCAATGCCATGGGTCGTGAACGGCTTTAACACTCAAATCGCTATGGGAAGGGAAAGATGGGGATGGGTATGCACAGCAGCTTAGCAAGGGTTAACAAAAAAACATAAACACAAAGTGGGGTGAGAGAACAAAAGACATACAAACAACTTACAATTGACCTATCCAAGGTTCTAGAAGTGTGCTACTATTGCTGATACAGCCAAAAGAGACATGAAATTGATAGTGAGAGCTTTATATCAGAGACAAAATTATGGTCTCACCTTATTCTGGTGCCAAAGGTCTCAGTATCTATTTCACTCTCCGGTATGGCTGTTCTGCAATTTCCTCACTCCCGGGCTTTTTTCGGCACCAAAGCTGTCAAAGAAAAAACTGTTGGATAGGCCAGTTTGATTGAAGTGGTTTATTCACGTGAATGAAGTAGACAGACAAGCGTAGTGACGTTGTCCCTAAAACATGCTACTCAAAGTTTTAGCATCTAACTACTAACATTTATATGGTTAAAGTTACACAATACTTTGTTATCTTTTGAACACAGACGAAAGGTGGAGGAGCACTATAGCCAATAGAGCCAAGGCTCCTCTCTGACGCATACACAAAGTGTGGAGTGGGCTATTTTCGTTAAAAGTGTGGAGTGGGCTATTTTCGTTAAAAGTGTGGAGTGGGCTATTTTCGTTAAAAGTGTGGAGTGGGCTATTTTCGTTAAAAGTGTGGAGTGGGCTATTTTCGTTAAAAGTGTGGAGTGGGCTATTTTCGTTGGAGGCCCCTCCATTAGGCAAAATCAGCATTTCAAAGTTTTAACAGAACAACACTTTTAAACATATTTAAAACACTCCTATATTAATTGATATGAACAAGATGGAGTACAGAAAGCAAGATGGTTCCTCTTTACCTTCACATGGTTTACTGCTTTATGGATTTATTTTCCGAAGATTGCATTTAATATACAATATGACAATGAATATAATAAAACACATTTTCTGAGTAACTGGTGTAAGGAATATACAATTCTTTATTTTTAAATTGACAATTTTTATTTCAATTTCAAGACAATAAACAAAACAGCAAAAATGTAGCCTTTAGACATATTAATATCCTCATAAATGTTAACTCAAGACCATATACTGTAACGGTACTAACTACGAATATACAATTCTTAATAATAAATAATAATAATCATATTAATAACGATGGGGAAAGGGAAACAGGAAAATACTTTTATGCACTGCTGTTAGTGATGAGAGAATCTGTCCTGTTTCGCTTCACCAAAAAATTTGTGAAACACTGAAAAAATTCATAAAATGGGTGAAAAATTATTGAAACAAAAAAATGTGTGATCACAGCATGTGCACTGTACTTTTGCTTTCATTGCGTATTTAGTACATTTTACTATAATTCTGATCCGCATTAAGATCTTTCAGAAGGAAATGAGAAAGTATATGGAAGCTAACATGGAGTTCTAGTCCTCTTTATCAATATAAAATTGACATTTGTATGTGAACCCATGCATTTTTAAAGACACTATATCCGGTATTTAGCCAGTAATTCTTAACACATTAGTGATGCAACAGAGGTTTCCTGTTGTTTGTAAACTTGTGTTAAAACAAATTGTCAAAAACCTCAATATCAGTACAGGTATAGGATCCCTTATCCGGAAACCCGTCCATCCAGAAAGTTCCGAATTACGGAAAGGCCATCTCCCATAGACTCCATTATAAGCAAATAATTCTAATTTTTAAAAATGATTTCCTTTTTCTCTGTAATAATAAAACAGTACCTTGTACTTGATCCCAACTAAGATAGAATTAATCCTTATTGGCGACAAATCAAAGCCTATTGGGTTTATTCAATATTTAAATGATTTTTAGCAGACTTAAGTTATGGAGATCTAAATTACGGAAAGATCCCTTATCTGGAAAACTCCAGGTCCCGTACATTCTGGATAACAGGTCCCATACCTGTAATATAAAACTATTATACAAAATGTATATTGTTGTAATGAAGTTAGGGTGTCTGTATTACTGTCAACTAGACTAGAAATCACAGCAGTTCATAACTAATTCAGATTGTTAAAGGAAGAATGATGGGCGACATTATGTCCTTATCACAGAAGTTGGACACTGGTTTAGACTTATCTCCCACAGGGAGACTTCAGAAAAATTAAGTGATGTGCGATGTTTTAGAGAGATTAGTTGCCTGTGGTAGCAGAGATTTATCATGGGCAAATAATCTTCCCATGGGACATTAACTTTAATTTGGAGCTTTCTACTGTAGATAATGTATTTCCAGATAAGAAATTCATAATATAAATTTATAGCTAATTAATGAGCAAATCTTTGAAGAGGTCCAAACTGATTTCACAAAGTTCCTATGTACCGTATTTTTCGGACCATAAGACGCACCGGACAATAAGACGCACCAGTTTTTAGAGAAGGGAAATGAAGAAAAAAAGATTCTGAAACAAATACTGTCCTAAAATATTTTATGTGCATTAAAAGCGAACCTGTACCAGCAGCACCCAACATATTGCCCCCCACCTGTACCAGCAGCACCCAACATATTGCCCCCCACCTGTACCAGCAGCACCCAACATATTGCCCCCATCTGTACCAGCATATAGCCTACAGATATACTTTAAGAAAATGTTTTTACTTGCCCGTGTGGTCTCCGTGCAGGGCCCTCCTCTATTTACCGGCGCTTAGCTGTGGCGCTGTGCGCATGGACAATGACGCGCATGCGTATGGGCATGCGCGTCATTGTGCATGCGCACAGCGACACAGCTAAGCGCCGGTGAATAGAGGAGGGCCCTGCACGGAGACCACACGGGCAAGTAAGAACATTTTTTTAAAGTATATTCGGACCATAAGACGCAGGGACTTTTTCCCCCCACTTCTGGGGGAAAAAAAGTGCGTCTTATGGTCCGAAAAATACGGTAATAATAAATCAGTCAACATTATGCAAAGTCATGATGCTTCTATGGAAGTTACTTCCTTCTAAACCATAACCATAAATTGTGTAATCATTTCCAGAGGCAAGACATTTTTTAATGAAGTGATCTAATTACCGGTATTAGGAATTCCTTGAATGCTGAAGTTCTAATAAGGTCATGGCAAATGAAATGTTTGTGTAACAGAATATATAAAATACCTGTATAAGCGTAGCCCTATTATGCTAATGAAGGATATCCTGCATTGATTTCCTTGTGTTGGGTGCTACAGGAGTCCTGTGTCTCCACTATCTGGGAGAGGTACAGTATTATTTGGCGTGCCTCTACTAACACCACACTCATGCACAGATAAAGCTGATAAGTTTATTGCAGGACCCTGTACCCAGGCCCAGATTTGTGGCGAGGCCACAAAAGCCCGGGCCTAGGGCCCCACCAAAGTTTGGCTCCCATACGGAGCAATGGGGACCTCTCCCCACTGCTCCATATGCGAGTTTAAATGGATGCTGTAGCGCATGCATGTGGGGGGGGGGGTTCATGAATGCGCATGCGTGCATGGGGGCTGGGCCTCGGGGTGCCCGGTTAAAAAATCCTGCGCTGACTGTACCTTTAAATAACTTGCATGTATACGGTATACTTTTGTGGCACAGTGGCAGTTTCTTCAGAGAATGAATCCCTTTTCTTCAGAGCCCTGAAAAGAACTCCTTTTCCTTCTGTGCCCTAAACAGAGTGGACATTTCTGCCACTGGGTTCCCTCCTGGCTTTCCACACTCTCACTTTTCCTGCTTCTCTCCTAGCACTTCTAATGCAGGCTTTTCTTCCTATCAGCTTCTCTCCCTGCACTTCATCTGCAGGCCTTTCTTCCTGTCAGCTTCTCTTCCATTACTTAATCTGCAGGCCTTTCTTCCTGTCAGCTTCTCTCCCAGCACTTCATCTGCAGGCCTTTCTTCCAGTCAGCTTCTCTCCCAGCACTTCATCTGCAGGCCCTTCTTCCTCTCAGCTTCTCTCCCAGCACTTCATCTGCAGGCCTTTCTTCCTGTCAGCTTCTCTCCCATTACTTAATCTGCAGGCCTTTCTTCCTGTCAGCTTCTCTCCCATTACTTAATCTGCAGGCCTTTCTTCCCGTCAGCTTCTCTCCCATTACTTAATCTGCAGACCTTTCTTCCTGTCAGCTTCTTTCCCAGAACTTCATCTGCAGGCCCTTCTTCCTGTCAGCTTCTCTCCCAGCACTTCATCTGCAGGCCTTTCTTCCCGTCAGCTTCTTTCCCAGTACTTCCTCTGCAGGCTCTTCTTCCTGTCAGTTTCTCTCCCAGCACTTCCTCTGCACCGTTGAAGGCACCCAAGCAAAATCTGCATGTATGGCTGAATCTTCAGACGGAGGTAGAATCCCTATTGTTACTACCTCCACATCTGACTCAGTGAGGTGCAACTGCTACTGTGAGTGTAATCCTTATGTGCTAATATTGAAATAACTTGTCCAAGTGGGGCATTATCTTTATTAGCTAGACTATAGCTTAGATTTATTGATCAAAGAACTGCATTTTTCATGAAATTCCTGAGAACATGAATGTGTTTAATGAGTAAGCTTTATGTTTGATAATGGTTTACTGCTTTATGGATTTATTTTTCGAAGATTGCATTTAATATACAATATGACAATGAATATAATAAAACACATTTTCTGAGTAACTGGTGTAAGGAATATACAATTCTTTATTTTTAAATTGACAATTTTTATTTCAATTTCAAGACAATAAACAAAACAGCAAACATGTAGCCTTTAGACATATTAATATCCTCATAAATGTTAACTCAAGACCATATACTGTAACTGTACTAACTATGAATATACAATTCTTAATAATAAATAATAATAATAATCATAGTAATAACGATGGGGAAAGGGAAACAGGAAAATACTTTTATGCACTGCTGTTAGTGATGAGAGAATCTGTCCTGTTTCGCTTCACCAAAAAATTTGTGAAACTCTGAAAAAATTCATGAAATGGGTGAAAAATGATTGAAACACAAAAAAAATGCGTGATCACAGCATGTGCACTGTACTTTTGCTTTCAATGCGTATTTAGTACATTTTACTATAATTCTGATCCGCATTAAGACCTTTCAGAAGGAAATGAGAAAGTATATGGAAGCTAACATGGAGTTCTAGTCCTCTTTATCAATATAAAATTGACATTTGTATGTGAACCCATGCATTTTTGAAGACACTATATCCGGTATATATATATATCATTTAGCCAGTAATTCTTAACACATTAGTGATGCAACAGAGGTTTCCTGTTGTTTGTAAACTTGTGTTAAAACAAATTGTCAAAAACCTCAATATCAGTAATATAAAACTATTATACAAAATGTATATTGTTGTAATGAAGTTAAGGTGTCTGTATTACTGTCAACTAGACTAGAAATCACAGCAGTTCATAACTAATTCAGATTGTTAAAGGAAGAATGATGGGCGACATTATGTCCTTACTACAGATACTGTATATGAACACACATTTTAAATACACTATGAATAAATAAATAAACCCCCAATAAGTTTAAAGGAAGGTTTGACCAAGACATTTACTGTATGTATCCTATACCAATTAAATAATGTTCTAAATATTCAGATCAACAAAGTATTTCCTAGGGAAGTAAAACGTTTGTGTGTATTATATGGCATTTATTGGATGTAATAGGTCCTAACAGTAATGGTTATATAATCCTATCAGTTTTCAAACTCCGGACTGTATAATAACACGGCAGTGTATTATCTTGTTGAGCCACTGAAGACTTTCTGGAAACCAGACTTACATGTGATGTTAATAAGCATGAATTTACTATTCTATATTCACATTCATCTTTTTCTCCCTCATTTATTCCAGGTGGTACCAGTATGGCAATTATGGGGCTATATTAGCCTGCCGCATACTACAGTTAGTTGTTTTATCATTAAGCTTCCCGGCTTGAGCCAGCCTACCGCATTTGTGTAGTTCCTGTGATATTTTACCTGTTATATGTAATTTTTACACCTTGCGCATTGTACAGTGCCTATTTAAGGACTCTAAACACTCTCTCCTTTGCTTAATTGTCTTCAGCTTTGCTGTGAAACTAAGCCTGCTTTCCTGAGTAAATTCCTGTTGCTGACTTTTGCCTGCCTGACCTTGTCCTTCCATTCTTCCTCTGTTTGACCCTCTGACTGAATTTTGACTGCCCAGCTCATTGTCGGTTTATGACTCCAAGATTGGCTTATGTTTTGTGGCCTTCCTGGCTTTTCTCCTGCCCCTCTCCTCAGGAGCTTGGGTAGTGGAAGCTGTAGGAAAGTCTCTCTTTAACCTATTCTCCGCTTCGTGGTTCCTGATACTTACAGTGTGGCAGTGCCACCCTTCTGCATGCACTTTCTCTCTGAAAGTTCAAAAGTGGGTCCTCCACTTCCATTCTTTTCTTTATCTGCCATATGTCCTTTACGTGATGTCTATAACATTAGTCATTTTACATAGACGTTCACTATAAAAATTATTTAAAATATGTCTTAATGTGGTCTTAAACTACTCTACTCTTTTGGTATGGAGGCCAAACAAACGGACCTTTTAATGATATGCCCACCCAAAAAGGAATTTGGGCATCATATTTAATTTGCAAAGGACTTTTATTATACAGCTTTTTACCAGTCTGATGAAAAGAAATAAGGATAAAGTAACCTGAATAAGTTCCTTAGATTGAATTAGGAGGAGTTTCCTTAAAGGACAAGGAAAGGCTAAGTCACTTGGGGGTCCCAGTTCCCATAAAGACTATTATTTGCTAGTATGATCAATAGCTATTTAACAGTATTGTACAATTCAATTTATGTACTGCAGCAACAAATTCAACAATAGGATCACTTTTATTAGAAATCAGTGAAATCAAGTAAATATAAAAATGTATATATTGTACCTTATATTTCTATTATTGTGAGGAAAGTGAGGACAAGTTCAAACAGACTTTTATGAAGAGTCAGACATAATTTAGACATAACTGTAAATGTGGTTAATTTATAAGGCATGTGTGAGTAAGTAAGTGTGATAAGATAATTTATGTTTCCTGTTTAAAATGGAAGGTACCATATTAAGTTTACGTCAGTATTTTATTGTGACTTAGATTCAATGGCAATAAAAATGTTAATTATTATATTAGGCAATAAAAGGTTAGGCAAAGCAATAAAATTTAATGTAATATTTAATGTTTAATAAGTTAACATGACACATAGCCAAATAAGGTCACCTACGACAGCAACTGAATATTTTTTCAAATTGCCTGTCCTGTAAATCTGATGCATATACCGGTTTCCTTGTCCACGGTGATTCATATCCTTGGCTGTAATAAAATCAATTTATTTAAAAAAAACAAACAAACTAGTATGAGCAGTGTAAAGTGGTCACTGTGTATTTGAGGGAATACCAAATTGAAATTAACACAATTCTCAGTCTTTGTTTTTAGTGAAGTGTAGTGTTGAACTAGAAAGGGAAGTTTGAGAACAAACTTCATGTTGGGTTAAAAAAAGTCACTGAATGAAATCTGATCTGTTGTTGGCTCGTCCCAGTTTTTCTAACCTTGGACCACAGTTATATAATAAAAACCACTGTGGAAAGTTCGGGGACCCTGGTTTTAATAGTGGAACCCAGTGACTAGCTTTGCAAAGTTTGGGGGCTTTAGTATTAATATTTAAAGAATGGCAGCAATTTAAATTTAAATATATAAAGTCTATAGGTGAAATCTGATTGGCTGTTGTTGGCCCCACTAACTTCTCTAAACTTGGAACATAGTCACCCAGTGACAAACTGTGCAAAGTTTGGGGACCCTGACATTAAGAGAATGGCAGCAGTTAAAATTTCCCTACTGAAAACAATGATAGAAATGTGATTGGCTTTTGGTGGCCCCGCCCACTTTTTTTTTCTAACCTTGAGTACGTAGTCACCCAGTGACTGACTGTGCAAAGTTTGGAAACCCTGGCATCAAACCAATAAAATTCAATAGGTGACATCCAATTGGCTGTAGTTGGCTCCGCCCACTTTTCAAAACTAAAATTGCAGCCCCCTATTGACCAACTGTGAAAAGTTTGTGGACCCTGGAGTTAATACTGTGAGAATGGCAGCAGGTTGGATTTCAGACCACAGAGACCTTATCCGCACACCCTCTCTCTCAAAAATTATTTTGTCCGGTGCACACTGCTAGAGGGATCGGCACCCTCCGAATACACTACAGCAAGAAAAAAGCATATGGCACTCAGGACTACAAACAAGGGTAATACCCTTTAAAAGTTTATTGCGGAGGTGCAACGTTTCGGGGCAATGTGACCCCTTTATCAAGCATACAAATCAGTGAAGGCAAGTGAAATTTATACAAATGCAATAGCCACAACCCCAAGTTAATTGGTAATTGAATACATACTTAATTGACAATAATAATATCCAGCCAACCTAGTTGTTTCTTTTTTAAAAAAAGAATAAAATTATATAACTAAAGTGCAGTGCATCATATACAGTGTAAATTCAACGTCAGTGAATTAATCTCATAAAGTGCATGATATACATTAAAAACAATTTAATTATACAAGACCGATGTGATCACACTTTCTTATTTCCTCTGTTCTAAATCCAGTGTTGTAGTTGAATAGCAACAATGTATCACCGTAGAAAGCCCATAGGAAACTAAAATACAAAGTATCCATAATCAGCTAAGTATCAATAAAAACATATGTAACCAAATCCATGAAGGTACAGATCGAAGGAAGAATATATCTTACCCCAAAACGAAGGAAAAGAATATCTATCCCTGATGTGCACCCAGGAAACATTTATCTATAAAAACATAAATGAAATATTTATAAGAAACAAGCCATGTTAAACTCATCATTTAACCCCCTTGGATGGCGAGATTGTAAAAGCCAAATCCAATAGCACTCCCTCTGAGATAGTAACTTCTTTTTATCCTGGCCCTGTCGTACCTGTATTTTTTCTAAGATCTGCCATCTAACCTGGGCCACCTGGTGGCCATGTGTAAAAAAATGTTTAGCCAACAAAGTTTCCCTTTTCTTTTCAATCTCCTTCTTTCTAACTGTTTGTATCGTTCTCTGGGGAGACTGAGTTGGAGGTTTATAATTCCTTATAGTAGATTTATGTTCGTTAAGTCTCATTTTAACGGGTCTTGACGTCTGACCTACATAGGCCAATCCACATGGGCATTTAACACAATATATAACATCTTTACTATCACAGGTATAGAAGCCACCTACTTCGTGTCTAGTGCCATGTTGTGGATGTGTGACAGCAGACCCAGCTATAATACCATTACAATGGCTACAATTCCTGCAGGGGAAAGTACCTTTTGTTATAGTCGAGGTAGATCTACATCCTGGTCGATGTTTTATCAACTCCCCTATATTTCTCCCTCTCCTATATGAGAAAATTGGTGGTAACTTAAACAGATGTCCAAACTTTGGGTCAGTGGCCAAGATCCCCCAATGTTTAAGTATGATATTTCGTCGAGCCTTAGCATTAATGTCATATGATGTAATAAATGGAATGCGCTTAACTTTATCTACTGCTTTACCTTTTATTTTTAAAGTCTCGTTTCGTGGAATCAATCCAACCTCTCTTTTAACCTCCATTAGATCTAACTGACAGTACCCTTTTTCAACAAATTTTTGTACCATCTTTAGTGATTCATCTTCGTACACTTCATTAGTAGATGCAATACGTTTAATACGCATAAATTGACTTTTAGGGAGCCCCCTAAACAGCCCTTGTGGATGGAAACTATTAGGTCTTAACAAATTATTTTTATCCGTAGGTTTCCTATATATTGAAGTGACAAAATTAGAATCAGTCACTTTAACCAATACGTCCAAAAAATGTATCTCAGTCAACCCCACTTCTAGGGTAAATTTTATCGTAGTATGGACATTATTAAGATGAGTTAGAAAGTCATTCAATAAATCTACAGTACCTGTCCAAAGAAAAAACGTATCATCCACATAGCGCATATAACTATGTATGAATGGCTGGTACAGTGTATTAGAGAAAATATGAATTTTTTCAAAATTATCCATAAAGATATTAGCATAGGCAGGTGCCATGTTAGCACCCATGGCACAGCCTTGTAGTTGTATGAAATATTCATCATTAAACCCAAAGTAATTACGTGTCAGTACCATCTCCAATAAATCGCATAGAAAGTTCACCTTGTACATTTGTTGATTGGCTTTAGTTAAATACTGTCGTACACATTCAATCCCCTCCACATGTGGGATGGAGGTGAAGAGATCCTTAACATCCAATGAACAAAGTATGAACTCACCTTCAGGTATAATAACCTTATTAAGTCTATTCAAAAAATCAGTTGTATCTTTTAGAGAAGGTTCTAAATTAGGTAACAATTCCTGTAAATGCATATCAATCAATATGGCCGGTGGTTGCCATAATGAACCAACGTTAGAAACGATTGGTCTACCTGGTGGATTAACCAGGCTTTTATGAACTTTAGGCAAAAAGTAGATATTAGGTACTTTAGGATATTGCAAAAAAATTAATTGATAAAGTTCTTCAGTAATAACTCCCTCCATAACAGCAGCATTGAGAAAGATATTCAACTCATTTTTAAACTTAGCGGTTGGGTCACCATCTAGTTTACGATAGTGTGTCTGATTTTCCAACTGGCGTAAGGCCTCACTTTCATAATCATTCTTATTAAGGACGACGGTACCCCCGCCTTTATCTGCTCTCGTAATAATGATAGATGTATTATGCTGCAGTGATTTAATAGCCTGTCTTTCTACACGGAGTGGCGAAGCGCGGAGGAAGCGTAAGACACGGAGGGGACATGGAAAAAAGACTGCCAACTCCAGCACCAGCAGTGGGACGTCGGGGAACACGCCGGTTCCGCAGGTAACATCGATAATAAATTTATCTACACACGAACTTACCAATGATGAACTGTCTGTACTCGATAAAGGACTGAATTTCGTTCCTACATGTCTCTCTGAACCATTTACCTTCTCTATAGATATGTATAAGTTTATTCGTTCACTTAAATTGAAAGCACATTTTGCTACTAAGGATAATATGACTAAGACTGATAATTTTCTTGTTTCCTTAAAAAATAAGTTGGGTAAAAAAAGTTCGTTTGTTCCCCCTGGTACCTTTACAGCCATTGATACATTTGAGGCGGTAGTTATGTTAGAGATAAACAAATTGATGTCTAATAAGGATTCTTATATGTTTAGGAAAGGTTCCAATATTTCCCGTGTAGAAAGACAGGCTATTAAATCACTGCAGCATAATACATCTATCATTATTACGAGAGCAGATAAAGGCGGGGGTACCGTCGTCCTTAATAAGAATGATTATGAAAGTGAGGCCTTACGCCAGTTGGAAAATCAGACACACTATCGTAAACTAGATGGTGACCCAACCGCTAAGTTTAAAAATGAGTTGAATATCTTTCTCAATGCTGCTGTTATGGAGGGAGTTATTACTGAAGAACTTTATCAATTAATTTTTTTGCAATATCCTAAAGTACCTAATATCTACTTTTTGCCTAAAGTTCATAAAAGCCTGGTTAATCCACCAGGTAGACCAATCGTTTCTAACGTTGGTTCATTATGGCAACCACCGGCCATATTGATTGATATGCATTTACAGGAATTGTTACCTAATTTAGAACCTTCTCTAAAAGATACAACTGATTTTTTGAATAGACTTAATAAGGTTATTATACCTGAAGGTGAGTTCATACTTTGTTCATTGGATGTTAAGGATCTCTTCACCTCCATCCCACATGTGGAGGGGATTGAATGTGTACGACAGTATTTAACTAAAGCCAATCAACAAATGTACAAGGTGAACTTTCTATGCGATTTATTGGAGATGGTACTGACACGTAATTACTTTGGGTTTAATGATGAATATTTCATACAACTACAAGGCTGTGCCATGGGTGCTAACATGGCACCTGCCTATGCTAATATCTTTATGGATAATTTTGAAAAAATTCATATTTTCTCTAATACACTGTACCAGCCATTCATACATAGTTATATGCGCTATGTGGATGATACGTTTTTTCTTTGGACAGGTACTGTAGATTTATTGAATGACTTTCTAACTCATCTTAATAATGTCCATACTACGATAAAATTTACCCTAGAAGTGGGGTTGACTGAGATACATTTTTTGGACGTATTGGTTAAAGTGACTGATTCTAATTTTGTCACTTCAATATATAGGAAACCTACGGATAAAATAATTTGTTAAGACCTAATAGTTTCCATCCACAAGGGCTGTTTAGGGGGCTCCCTAAAAGTCAATTTATGCGTATTAAACGTATTGCATCTACTAATGAAGTGTACGAAGATGAATCACTAAAGATGGTACAAAAATTTGTTGAAAAAGGGTACTGTCAGTTAGATCTAATGGAGGTTAAAAGAGAGGTTGGATTGATTCCACGAAACGAGACTTTAAAAATAAAAGGTAAAGCAGTAGATAAAGTTAAGCGCATTCCATTTATTACATCATATGACATTAATGCTAAGGCTCGACGAAATATCATACTTAAACATTGGGGGATCTTGGCCACTGACCCAAAGTTTGGACATCTGTTTAAGTTACCACCAATTTTCTCATATAGGAGAGGGAGAAATATAGGGGAGTTGATAAAACATCGACCAGGATGTAGATCTACCTCGACTATAACAAAAGGTACTTTCCCCTGCAGGAATTGTAGCCATTGTAATGGTATTATAGCTGGGTCTGCTGTCACACATCCACAACATGGCACTAGACACGAAGTAGGTGGCTTCTATACCTGTGATAGTAAAGATGTTATATATTGTGTTAAATGCCCATGTGGATTGGCCTATGTAGGTCAGACATCAAGACCCGTTAAAATGAGACTTAACGAACATAAATCTACTATAAGGAATTATAAACCTCCAACTCAGTCTCCCCAGAGAACGATACAAACAGTTAGAAAGAAGGAGATTGAAAAGAAAAGGGAAACTTTGTTGGCTAAACATTTTTTTACACATGGCCACCAGGTGGCCCAGGTTAGATGGCAGATCTTAGAAAAAATACAGGTACGACAGGGCCAGGATAAAAAGAAGTTACTATCTCAGAGGGAGTGCTATTGGATTTGGCTTTTACAATCTCGCCATCCAAGGGGGTTAAATGATGAGTTTAACATGGCATGTTTCTTATAAATATTTCATTTATGTTTTTATAGATAAATGTTTCCTGGGTGCACATCAGGGATAGATATTCTTTTCCTTCGTTTTGGGGTAAGATATATTCTTCCTTCGATCTGTACCTTCATGGATTTGGTTACATATGTTTTTATTGATACTTAGCTGATTATGGATACTTTGTATTTTAGTTTCCTATGGGCTTTCTACGGTGATACATTGTTGCTATTCAACTACAACACTGGATTTAGAACAGAGGAAATAAGAAAGTGTGATCACATCGGTCTTGTATAATTAAATTGTTTTTAATGTATATCATGCACTTTATGAGATTAATTCACTGACGTTGAATTTACACTGTATATGATGCACTGCACTTTAGTTATATAATTTTATTCTTTTTTTAAAAAAGAAACAACTAGGTTGGCTGGATATTATTATTGTCAATTAAGTATGTATTCAATTACCAATTAACTTGGGGTTGTGGCTATTGCATTTGTATAAATTTCACTTGCCTTCACTGATTTGTATGCTTGATAAAGGGGTCACATTGCCCCGAAACGTTGCACCTCCGCAATAAACTTTTAAAGGGTATTACCCTTGTTTGTAGTCCTGAGTGCCATATGCTTTTTTCTTGCAGCAGGTTGGATTTCCCCATTGAAAGTCAATAGGTAAAATCTGATTGGCTGTTAGTGGCTCCGCCCACTTAAAAACTAAAAACCTTGAATGCGTAGTCACCCGGTGACCAACGGTGACATCTGATTGGCTGTAGTTGGCTCCGCCTACTTTTCAAAACTAAAATTGCAGCCCCTATTGACCAACTGTGAAAAGTTTGTGGACCCTGGTGTTAATACTGTGAGAATGGCAGCAGGTTGGATTTCCCCAATAAAATTCAATAGGTGAAATCTGATTAGCTGTTGGTGGCTCCGCCCGCTTTTCAAAATTAAAACTGCAGTTCCCTAGTGACAACTGTGAAAAGTGTGGGGACCCTGGTGTGACACTGTGAGAATGGCAGCAGGTTAAATTTCCCTATTGAAAATCAATAGTTAAAATCTGATTGGTGGTTGGTGGCTCCGCCCACTTTTTCCAACCTTAAACACAGTTACCTGGTGCCTAACTCTGCAAAGTTTGGGGACCCAATTTGACATTTGATAAATCTGTCTGTATATATTTATTTAAAGGTGAACTTCCCCTTTATAAAAACAGAGAAACCTATTCATGGAAAGATTGCATTTACCATTTACTGAATCTATTTAGTGTTTATCTTTAGGTAAATGAACCTCTGCTCCGTATGTAAGAATTAAGAAATTCTAAATAGTTTTCTTATTAGGGATTTTGAAATAATGGCTCACAAGTGGGAGGAGCCAACAACAGCCAATCAAATTTCACCAATTGACTTTAAAGGACATGTCAACCCCCCAGATGAAAATTTAATACAGTAAAAGGCAGAAAAGTACCTTCATGTAGCTGTATCTCTAAGCGCTGAATTATCATCCAGTCTTCTGTTTCACTACCCTAACTCCTCAGCTAACTGCTGCCTTCAGAGAGTCCCCCAGTCCCCCTCCCCTTGGGAAGCGCTGGCGTTCTGGCGTATGCGCAAGCGCTGTGTGATTTCCCAAATTACTCGCATGCGCAGTGAGTTCCGGCTCTTCGATGACGCCGCCGACCACGTGATGTCAGGCGCGTCATTCCTGACCCTTGAAGCCGCGCCCGCTCCCCCCTTGCAGCCAATCAAAATTGTGCATCGCGCGTTGCTATGGAAACGCCAAAATGTTAAAAGTACAGTACCTTGCTCCTGTGGCCAGTGCCGGCACAGTTCAGTGGATGGGAGCATTTGAATGACCTGCAAGCACATATTTTAAAGCTGGCAAAAGGACATGTAAGTAGTATTGTCTAGTAGTATTCTACTACTACTACTGTTCTACTACTACTGTTCTAATTATTTTTCTTTACCTGGCAAATATTTTATTTCCAATAAATGAATTACTTTCTGACTTTATTTGTATACACTTGTATGTACTCACCTTATGACTTTATGATTATTAATGAAAACTATTTATAATTTTTTTACCAGCTATATCTTTAATCATATTTCTTTAACTGTCTTTTGTATAGGAATTTTTCATATATATATTTTTTCATATATATATTTATTATAGTTTTCATTAATAATCATAAAGTCATAAAGTGAGTAATTCATTTATTGTAAATATAATATTTGCCAGGCAAATAAAAATGATTAGAACAGTAGTAGTAGTAGAACATATATATATATATCTATATATATATATGGTTATATATGGTTATTCTCTCTCTCTCTCTCTCTAAATATATATGCCGTCTTACTGTATTTTTTAATAGCCTATTAGCCTGTTTCAGTGATACAGCTGTAATTAGTGCTCTGATTATGTAGAATAGTTTTCTCCAGATGCATACTAGCTGCAGTACTGCCTATGTACATGCTGTCTGACCGTATAGTTTTACTAGCCCTCTGTATTAGCCTGTTTCAGTGATAACAGCTGTGATTATTGCTCTGATTATGTAGAATAGTTTTCTCCAGATGCATACTAGCTGCAGTACTGCCAATGTACATGCTGTCTGACCATATTTTTTTAATAGCCCTCTGTATTAGCCTGTTTCAGTGATACAGCTGTAATTAGTGCTCTGATTATGTAGAATAGTTTTCTCCAGATGCATACTAGCTGCAGTACTGCCAATGTACATGCTGTCTGACCGTATAGTTTTACTAGCCCTCTGTATTAGCCTGTTTCAGTGATACAGCTGTAATTAGTGCTCTGATTATGTAGAATAGTTTTCTCCAGATGCATACTAGCTGCAGTACTGCCAATGTACATGCTGTCTGACCGTATTTTTTTAATAGCCCTCTGTATTAGCCTGTTTCAGTGATACAGATGTGATTAGTGCTCTGATTATGTAGAATAGTTTTCTCCAGATGCATACTAGCTGCAGTACTGCCTATGTACATGCTGTCTGACCGTATAGTTTTACTAGCCCTCTGTATTAGCCTGTTTCAGTGATACAGCTGTGATTATTGCTCTGATTATGTAGAATAGTTTTCTCCAGATGCATACTAGCTGCAGTACTGCCAATGTACATGCTGTCTGACCGTATAGTTTTACTAGCCCTCTGTATTAGCCTGTTTCAGTGATACAGCTGTGATTATTGCTCTGATTATGTAGAATAGTTTTCTCCAGATGCAAACTAGCTGCAGTACTGCCTATGTACATGCTGTCTGACCGTATAGTTTTATTAGCCCTCTGTATTAGCCTGTTTCAGTGATACAGCTGTAATTAGTGCTCTGATTATGTAGAATAGTTTTCTCCAGATGCATACTAGCTGCAGTACTGCCAATGTACATGCTGTCTGACCGTATAGTTTTACTAGCCCTCTGTATTAGCCTGTTTCAGTGATACAGCTGTGATTATTGCTCTGATTATGTAGAATAGTTTTCTCCAGATGCATACTAGCTGCAGTACTGCCAATGTACATGCTGTCTGACCGTATTTTTTTAATAGCCCTCTGTATTAGCCTGTTTCAGTGATACAGCTGTGATTAGTGCTCTGATTATGTAGAATAGTTTTCTCCAGATGCATACTAGCTGCAGTACTGCCTATGTACATGCTGTCTGACCGTATAGTTTTACTAGCCCTCTGTATTAGCCTGTTTCAGTGATACAGCTGTGATTATTGCTCTGATTATGTAGAATAGTTTTCTCCAGATGCATACTAGCTGCAGTACTGCCAATGTACATGCTGTCTGACCGTATAGTTTTACTAGCCCTCTGTATTAGCCTGTTTCAGTGATACAGCTGTGATTATTGCTCTGATTATGTAGAATAGTTTTCTCCAGATGCATACTAGCTGCAGTACTGCCTATGTACATGCTGTCTGACCGTATAGTTTTATTAGCCCTCTGTATTAGCCTGTTTCAGTGATACAGCTGTAATTAGTGCTCTGATTATGTAGAATAGTTTTCTCCAGATGCATACTAGCTGCAGTACTGCCTATGTACATGCTGTCTGACCGTATAGTTTTACTAGCCCTCTGTATTAGCCTGTTTCAGTGATACAGCTGTGATTATTGCTCTGATTATGTAGAATAGTTTTCTCCAGATGCATACTAGCTGCAGTACTGCCAATGTATATGCTGTCTGACCATATTTTTTTAATAGCCCTCTGTATTAGCCTGTTTCAGTGATACAGCTGTAATTAGTGCTCTGATTATGTAGAATAGTTTTCTCCAGATGCATACTAGCTGCAGTACTGCCAATGTACATGCTGTCTGACCGTATTTTTTTAATAGCCCTCTGTATTAGCCTGTTTCAGTGATACAGCTGTGATTATTGCTCTGATTATGTAGAATAGTTTTCTCCAGATGCATACTAGCTGCAGTACTGCCAATGTACATGCTGTCTGACCGTATAGTTTTACTAGCCCTCTGTATTAGCCTGTTTCAGTGATACAGCTGTAATTAGTGCTCTGATTATGTAGAATAGTTTTCTCCAGATGCATACTAGCTGCAGTACTGCCAATGTACATGCTGTCTGACCGTATTTTTTTAATAGCCCTCTGTATTAGCCTGTTTCAGTGATACAGCTGTGATTATTGCTCTGATTATGTAGAATAGTTTTCTCCAGATGCATACTAGCTGCAGTACTGCCAATGTACATGCTGTCTGACCGTATAGTTTTACTAGCCCTCTGTATTAGCCTGTTTCAGTGATAACAGCTGTGATTATTGCTCTGATTATGTAGAATAGTTTTCTCCAGATGCATACTAGCTGCAGTACTGCCAATGTACATGCTGTCTGACCGTATTTTTTTACTAGCCCTCTGTATTAGCCTGTTTCAGTGATACAGCTGTAATTAGTGCTCTGATTATGTAGAATAGTTTTCTCCAGATGCATACTAGCTGCAGTACTGCCAATGTACATGCTGTCTGACCGTATAGTTTTATTAACCCTCTGTATTAGCCTGTTTCAGTGATACAGCTGTGATTATTGCTCTGATTATGTAGAATAGTTTTCTCCAGATGCATACTAGCTGCAGTACTGCCAATGTACATGCTGTCTGACCGTATAGTTTTACTAGCCCTCTGTATTAGCCTGTTTCAGTGATACAGCTGTAATTAGTGCTCTGATTATGTAGAATAGTTTTCTCCAGATGCATACTAGCTGCAGTACTGCCAATGTACATGCTGTCTGACCGTATAGTTTTACTAGCCCTCTGTATTAGCCTGTTTCAGTGATACAGCTGTGATTATTGCTCTGATTATGTAGAATAGTTTTCTCCAGATGCATACTAGCTGCAGTACTGCCAATGTATATGCTGTCTGACCATATTTTTTTAATAGCCCTCTGTATTAGCCTGTTTCAGTGATACAGCTGTAATTAGTGCTCTGATTATGTAGAATAGTTTTCTCCAGATGCATACTAGCTGCAGTACTGCCAATGTACATGCTGTCTGACCGTATTTTTTTAATAGCCCTCTGTATTAGCCTGTTTCAGTGATACAGCTGTGATTATTGCTCTGATTATGTAGAATAGTTTTCTCCAGATGCATACTAGCTGCAGTACTGCCAATGTACATGCTGTCTGACCGTATAGTTTTACTAGCCCTCTGTATTAGCCTGTTTCAGTGATACAGCTGTAATTAGTGCTCTGATTATGTAGAATAGTTTTCTCCAGATGCATACTAGCTGCAGTACTGCCAATGTACATGCTGTCTGACCGTATTTTTTTAATAGCCCTCTGTATTAGCCTGTTTCAGTGATACAGCTGTGATTATTGCTCTGATTATGTAGAATAGTTTTCTCCAGATGCATACTAGCTGCAGTACTGCCAATGTACATGCTGTCTGACCGTATAGTTTTACTAGCCCTCTGTATTAGCCTGTTTCAGTGATAACAGCTGTGATTATTGCTCTGATTATGTAGAATAGTTTTCTCCAGATGCATACTAGCTGCAGTACTGCCAATGTACATGCTGTCTGACCGTATTTTTTTACTAGCCCTCTGTATTAGCCTGTTTCAGTGATACAGCTGTAATTAGTGCTCTGATTACGTAGAATAGTTTTCTCCAGATGCATACTAGCTGCAGTACTGCCAGTGTACATGCTGTCTGACCGTATAGTTTTATTAACCCTCTGTATTAGCCTGTTTCAGTGATACAGCTGTGATTATTGCTCTGATTATGTAGAATAGTTTTCTCCAGATGCATACTAGCTGCAGTACTGCCAATGTACATGCTGTCTGACCGTATAGTTTTACTAGCCCTCTGTATTAGCCTGTTTCAGTGATACAGCTGTGATTATTGCTCTGATTATGTAGAATAGTTTTCTCCAGATGCATACTAGCTGCAGTACTGCCTATGTACATGCTGTCTGACCGTATAGTTTTATTAGCCCTCTGTATTAGCCTGTTTCAGTGATACAGCTGTAATTAGTGCTCTGATTATGTAGAATAGTTTTCTCCAGATGCATACTAGCTGCAGTACTGCCTATGTACATGCTGTCTGACCGTATAGTTTTACTAGCCCTCTGTATTAGCCTGTTTCAGTGATACAGCTGTGATTATTGCTCTGATTATGTAGAATAGTTTTCTCCAGATGCATACTAGCTGCAGTACTGCCAATGTACATGCTGTCTGACCGTATAGTTTTACTAGCCCTCTGTATTAGCCTGTTTCAGTGATACAGCTGTGATTATTGCTCTGATTATGTAGAATAGTTTTCTCCAGATGCATACTAGCTGCAGTACTGCCTATGTACATGCTGTCTGACCGTATAGTTTTATTAGCCCTCTGTATTAGCCTGTTTCAGTGATACAGCTGTAATTAGTGCTCTGATTATGTAGAATAGTTTTCTCCAGATGCATACTAGCTGCAGTACTGCCAGTGTACATGCTGTCTGACCGTATAGTTTTATTAACCCTCTGTATTAGCCTGTTTCAGTGATACAGCTGTGATTATTGCTCTGATTATGTAGAATAGTTTTCTCCAGATGCATACTAGCTGCAGTACTGCCTATGTACATGCTGTCTGACCGTATAGTTTTACTAGCCCTCTGTATTAGCCTGTTTCAGTGATACAGCTGTAATTAGTGCTCTGATTATGTAGAATAGTTTTCTCCAGATGCATACTAGCTGCAGTACTGCCAGTGTACATGCTGTCTGACCGTATAGTTTTATTAGCCCTCTGTATTAGCCTGTTTCAGTGATACAGCTGTAATTAGTGCTCTGATTATGTAGAATAGTTTTCTCCAGATGCATACTAGCTGCAGTACTGCCAGTGTACATGCTGTCTGACCGTATAGTTTTACTAGCCCTCTGTATTAGCCTGTTTCAGTGATACAGCTGTGATTATTGCTCTGATTATGTAGAATAGTTTTCTCCAGATGCATACTAGCTGCAGTACTGCCAATGTACATGCTGTCTGACCGTATTTTTTTACTAGCCCTCTG
This sequence comes from Xenopus tropicalis, assembly GCF_000004195.4. NCBI lineage: Eukaryota > Metazoa > Chordata > Amphibia > Anura > Pipidae > Xenopus > Xenopus tropicalis. The sequence continues at coordinate 79,989,798 of NC_030677.2, read as the reverse complement.
TATTAGCCTGTTTCAGTGATACAGCTGTGATTATTGCTCTGATTATGTAGAATAGTTTTCTCCAGATGCATACTAGCTGCAGTACTGCCTATGTACATGCTGTCTGACCGTATAGTTTTACTAGCCCTCTGTATTAGCCTGTTTCAGTGATACAGCTGTAATTAGTGCTCTGATTATGTAGAATAGTTTTCTCCAGATGCATACTAGCTGCAGTTCTGCCATTGTACATGCTGTCTGACCGTATAGTTTTACTAGCCCTCTGTATTAGCCTGTTTCAGTGATACAGCTGTGATTAGTGCTCTGATTGTGCTTATTGTTTAAATATAAAATACTCTTAATTAAAACTAAATATTTTCCCTATGTCCTTTCTACAGCATGCCAAATTGTATTGTTAGAGGCTGTCCACACAAGACAGGACAAAAAAAAGCACATCCAGATGTGACTCTGCATAGTTTTCCCAACAATATAAACCTAATAAAAAACTGGCTTAGTCAGACTGGCCAATATGGACAACAAGTTGACTCTTTTGCAGAAAAAATTTTTAACGGACTGAAAACTGCAAGTTACAGAATGTGTTCACAGCATTTCAGTCAAGACTGCTTTACTGTGAAAGGAGATAGACGAATCCTTACACCAAACGCTATCCCCACCCTGTTTATAAGTCGTCAAGTGACTGCTGTTGTTACAGCCCAAGAAACTGGTACAAGTATTCCCTCGGCAAAAAGAAGAAGAGTAGAGGAAGATGATACTATGACAACTACTTCTTCTACAATAGTTCGTATTGTTTCTCGCCTAGTAACAGTACAGACACAAACAGAACTCAAAGATTTTACAGATAATTCCTCAACAACCGACATAAAATATTTTACAAAAGATGTTGCTTGTGGAGCTGAAAATGCAATATTCAACAAAGAAATAGCTATTCAGACGGGCGACGACTCAGTAGAGGCCGAAGAATGGAGGATTATGAAAGATCATCTTTATCCAGTTGCATTTTCTACACCAAGAAAGGCAACAGTTCTTCCAAATGTATCTATTCCTGATACTGAAATATACACATCTCAAGAAGAATCAAACATTGATTTAGAATCCATATCTGATGAAGAAGAAAACCTCAATGAAAATCTGGATTCAACTTATGAACCTTCGATGGATACTTTTACATCGGAACAGCATTTTGGTGATGATTCTGTATGTAGTCAACAAGTACCAGAAATTCAGCAAAGAAAATTTCTTGTTTTTGAAGATCAGTTGAATCAATTATTATATTTGTGTAGATGCCAACATTCATTTACTTCACCGTGTCAAGCACCTATTATTGGGATTAACAAGAAATTGGATGGGACTATACTTGAAGTCCAGCTAACATGTCTAGAGGGCCATGAATCGTTGTTATGGAAATCACAGCCCTTGGCGGGCCAAATGCCACTGGGCAATGTTGCAATTGCAAATGCTATTCTTTTGAGTGGATCATCTTTTACCAAAATCAAAGAATTTCTGGAAATACTTGGTATGCCTTTTTTTTCAAACACCACCTATTACAAATATCAAAAAAGATATGTCTTTCCTGCTATAGAGTTGGCCTGGAAACAAGAAAAGGAAAAATTGATAAGTGAGATGTCTGACCAAGCTGTAGTCCTAGCTGGAGATGGACAATTCGATAGTCCTGGCTACAGTGCTAAATTCTGCACGTATACCATGATGGACATTTTAACTAAGAAAATTGACACATTTACAATTGACCAGGTAGTCCCAGGAAAAACATCCGGGCAAATAGAAGCTGCTGCTTTTGAAATGTGCCTGAACGAAATTCAAGAACAGGGGATTGACGTCAGAATAATTGCCACAGATCGTCATCCTGCCATACGTAACTTGATGAAAACTAAATACAACCTTATCGATCATCAGTTTGATGTGTGGCATCTCTGCAAAAGTTTAGCCAAAAAACTGTCTGCTGCCAGTAAAAAAAAAAATGGAAAAGACATAGGACCATGGATTGGAGCAATTACAAACCATTTGTGGTGGTGCTCGCAAACCTGTGACCACGATGTCAACCTCTTAATTGACAAGTGGAAATCGCTGTTATTTCATATCGCAAACAAGCATACTTTCAGAAGTCTAAAAAATTACACCAAATGTGATCACAAAAGATTGCCTGCTTCACAAAGCGAGGATAAAAATTGGATCACCACTAGTCATCCTGCTCATACTGTCTTGACGCAAATAATTACAGATCCAAAACTCATCAAAGATATTTCAAAAGTAGAAAAATTTTGCCATACTGGGGAGCTGGAAAATTTTCATAGTAAAGTGTTAAAATTTAGGCCCAAAAGAATATATTTCGGCATGGATTCAATGCATGCACGCACAATGCTGGCTATTTTATCTCACAACAAGAATATTGGCAGACCGCAAGCAACAATTCAAGATGCCACAAAAAGTAGTCTTGAACTTGGGCAGAAGAGATTCAAAATAGTTTACCCCAAACAAAAGAAAGATTGGGTGGCTAAACCCATTTACGAAAAAGTGACTGACAGTCATTTATTTGATATCATGTTGGACTCAGCCAGAATTGTCAATGGCGAACTGGTCCATCGATGGGAGTCACGAAGTTCAAAGTACCCTGCAAACATTGCATTGACTGAAAGGCCTGAAAAAACTGAAGTGATTGCTAAGCACTTGTCTCGATTTGAGAGAGAATAGTAATGTCATTTTACTCTAAATATTTTTTGAATGTTTTCAATATTGTAAAAAGTTATTCTCATTTGCTTATTAAAGGAGACATAATGGATAAATGGGAAAAAATGCTAATTTTGTAGGCAATTATGAATAATACCCGGTTCTGGTTTCCCTTTGGGCTAAACATTAACCCTATCTGTAACAATGGCCCCTTTATTGGAGCTCCCTATAGATCCTATCACTTCTCTATCCAAGTTTGAAATGGAGAGTGGGCGTGTCCTAACGGTCCCTGCCAGAAGCACAGTAGGAGGGGGAGAGCCAATCACAGCCCTGCACTCACACAAGCACAGACAGGCTTCAGTTCCCTATCAGGTCAGCCTAGCTGCTGATTGGTTCCTATCCTACAGTGGAGCATACTGAGGGCCGCCAGCGCCCCTGCACATCCAGAGAATTCAGCCAGCAGGAAGTGGAACAGATGGGCGGGGCTAGTGGGGTTTTGGTGGAATTTCTCAAAAAAATCAGTCCAAAACAAAACTTTTTAAGCACAATCCTTCTATATCTAGAGGAGTATAATTCACTGGTACATTCATAATTTTTATAGGATATGTCTCCTTTAATATTTATGAGTTATGGTTTTACACAATTGATTAGTAATGCTTTTTTAAAGCAAATATATTTTTCATGAGTTTAAAAAAAAAATAGACAAAGATTAAACTTATGTTTATTCAAATAAAACAAATTTAAAACTAACTAAGTTTTTTGTAAGTGGTGTGTATGTACAAAATTTTGAATAAACATATATACATTTATACACACAAAAAAAAATGAACAACAAATTTATTCAAAAATCATGTCTTCTGCTGCATAATCACACACACTTAAAAAACCAATATATTTTCCCTTTGGGTCAGGGAAGGCTGACCTTATGGCTCTCACAGCACATGCTGGTATTGGTTTACGTATTCCACTCCCCAGGTAGCCGTAAACCCATGCTGTGAAGCACCGATAGCTTGCCTTTCTGAGACCTCTGTGAGAAAAAAAATAAGATTAGATAAGATTAGATATTATAGATATATTTATACCAGAATTTATTAAGAATATACCTCAAGTATTCTGATTCTTTGGGTTTTTTTTTTCATATTCCAACACTGCATCTTTAAATTCAAATCTGCCTGCTCTTTGTTAGTAAAATGTGTGTCAAAATGCTGGCATTCTGTAACACAATGCCCTCCTTCAGGGATTTTTATTTCGATTGCAGGCTCCTCCAAGCAACATATAGACTCTGTGGTGGTGGGCATTGGAACACAGTTCCCACAGAAACACCAATTAGTGTTTCCAAGCCGGTTGTCTGCTGATTGTAGATCACTCAGCGAAACCATGTCAGGATTTTTTTTCTTTTTTTGTTGCGGAGTATATGGGAAACTCTCCCCTGCCTTTTGCAGCACTGGCTGAGTCCTCATCTTGAATATGAGTTCTTCATACTGTAAATATAGTATGAGTATGTATTATATTATATTATTAATTATATGTTATAATTTTAACAAAAATAATTTAAATGTCTCATACCCTTTCTGCAGCAGTTCTTGATGTCGAAGGAACATCATGATCAGACGCCATGGTAATTTAATTTCCACAATATCCTATAAAAAACCCAATTAAAATAAGCACTGTGAAATAAGGAACTAAAATATTACTTAAAAAAAATTAAAACAGAGTTTAGTTATAGGCAGAAGGTTATTTTGGGGTTTTGGAAGGCTATGTACTAATATACACTAAGGGACACTAAGAGGCATATACACTAAGGGGCCCTGGCAACAAATCGGCAATTAACATGTTTTTAACATGTTTATATATTTTCTCTTGTAAAGTCCCCTACAAGAGAAAACATGTAAAGATCTGATTGGTTGCTATGGACAACATCAATGGTAATGTAGGCTTACACACTATTATGGAGCACGCCAAGACCACTTCTCCATAAAAATTATGTTCTTTATTTCATGTCTTCATTAAAAGCATATAGCAAACAAATTACACCATCAGCTTAACGCGTTTCGTGGCCCACTGCCACTTCCTCAGAAGCTTCTGAGGAAGTGGCAGTGGGCCACGAAACGCGTTAAGCTGATGGTGTAATTTGTTTGCTATATGCTTTTAATGAAGACATGAAATAAAGAACATAATTTTTATGGAGAAGTGGTCTTGGCGTGCTCCATCTACCAACACGAACTTTGCTGCACTCTTATCGGGCCTGGATCGGGGGCCATTTTGGATGTGGTAGCACAAGACCTGTGGAAAGTGCTTGGCTCTTGGTGAGTGCTCCCCGTGATGTTATTTACTTACACACTATTATGTTATAGGCCCATAAATGTGATTTAGTTAGTTACACACACAGCAATTGCAACTGGAGATGTTGTTTGCACACGTAGGCCAAGAAAACTAGAAAGTGTCATGTATAATAAGAACCTCCTTCTCTATTTCTCATATAAAATAGTTTGGTGAAACTATCAATAAAGATATATTTGACATCTAACTTACCGTGAATAGACAGTGAAATTGAAGCTCTCTTATCATCCACACGGCCAGTATGCTGGAAAAGTGTGAAAGCCTCGCCCACCTCATATTGCTCCTCCTCTGCTAACAGTCTGAGCTCCAGATAAAATGGTCGGCTGGTCTGTGCTGGTTTAGACTCAATGTATTCAAAAAAAGTGAAAAGCTTGCTTGAAGCATAGGGAAGCAGGCCCGGATTTTTGGAAAGGCCGCAAAGGCCCAGGCCAAGGGCAACACAAACATAGGTGCCCCCAGTAGAAATCCGGCGCTGCAGGGAAGCAGCAAATTTCTTTCACATCCAGGACTATACCTAGATATCCTATTTTACACATACAGAAATTCTAGAGATTGTGGGTATTATAAACTAATAAGGTATCAGGGGAAGAGGCTGTTACCAAGGTAAAGTGAGTGTGGATTACCCGTGTGAGTGGGATTATATGCGTGACTGGGTGTGCATGTGAGTGGGATTACCTGTATGAGTGGGATTATATGCGTGACTGGGTGTGCATGTGAGTGGGATTACCTGTATGAGTGGGATTATATGTGTGACGGGGTGTGCATGTGAGTGGGATTACATGTATGAGTGGGATTATATGCGTGACTGGGTGTGCAAGTGAGTGGGATTACCTGTATGAGTGGGATTATATGCGTGACTGGGTGTGTATGTGAGTGGGATTACCTGTATTAGTGGGATTATATGCGTGACGGGGTGTGCAAGTGAGTGGGATTATATGCGTGTCAGGGTGTGCAAGTGAGTGGGATTACCTGTATGAGTGGGATTATATGCGTGTCGGGGTGTGCATGTGAGTGGGATTACCTGTATGAGTGGGATTATATGCGTGACGGGGTGTGCAAGTGAGTGGGATTATATGCGTGTCAGGGTGTGCAAGTGAGTGGGATTACCTGTATGAGTGGGATTATATGCGTGACGGGGTGTGCAAGTGAGTGGGATTATATGCGTGTCAGGGTGTGCAAGTGAGTGGGATTACCTGTATGAGTGGGATTATATGCGTGTCGGGGTGTGCATGTGAGTGGGATTACCTGTATGAGTGGGATTATATGCGTGACTGGGTGTGCATGTGAGTGGGATTACCTGTATGAGTGGGATTATATGCGTGACGGAGTGTGCATGTGAGTGGGATTACCTGTATGAGTGGGATTATATGCGTGACGGGGTGTGCATGTGAGTGGGATTACCTGTATGAGTGGGATTATGTGTATGTGAGTGGGATTACCTGTATGAGTGGGATTATATGCGTGACGGGGTGTGCATGTGAGTGGGATTACCTGTATGAGTGGGATTATATGCGTGACTGGGTGTGCATGTGAGTGGGATTACCTGTATGAGTGGGATTATATGCGTGACTGGGTGTGCATGTGAGTGGGATTACCTGTATGAGTGGGATTATATGCGTGACGGAGTGTGCAAGTGAGTGGGATTACCTGTATGAGTGGGATTATATGCGTGACTGGGTGTGCATGTGAGTGGGATTACCTGTATGAGTGGGATTATATGCGTGTCGGGGTGTGCATGTGAGTGGGATTACCTGTATGAGTGGGATTATATGCGTGACTGGGTGTGCATGTGAGTGGGATTACCTGTATGAGTGGGATTATATGCGCGACTGGGTGTGCAAGTGAGTGGGATTACCTGTATGAGTGGGATTATATGCGTGACGGGGTGTGCATGTGAGTGGGATTACCTGTATGAGAGTAAAATAGTATATATAGTAACAGTATAATAAAATAGATTACAAACAGAGGTAAGATTTAATGCAGTTTACAAGGTAAGAGAATGTATGTCAATAATGAGGTTTGCTAATAAAGTTACACTAGAAAAAAACTTCTGAGAAAGGTCATCAGGCGTGTCTGGATATGCAAATGTCAGTGATGATGTAGCAGATAGAAAATGGCCACCTGGTTAAAGCAGATCTTTGAATCTGGAAAATGGGACAGTTCAGGCTAACGGAGGGAGATCAGACAGAGAAACTGATGCAGTTTGAAAGGGGAATATGTGCCCAACCCAAAGACATGGTAAAGATTTTTAGGGTTGACACGTCCTTTAATGGGGAAATTTAAACTGTTGTCACACTTTGAGGCCACACTCACCAAACTTGAATTGCATAGTCATCAGGTCAACCTGAATGAAAATATGCTATTTGTTGGATGCCCAAAAGTGGGTGGAGCTATGAACAGCCAATCGGATTGTACCTTTTTACTTTTAGTGGAGGAAATTCAACCTGCTGCCATTCTTACAGTAATAATACCAGGGCCCCCAAACCTTGTAAAGTTAGGCACCAGGTAACTGCAGTGCAAGGTTAGAAAAAAATTGGGAGGAGTCACAAACAGCCAATCAGATTTTACCTATTGACTTTCAATGGGGAGATTCAACCTGTTGCCATTCTCACAGTATTAACACCAGGGTCCCCAAACTCTTCACAGTTGGTCACTAGGGGACTGCAGTTTTAGGTTTGAAAAAGTGAATGGAGACACCAGCAGCCAATCAGATTTCAACTATTGATTTTTTTTTTTTGTTTAAATTTAAAATGCTGCCATTCTTACTGTTTTTACTTACTATTTACGCCAGAGTCCCCAAACTTTGCAGAGTTAGTCATTGGGTAACAATAATTCAAGGTTTGAAAAAAGTCAACCAGATTTATTTCATTGATTTAATAGGGAAATTTAAAGTGCTGCCATTCTCATATGTTTAATGCCAGTGTCCTCAAACTTTTCACATTGGTCACAGGGGAACTAAGGTTAAAGGTCAGAAAAAGTTGGTAGAGCCACCAACAGCCAATCATACAGTATTTCACCAATTGAATATCATTGGTTTATATTTAAACGGCTGCCTTTCTCACACTATTTATGTGAGGGTTCCCAAACTTTGCAAACTCAATGGGTGACTACGTATTCAAGGTTAGAAAAAGTGGGCAGAGTCACCAACAGCCAATCACGTTTCACCACATTTACTTTCAATGGTGAAATATAAATTGCGGTCAGTGCCACAATTTTTACGCCTAAACTTTGCAGCAGTGCCAGGTCAAGCCGACTGGGCACCCTAGGCAACTTGGTCAGCTTGGCCTGCCCCAACCAACCCCCCCCCTCCGTGTGTCTGCACATGCATAAAGAAGCGAACAATGCGCTCACACAGAGTGGCAGGGTTGTTGGGGCCACAGCAGTGAGGGGAATGGGTCCGGGACTAGAGGTAGGTAAAAGAAGAGGTAACTGCCTGCCCCCCACCGTTGCACCTTAGACAGGTGACTCTTCTGCCTACCCATAGTTCCGGCCCTGCTTTGCAGAGTTGGTCACTGGGGGACTGCAGTTCAAAAATAGGAAAAGTAGGTTGGGCCGTCCAAGCCCAAACTTTGCATTCAAGGTTACACAAAGGGGGCACACCCACAAACCACCAATCACAATTTACCTATTGACTTTTACTGGTTTAAATTTAAATTGCTGCTATTCAGCCAGGGTCCCCAAACTTTGCACTGGGTGGAGCCAACAATAGCCAATCAGATTTCATTCAGTGACTTCATGTTTTTCAAACCAACATGAAGTTTGTTTTCAAACTTCTATTTCTAGTTGTTACTTAAAGTTCCTAAACCTGACTGTTTTGCCAACCTGACTGTCCCTTCTCAGCCTGTCAGTTATAGCTTCTAATGCTAACGGACTGCTGCTGCACAATATGGCAGCCCCCTCATAGAGGAAAATGGGGGATCAGATCAGGCAATATACAAACATTGGGCAAATATTGTAAGGCAATAACTCCCTTTTAGCACATACAGCAAACATCTAGGATCACCTTTAGGTGTCCAAATCCCATGAGGCCACCCTCTAGTGCCTGTCTAAATGGGAATCCACCTAAGGGACCCAAATCTGGGGATCCCTACATATATATAGTGCCATATAATCCATAGTGCTTTACTCACAATAAACACCATTTCCTACCCTATTGGATCCTATAGTGAAAGTTCCCAGTCACAGTAAACCTGCCTGTACATTTTGGGATTGTGGGAAACCAGAGTATATTACCGGAGTATTTTAAAACTGGATACTGCTGCTGGGTTGGCTCTTCTTCAAACAGCTGTGGAATCCTTTGTTTTGGCTGATAAATTATTTACTGTTAAATTCCAGTTTCTGCATGTGACTACATTCTACTTCTCAAGAAGTGACATGAGCGCTGTGCTCAGAATTTGCAGGAAAAAATGATCTTTATAAATACTTGGAACCTAAAACTAACAAAAGAAAGTGTAATTCTGTTGAGGCTTTATGAATGGTTCTTTAGAAATATGCACCATTAACTCAAGGTTCAATTTTAAGAGAAAATGTTGTATGAAGACTGACAGCATAAAGCAAAATAAAACAAACATAATTAGAAAAGGAAGTTTGAGAACAATTTTTTTCTAAACTTGTACCACAGTTATATGGTAAAAAACACTGTGCAAAGTTTGGGGACCCTGGTTTAAATAGTCTAGTCTTAAAAGACATGTAAACCCCACACACACAAATTTAATCAGTGAACAGCCTCTTTAAAATCTTCCAATACCTGCCTATAACGTTCAAGTTAGGTAGGAACCAGTGTGCAACCGCTGGATGCAAAGTCTGACTCTTACGGTATAACAGGAACTCCCAGCCCTTCCCGGTCTTCACCGACGCCCTTTTGGGGCCCCGGAACTTTCTGCTGCGGTCCAAGCTGGGGTCCTGCAAACTTTCACAGTTCAGACAAAAACGGGGTACCGGCAAGGCAAGGCAGAATCGTAGTCAGGGTACAGGCAAAGGTCGAGGCAGGTAGCAGAAATCGTGGTCAGGGTACAGGCAAAGGTCAAAACTGGAAACAACAATCAAAATTCTTAAGTAGGTACTGACAATAAACCAGAAACCAGCTTGGGCTATGAAACACTGAAGGAAGGGGTTTAAATAGCAGTATTTTGGCACCAAAACAAAAAGGAACCGGAAGAACTAAAAACCTGTACAAACATGGCGCCCAAAGCTTCAAGGCGCGCAACTGCGCATGTCTGCGCGTCATCGCGCATGCGCAGTACCGCCGCGCCGTCCCCGCCGAACCCGGAAGTGTGGGCCCATACCAGAGCGCGTCTGCCGGCCAGCACGAACTAAGGTAGGAGAACGCGCCGGCCCGGCAGAGCGCCTTACACTGCCACACTGGTTGTCCAGAGGTTAATACTAAGGCTGCAACATCTCCTTAATCACTTAGATTTCCTTCTCCTCCTGTAACCCACTTGCCCCCCCCCTCAGGAATTTGCTTTGGCTGTTGACTTGTGGGCATGCTCAGTTGTTCTAAGCTCAGATTTCTAAACACGCCCCCCAGTCTAGCAGCCAGTAAAGAGATGGCATTGCTGGTTCCGATAGAAACTCAGCTCTAGCTGTCTGCTTTAGTTTTTTTCTCCCAACCAACTCTCCTGAGCTCAGCTCAAACAAAGCAGAACTGGGTGGGTGGGGGAGACATGCCCAACTTATATACATTGTAGGCAAATATAGGCTTTATATGTCCTTTAAGTCTTAATAGTGTCTGAACAGCAGCAATTTAAATTTTCCATCTGATTGGCAGTTGGTAGCTCTGACAACTTTTCTAACCTGGAACTGCAGTTACCTAGTGACTATCTCTGCAAAGTTTAGGGACCCTAGGATTAATAGTTAAAGATAAAGAACGGCAGCAGTTTCAATTTAAACCAATAAAAGTCAATAGGTGAATTGTGATTGGTGGTTAGTGGGTGTGCCCACTTTTTCTAGCCTTGAGTCGAATGTCACCCATTGACCAACTGTGCAATGCTCTGGCACCCTGGCATAAATAGTGTAAGAATTACAGCATTTTATATTTAAGCCACTGAAAATCAATGGATGAAATCTGATTGGCTGTTAGTGGCCCAACCCACTTTTCCTATTTTTGAACTACAGTCCCCCAGTGACCAACTCTGCAAAGTTTGGGGACTCAGGTGTAAAAATTGTGGGACTGACAGCATTTTTCACTATTGAAAGTAAATAGGTGAAATGTTATTGGCTGTTGGTGCCCTTACCCCCTTTTCTTAACCTTTAACCTTAGTCCCCCAGTGACTAACTGTAAAAAAGTTTGGGGACACTGGCATTAAACATGTGAAAATGGCAGCAGTTAAAGTTTCCCCACTGAAAACAATGAAAGAAATATGATTGGCTGTTGGTTACTCCACCCACTTTTTCTAACCTTGAACCACAGTTACCTGGGGACCCGGCGTTATTACTGTGAGAATGGCAGCAGGTTAAATTTCCTTTGAAAGTCAAAAGGTAAAATCCGATTGGCTATTCATAGCTCCACACGCTTTCGGGCATCCAACAAATATCATAATTTCATTCAGGTTGACCCCATGACTATGTGATTTAAGTTAGGCGAGTGTAGCCTCATAGCTGTAAGTGTGACAGTAGTTTAAATTTCCCAAATAAAGTCAATTGGTGAAATTTGATTGGCTGTTGTTGGCTCCTCCCACATTGGATCATCCAACAAATGTGACTGTTTCATTCAGGGTGACCCCATTATTATGTTATTCAAGTTTGGAGGGTGTAGCTTCAAAGCTGTAAGAGTGCTGTAAAAAAACTGTAGGATGAGTAGAGTTTAGAAAATGGGGAGCACTAAGAAGAAAAAGAAGAAGCAGATGAATAACTGTCGAAGAACAGTATGTTGGGTTTTTCAAACCAACATAATAATTATGGCATATATTACTTAACTGAATGCTGTATATATATTGCCTCACTCAGCATTGCACCCCAACTATTAATCTTAGGGAAATTATGCTACTGATTAAGTTGTTTTTGTCTTAAGGCAATGTCATAAATATGCAGTGGCAATGGCATGTTTTCATCATTTATGTCAGGGTTCCCAAACTTTGCAAAGTCAGTCACTGGCTGCCTACGTATTCAGGGTTAGAACAAGTAGGCGGAGCCACCAACAGCAAATCCATTTCCACCCTTTAGATTTCATTGGTTTATATTTAAACTGGTGCCATTATTTAAATATTAATTCCAGGGTTGTTAAACTTTCCAGAGTTAGTCACTGGGTATTTGCCGTTCAAAGTTAGAAAAAAGTGGTCGGAGCGACCAACAGCCAATAACATTTCACCTACTTACTTTCAATGGTGAAGTGTAAAATGCTGTCAGTCTTACAATGTTTATGCCTGAGTCCCCAAAATTTGTCACTGGGGGACTGCAGTTCAAAAATAGGAAAAGTGGGTTGGACCACTAACAGCCAATCAGATTTCATCCATTGAAATTTTTTGGTTTAAATTTAAAATGCTGTCATTCTCACACTATATATGCCAGGGTGCCCACTGTTTGTCACTGGGTGACTTCGACTCAAGGTTAGGAAAAGGGGGAGGGGTCACCCACCACCAATTACAATTCACCTATTGACTTTTATTGGTTTAAATTTAAACTGCTGCCGTAACTATTAATCCTAGGGTCCCTAAACTTTGCAGAGTTAGTCACTGGGTAACTGCAGTTCCAGGTTAGAAAAAGGGGGTGGAGCCACCAACCGCCAATCAGATGTCACTCGTTGACTTTCAGTGGGGAAATTTAAGTTGCTTTCATATATCTTTGCAGAGGGGAAGAAGCACACCACTGTGTCGGCAATGCCTTTAAATCATGTATGTACCGTATATACTCGAGTATAAGCCGATCCGAGTATAAGCCGAGGTACCTAATTTTACCTAAGAAAACTGGAAAAACTTATTGACTCGAGTATAAGCCTAGGGTGGGAAATGCAGCAGCTACTGCTAAGTTTCAATAATCAAATTATTTAATAAAAGGACACTCACAAGTGCTTACATGACTGCCATATTAATAAACACAAGGTATGGGCTGGAAAATGAGGCGCATCCAACATAAGATAACCATATGCAAGGTTTTACGGGTTAATATATCATTTAATTTTGATGTGTAAATTTGTTATTTAATTCTAATATAGTTCTGTATACTTTTTGGGGTGAGTGATGTAGAATCACAAGTTTAAGTTTATCTAGAAACTCCGGCTCCATAACTGCAGCTTGAAAGGGAAACAAAATGTACTTCCTTGCAGCTAGAGCATGCAAATGCAGGGAAATATATATATATATATATATTTATATATATACATACATAACAATATAGCAACTGGAGCCCACTGTGCCTCAGGAGCCTATGAAAGAGAATAATAGTATGACTGCTCCCTTAACCATAAATAAACACAAACCTACAGACAAACAGCTTTCTACAATTTAATAAATATAAGAGGGACCAGTAACCCCACCCCCAAGCAGTGATATCCAAATGCGAGCCAAGACAGCAACCACAGCACAACAACGAGCTCCTTATAGTTATTATGCTACCAATGTGTAACTTACTGTTTTTCTCTCCTGTGTCTTCGCCCAAAAAGGCACTTCCAGCGCGCTGCTTGACAGCTCCTTCGCTTCCTGCTCCCTGATACGCATGACTCCATGTGCGCCGTAAGTTTAAGCGTCGCGTTACCATGGTTACTGTTGGCTCTAGTGTTTTACGCTGCTGAAAGCGCTCCCTGCGCTTTAGATTAGACAAAGTGCACACGGGGCGGCGGAGGGGGTTGGCGCGCGTCTTCCAGAGTGAACGTCCACGCACGTCCAGGAGCGCAGAACGTATATACTCGAGTATAAATCGAGGGGCCCTTTTTCAGCACATTATTGGTACTGAAAATCTCGGCTTATACTCGAGTATATACGGTAAGTGGTGTGCTGAAGATTTTCCTTTATGTTGAAATTAATTTGCTGCCATTTAGACACTATTAAAACCAGGGTCCATTCAGTGACTTCATGTTTTTCAACCCAACATGAAGTTTGTTCTCAAACTTCTCTTTCTAGTTTTAATATACACTTATTGGTGTGGGTTATTTGTCTGCTTCTCAAAAGAACTGGAACCCTAGTAAGAGGGGTGATTATAATATTATATTATTATTATATATAGTCAAAAATCTTACAAGACAGCCTTCATATTTTCAGACATCAAATTTACCATATAGGTATTAGAGAGCTATGCCTAGGGTGGCAGCTTTAGGAGGGCAGCCTTTGGGTGCCTATATAATAAAAAAAACAAAAAAGCAGCCCACTGCCAGATACTCTTCTCCAATCAGATTGCCAAGAGAAGGGGTTGGACGGAGGTCTGATGCATAGGGCAGCACTGAACATAAATACAGGCCTGGAAATAAAAGGTAGACTGTGAGGAACCCCCTTTTGAGTCATTCTTCCTTCACGTCCCTGCACTGCACCTAATGGGGTGTGGAAAGGGGTCAAAGCAATTAAGTCACTAATGTGATTCGTTCGTTATTCCGGAATACTAATCCTCTAACAAACAGTGACTGACAGTGCGTAATATTTAGACACAAAAATAAAGCTATAGTCCAATACACACCATGATATATATAGTCCATATATAGGGAGGTAAGACCCATATTAGGAGAGTCACTTGTTAATCCAAGAGATATTCCACCCTTTATCGCCCCTTATGGGAAACAGAACTGCTCTGTACAACTCCATAGCTCCTTGCTCACACACACTGTCCCATACAAGCACATTATTTCCAACGCACATCCCATCAACCTGCCATCTAGTGACCAACTGGCACCCCTTTAGCACAGGGCTGGAACTAGGGGTAGACTGAGTAGGCACCTGCCTAGGGCGCAATCACTGGGGGGGAGGGGGGATGCACATTAAAGGGGAAATAATTTTTTTTTTGGTAGTAGTATTTTATTAGTTCCCCCAACCCCCCTTTGACATGATGTATTTCCTCTTCGTTTGGGATTGAGGAGCACACACTCCCCACCCTTCTCTTTACCAGCGCTTACCTCCATAGGCCATGTGCATGCGTATTAGGCAGTGGCGTGCGCCCATATGCATGCGCGTCATTCGTACTAAGGCAGCCAAAGGGACAGAAGGCACTGGGGTGCGGCGGTGTGTGGGTAAGCTGTGCGGCATGGGGAAAACCGTTGAGGCCTGAATGAGCAGGACTGCTGGCTGGGAGTTCTCTGATGTTTCGACATTTCTTAATAGCTGCTGCTGCTGGCACAGGTACATTTGATTGGGATCAAATTGGGCGCCATTTGGATTCTGCCTGCTAGCATATACAGATTGGGGCAAATTGGACAATATGAGGGATTGGCTGCTGCTGGCACAAGTAAAGATGGGGGGGCAATATGGTTGCCACTGGCACAAATACATGGTGGCAATGGCCATTGGCACAAATACATGGGGGCAATATGATGGCTGTTAGCACAAATACATGGGGCAATATGATGGCTGCTGGCACAGGTACAGATTGGGGGCAATATGATGGCTGCTGCTGGCACAGGTACAGATTGGGGGCAATATGATGGCTGCTGCTGGCACAGGTACAGATTGGGGGCAATATGATGGCTGCTGCTGGCACAGGTACAGATTGAGGGCAATATGATGGCTGCTGCTGGCACAGGTACAGATTGGGGGCAATATGATGGCTGCTGCTGGCACAGGTACAGATTGGGGGCAATATGATGGCTGCTGCTGGCACAGGTACAGATTGGGGGCAATATGATGGCTACTGCTGGCACAGGTACAGATTGGGGGCTTGGGGCAATATGATGGCTGCTGCTGGCACAGGTACAGATTGGGGGCTTGGGGGCAATATGGTGGCCACTGGCACATGGTGGCAATGTCTGTTGGCATAAATACATGGGGCAATATGATGGCTGTTGGCACAAATACATGAGGCAACGTAATGGCTGCTGGCACAGGTACATAGTGGCTTTATGATGGCCGCTGGAACTGGTACATGGGAGCAATATGATGGCTGCTGGCACAGGCACATGGGGCAATAAAATGGCCGTTGGCAGCTTGGCACAGGCACATGGGGCAATATGATGGCTGCTGGCACAGGGACATGGGGGCAATATGATGGCTGCTGGCACAGGCACATGGGGGGGAATATGATGGCTGCTGGCACAGGCACATGGGGGCAATATGATGGCTGCTGGCACAGGCACATGGGGGCAATATGATGGCTGCTGGCACAGGCACATGGGGGCAATATAATGGCTGCTGGCACAGGCACATGGTGGCAATATGATGGCTGCTGGCACAGGCACATGGGGGCAATATGATGGCTGCTGGCACAGGCACATGGGGGCAATATGATGGCTGCTGGCACAGGCACATGGGGGCAATATGATGGCTGCTGGCACAGGCACATGAGGCTATAAAATGGCCGCTGCAGCCTGGCACAGGTACATGGGGGCAATCAGGAAGGGAAGGGGCGCTGATTGAAGCTGTTGCTTAGGGTGCCAAAATACCTTGGCCCCGGCCCTGCTTCAGCATCTCAGACCTTGAACAAAATCTCGTCTATTTTACCACCTGTATTGCTTTAATTTCACAGTCCGTTTTACCCCTGAGCTCAGGTGCTGTATAATGACAGCCACACACACTTGGGATTACGTCTGCAGGAGAGATAGGCAAAGAGGTAAGTGTTGACCACATGGTTGCGGAAAACACTTTTTGTCACTTTAGAATGGGAGCATACTTAGAGTGCATTGAAGGGACCTTACGTGCTTCGTGCGATTGGGTCAACTCCGGACTGCGCCAGAAAGGCAGATTTGAATACTCATATGTGAGCAACGGAACAGCAGTATTGTATTTATCCCAGGGGCC
This sequence comes from Xenopus tropicalis, assembly GCF_000004195.4. NCBI lineage: Eukaryota > Metazoa > Chordata > Amphibia > Anura > Pipidae > Xenopus > Xenopus tropicalis. Next base: position 79,972,912 of record NC_030677.2, on the reverse strand, counting down.
AGTGAACTTTTAGAGCGTTCTTCATCTGTGCATAAAACATCCTAAAGAAAAATTAAAATGTATCAAACTCTATCAAAATACATCACAATGAAATAAAGAAAAGGGTGTTTATTGATACATTTGGCTTAAATTGGCAACTATTTTAACAGCTGTCAGGTATTACTCTGTAGCAGCTATCAGATATCATCCATGAAAGCTGCATGTGCAACAACCAGAGATGAAAAGAACAAATCCACATCATTTTGTTATGTGTTAAATAAGCCTAAGTAGTCAAAAGAAATGGGACATGGACTGAATGAGACTATGCCTATTTGGAGACAGGCTTTCCAATTTAAAGATCCACAAGGATTTTTTTTTGAGTAGCAATAAATCATGATCGCTCCGCCCTCCCACAGGGGATTGGAGCATGATCAATGATCAAATGTTTAAATTGTGGCAGGATATGTTTCAATTTAAGCCAATGTTTTACAACAGGTTGGTCTGTCTTTCCAGTTGCTAAAGCAGTCCTAATGGCACATCTGTGATTATTCATACACTCACAGTATGTTGTTGAGGCCTTACCAACATAATGAACTCAGCATGGGCACCAAGCCGTTTATACTACAAACTCTTTGATGCTAGTAACCTGGTGTTGAATCGCAAATTTCTTGCCTGTCCTGGGGTGCACGAAATGTGTACCTTGTAACATACCCCCACAAGTCAAACAATTGGTGCATTTGAAACATCCTTTCTTCAACGGTCTGTTTAACCAGGGTCCTCTTGATTGGGAGGGACCCTGAAGGTCCTTAACCACTAGAAGGTCATTCAAATAATGTCCCCTTCTATAGGTCATTAATGGGCGCTTTTTATGATAAAAGGGAAGACCGGCATCTGTGTTAATACCCTCTGTTGGTGACAAGTTTTTACACTTCTAGGCTTTTTCCAATTGTTGGTCAATTAGTGTGATTGAATAATCTCTAGATGCAAACTGTAAACTGCACAATGTATATATCATATCTTTGCCAGTATACATGATTGGTTACATATATGTACATAAAAAGTTTACAAAAAAATTGCATTCAAACTGTTTATAAGGCAAGTGGGTACGGATACCCTATATTAAAGATTATGTGATTTCTTTTTGTTACGGATTTACCTATATTGTGAATGTTATAAGTTATGCATTTTTGTGTATTATTTGAAGGGGGAACCCTGGTCTATGGGTATTCTACAATGTTCCTCTTTGCATCCAGTAACTTGATGGGGGAGTGGTTTATGGGTTTGCAAAATGTTGATAGCCTAGTGCACAGTCAAATTAAATGTATAAAAGATTTGTTTCCAGACTGGCACACCATTATTAAAATGTTATACTTTTATTGCAAGTACATTACACAACATCTTACCCGTGTATTCTACCTATACACAGCCTGACTGTTTGTATTGGTCTCTGTATTGAAAGAAGAGAAAAATTATTTTTTTACTGTGTTGCTGCCATCTTCAGAACTTACCTTTATACAAATATATAGAACCTGCATGCAGCACACCTGTTACATATTATTTATATGGTTGAGGAGACCTCCTCATACGTATGCAAATAAGTCAAAAAGGGATTCTGGGAACAAAATCCTTAAGGCTCTTAGAAAAGTTTTAACAGATTTAAATGTTGCATAAAACAGGGCCACTATCAGTGATATGTTACCCATACTTACCCGGAGGCTGCATAAGCAAATATGACCCAAAACTGAATAATCATAATACAGTTTGGACATTGCCTCATCCTCCAACAAACAGAACTGCTAAAATGCTCTCTAGCGTATACATTCAAATTGTTAGTTATCTTAACCCGCAAGACAACCACTGAAGTGTTTTAACATATACATTCAGTATAAATGGTATATTAGCCAGCATGGGAACTACTAAAGGGTTATGACCTGCACATTCAGTTTAGTTGTTCCATTAAGCCAGCCCATGAATACTCTGCAAAAGAGCCAAGTGCTATGCTTTCCATTCCAGGCTAGCACATGTACCCAATGTACACACTGGCTGAACCAGGTTTCATAAACATATTGCAGACAACACTTCCCTAGCCTAAAAAGACTAACTCGCTCTGGATGAGAAAAGGCGCTATGAAAGGAAGTAAGTCAGCTTAATGCTAACAGAACATAAGTGAAACACCAATAACTTTACCTTATACTCCTGGTCTTCATCCTAAACAATAAGGAAGGAAGGGGGGAGGGAACCTACCTACCCCATTACCTACAGCTGAATACAGCCATGCCAAGTAATTACCTGCAACTGGTGTCTGCTCCAACAAGCATTGCATTTGCACAGCTCACAGAATAGACAAACTTGCAAATGTACCAATTTACTCCAAGCGTTAAGAGACTCTGGAAATCAAGTTTGCATCCTGCGCATTACCTTCTATGTGCTGACTTGAAAGGCACCCTTTTTTTATTTTATTTTTTACCTCAACCTTGGAAAAGACTTGAGGAAGGCAGCTGGTTCTGAAACCTGGAATCCTCCATTTAAAGAAAAAAAATGATGCCACAGTATAGGGGTAAAATAGAAAAGGAGGCCATAAGGCTCAGGCCACTAACTAAGTCTGCATCTCCTAATGCTAACTGCCAACTGCCATCTCCCTCTCCTATCTGTAGAAATAAAGGAGGGTCGGGGCCACACACACCACTGCCGATGGACACTTTGTAAGCCAGCCCAGTAAGGCACACAGCTGGGGGACAAGCACCTGCCACCAGACCTGATAACTGCAGCCTGGGAAGGCACATGGATCAAGGACAAACAAGTGATACCTGCCATAGCACCACAGTGCCCTACCTGATCTTGGGGGTGATTAAAGGTCTCTGGGACCAAAATCCCCAGTTCCTATGACACTTTCAGCAAAAAAATCCAGTAGCACACTGAAGTTGTAAGCCGTGAAAAAAATGTGTTTTATTTGCCCTTTCCGGAGGGGCCCGAAACGTTGCTCTTTGCTTGTTTATATGTACTTGGGCAAATAAAACACATTTTTTTCACGGCTTGTATCTTCAGTGTGCTACTGGATTTTTTTGCTGTTGGATATTGACCCCCATGCAAGGTGAGGTTCTTCCAGTATTTGCACCTGATACCCGCTTGGGTAAGTTAACAGAGGGTTGAGCTCCCCAATACTGCTATTCCTACGACACTTTCAGGCAGCCCTAATGCTTTCCCAATGCTAAAAATAAAAATTTGCTTCCAATGGGAGCAAAACAAAAAGTGAGGCAGAAGGACAAAAAAGACACTGGAATGGGTTTAGGGTTGGTTTTTTAAAGCTTCGGGGATGGTCCTTTTGCTGGGAGCAGAGGGGAGGGGCTATCCCAGAGAGTGTTGACATGGAGTGGCCAGGAAATGTTTTGTGTATCTTGCCCATGTTGCAAAAAATTTCTGCGATACTTTATGGAGGTTTGTTTCCGACCAACATATATAGTATATCACCTTGCGTTTGTTTTTTACTTTTAAGTTCAAGAAGGGGAGGGGATGGTGATATCCAATTTTGTAGGATGGTGTGCCTGCCCACTGTAGATACAATATTCAACAGAATTTTATCCAGTCTGGGAATGCCTGTGATATCACCAAAGAAAGCCCAGGTTAATGTACAGTATATGGGGCACTAACTGGAAGGAGGTAGCACAGTGAGAAACAATCTGTCTACAAAACCCCTGTATTACAATCTGTCTACAAAACCCCTTACAGAGTTCTATTGTCATTTTATACAATGGCAGTCTTGGGGTTTTTAATTTGTGACACAAACATTCATTATAATACATTCTGTTTGAGAAGTTATTAACATAGCTCAAACCACAATGCTTGTCTCAGCAGGATATTGTGAAATACTACCCTTATATCAAAGGTCTTTTCATTTCAGAATTGCGTAATCTTTGAAAATCCCTGGCACTGTCATACGTATGTTATTTTGTTAATGTTGGCCAAAAAGAGTTAACATTTGTATTTTGGATGCTTTAATTGCTTGCCAAGTAATAACTTAAAGGGACAGTTCACCTAAGAATTCATAATGTGGGCAGTAATGTCCTTTTTTAATTTAATTTGTATTTGTTCATACTGTGCATATTTTCTGCAACTTTTTCGTATATTTGCACAAGTTTTTCGTACTTTGCGCAACTTTTTTGTACTTTGCAACAAAATCATATTGTTGCACCAAGTGCGAAAGTTTCAGATTCATTCAAGCTTCGGTATCGTGACTTTCCTTGGGCCAGGTTGGAGCTGCAGAGTGCCATTGAGTCCTATGGGAGGCTTCCAAAATCATGCACAGAAGGATCAAAGTCAGAAAGGTTTTCCCGCCGTTTACTATCGTTTGGATACGAAAATTTTGTGACTTTTGGATCGCCAATACGATATTATCGTGACTAATACGATTTTTTCGTAAGCATTTTCGTGATATTTGCGATCATCAGAAATTATCATATTTAATCCAAATTTTTCCCATTTCAGGATTCGAACTTGTACTTTGATGAATCAGCCCCATAGTTTTAGAAAATACAGTTAATAAGAACTACATGGAATTAGAGGTAAGCATATGTAAGAAAGCTTGGAAGAAAGATGATTAGCTCTATTCAGGACATCTTTCAATTAAAACTGGGAACAGTCACCCAGAAAAGCATACTGGTGTAGTTTTTTTCCTGCATAAGAACCATATCTATCTTATCTATCTATCTTATCTATGTCTCTGTCTTTGTATGTATGTATGTATGAATGTATATTTTTATTTATAAAGCGCTACTTATGTACGCAGCGCTGTACAGTAGAATACATTAATACAAACAGGGTGTTAATAAGATAATAGATAAATACAAAGTATAACAATAAATACAAATAAATACAATAAGTTAAGAGTCAAAGATACAAGAGGATGGAGGTCCCTGCCCCGTAGAGCTTACAATCTATATGGGAGTGTAACTTACAGATACAAATAGGCAAATATAAGTGCTGTAGGTCACAGTGGGTGACACTACATTATAAGTGCTATTTCCCAGATCAGGTGCTGGGCGAGTGCTCCAAAAGGTAGTCTTTTAGTTTGGTTTTAAAAAGACTGGGGGAGGATTCTCTCCGGAGGAAATCAGGGAGGGCATTCCAAATGTAAGGGGCAGCAAGGCAGAAAGGTTTAATGCGGGAAACAGCAGTAGTGGTGGGGGGTGCAACCAAACGATTTCTCTGCGAGGAACGAAGGAGTCGGCCAGGAACGTACGGAGACACAAGGGAAGAGATGTAGTGAGGAGCAGAGGAATGGAGGGCTTTGAAGGTTAGGAGAAGAAGTTTGTAAGATATTCTTTGTTTAATAGGAAGCCACGATAAGGACTTTAGCAGGGGAAGGGCCTGAAATCTCCTGGATGAGAGGAGGAGAATTCTGGCAGCAGTGTTTAATATAGACTGTAGGGGGGAAAGATGGGAGTTAGAGAGGCCGGTTAGTAGCAGGTTACAGTAGTCCAGTCGGGATAGGATGAGAGCATGCATGAGCAGCCTAGCTGTTGCAGTGGAGAGAAAGGGACGGATTTTGGCAATATTGCGTAAGAAAAAGTAACAGGTTTTGACAGTGGAGTTAATGTGGTCAGAAAAGGAGAGACTGGAGTCAAAGATCACCCCAAACATCGTGCCGAATCGACAGGGTTGATGAGGGTGCCATCAATAGAGATAGAAATCGAGATAGGACCAGGCTTTGATTTTATATTTTCTGTTTAAATGGAAACAGTCATAAAAAATCTTAGGAAAGAGAATGATAAAATTTTGTACACAATGACACAACTAACCTATAGAGGGTGCAGACCAGGTGGAGAAGTTTAAGTGGAGTCACGGATGATTTGCATGTACATTCATTGAATATAAATATACAGGTATATGTGAAATTACTATAACTAATAAGTACTGTATAAAATGTTAAGCTTCCGGAGTAGCATATTTCTAAACTGAACGTCTAGCAGGCTCTTCTGATTTTGTTTCATTCTACAAAATCGTTTTGCTCTTTGTACGTACTATATATACATATTCCTCCTCTGTGCATCTCTATAACTGCTTTTTTTGCATGCCTGGAAACTCCAGTGTACTGTGCTATGATTCCAGAGAATTTCCCGAGTATACATTCTGAAGGGAGAGGTGCCATTGACAGCATGTAGAATTTGTAGTTTACCTTATAACTTGCTGCAATTTTGTAACTTTTCAACATTTTTCAAAATTAAATATGCTCTTTTGAAGTTTTCTGCTGGAGAAGCGCCATTAACTAACGCGTTTTATGAAAAACATGTTTTTCTGTGACCAAAAAGAAATGACCCACCCTACTCTGTAGTAGTAGTATATAAATGTCGCACATCCAATAAATCATATAAATGAGATTGTTGCACATAGATGTGGCTTATATCATATATTACATGTAAGGCTAAAGCCACACTTAGGGGGCTGATTCATCAAAGTACGAGTTTGAATCCCCAAATGGGTAAAATTCGGATTAGATACGATAATTGCTGATGATCACAAATGTCATGAAAATGCTTATGAAAAAATTGTATTAGTCACGATAATATCGTATTGGCGATCCGAAAGTCACAAAATTTTTGCATCGAATGATTGGAAACGGCAGGAAAACCTTTCTGACTTTGATCCTTCAGTGCATGATTTTGGAAGCCTCCCATAGGACTCAATGGCACTCTGCAGCTCCAACCTGGCTTGTACTCGTTGTGACAATACGATTTTGTTGTGTAATTTTTAATGCACAGTACGAAAAAGCCACGCAAATTAATGAAAAAATTGTCAAAAATACACAAGGTACGAAAACTTAGAAAAAAAGTGATTTTTTTTGTATTTGGAGCCGATCGTACCTTGATAAATAGGCCCCTTAGCGTATGGCATATATTTATACATATGCTCCTACCTGTGCCTGCACTCGAATGAATGAAATATGCTCGGGTGCAGGCAATATTAAGACACGCAGGCACATGTAGCCGATATCTGATGAAGATTACGTTTTTTGGTGGATATCGGCTACATGTGCCTCATTCGGATGCATGCACAAGGTAGGCTAAACTTACAGTTGTAAGTGTTTTACAGCTTGCCCAGAATACGCCCCTGTGTGGCATTAGCCTAACAAACTCAGGCACTCCATATGACTCAAAAGGTAAATTAAGTTCTAAACTCCCACATTTGATAAAAGAGATAACAAATTTGGGCAGAACACAGAACTTAATAAAAAAGGAAAATATTATTATAGTAACTTCGAAGGGCCAACATTTCAGCTCACAGCCTTAAGGTCACTTTAATGCATTTATTATCATAAATATTGTTTTTATTTTAAAGTCTTGTGTTCTGACAAACTTTGTTTTTTATATATATATATATATATATATAGGTGCATGGATAAGCCAGCACTCACGGGACTTTTAACAACAGTAAAAAATAAAAGATTATACCAAAGCAAAGCGTCACAGCATGGTTTCTTTATTCATCCGACGTTTCAGTTCCAGCAGGAACTTTCATCTCCCTGATGAAAGTTCCTGCTGGAACTGAAACGTCGGATGAATAAAGAAACCATGCTGTGACGCTTTGCTTTGGTATAATCTTTTATTTTTTACTGTTGTTAAAAGTCCCGTGAGTGCTGGCTTATCCATGCACCTAGATTCATTTTTTACTGGCATTAGCACCCGGGCATTTTCTATTGTTTGTGGAGTGCTACCTGTCCTGGAACTATATATATATATATATATATAATGCATGTAAGTATATATATATATACATATATATCCAAAAAAAGAGCAGCAACACCGAGTTATATTCCAAAAACAATCAATTGTGTATTAAAAACGCATGAACAGCCTGTTCATGCATTTTTAATACACAATTGATTGTTTTTGAAATATAACTCGGTGTTGCTGGTCTTTTTTGGATATTTAAATCATTTACCTTGCACCCGAGCTAGGAGCTGAAGCAGAGTGCCACCCTGGGTTCGCTATACACACATATATATATGTCATTAGATGCACATGTGCAATTTTTCTTGTTCACGTCAAGAACCAACCCTTGAACAATGCAAATGAGATTTTGATTGCTGGAGTTTGCGCTTCTGTAAAAAAAATTTTTTTTTACAACACTTCCACCTAGTGGGGAAAAATATTGTCTTTCCATTTATGTAACTTTAGATTTTATACATTTGTTCCCTTCCATCTGAAATGGATTGTAAGCCCAATAGGATTCCTTTTACCTACAGTGTTATTCACTAAATCAGTGCTGTCCAACTGGCAGTCCATGACCCCCCACCTGTCTGGCTGCTTTGATGGCTTACCTTTGTGTAAGATTTAAATGGTATCAGTACTGAGATTAAATGGCCCCCTGCATGGTTCAGTCTTTAGATTCAGGCTGTAATCCTCCTGTATTGCTTAAACATGTAATCCCTTGTACTGTTCTCACCTTTTAATCCCTGCATTGTTTAACCCCCTGCATTGTTCACACCTCAGGCTCAGACTGTAAGCAACTACATTGTTCACCTCTTCACACCTCAGAGTAGGAGCAGTGCCGGCATTGTGTCACTGTATGTACTGCCTGTGTGTAAGGCACACACAGGCAGCTAAGGGCAGGCAGATTATTGCACACAGGTGGGGTAGGGCAGGCAGAGTATGGCACACACAGGCTGGGGAGGAAGATGTATATGGATTTAAGGGCGTGTCTTAATATGACATAATATAATTCTTCCACATTTGAATTATAGTTGATATCCCCATAGTGCATACCATGCATTGGGGTTTTTGCTGCGCTACCACCGTTGATGTGGGCATGGTCTTAAAAGCTCTTGTGATAACATGGGAGTTGTTTGAAGTGGGTGTGGTTTAAAAAAGGGGAGTGGTCAAAACTGGCTCTCATTAGCGGCTCTCCACTATGTATGCTAGAGAAATTTCGGCTCTTGGTACCACAGAAGTTGGACAGCACTGCACTAAATGTGTAAGTGTGTGTATAAATGTTAAAGCTGCATAAGTTGAATAATTTTCCCTCAGTGGAGTCTTGCTCTGGACAAATGGAGTCTACTTATGTATGACATACCTACACAACTGTGATCTGAATACAGCATTTTGGGGAACAATAATAAAGCTGTATATTACTAATGCAAACTTAGATATACATAGTAACATACATAGTAAGTTAGGTTGAAAAAAGACGTACGTCCATCATGTTCAACCATAATGCCTATAACCTGCCTAACTTCTAGCTGATCCAGAGGAAGGCAAAAAAAAAAAACCCCATCTGAAGCCTCTCTATATATAGCAACACTCATTTTTACAGCAGTATGGCCTCTAGTTCGTTCATGCTGTCCAGGTTGGCTAAGCCTCACTCACGCTAAGATTCCCAGATCATATGGAAATTTGGAGATGCTTCTGGAAAATACAGTTAAAAGGACTGTATTATTAAATTAACGTAGTCCAGTAACTTGCATGTAGTAGAAGCACCTCCGATTTTTCAAATGATCTGGTAATCTTAAACCAAGATCCTTGTCCACTAAGATAGTTTCTTTGTCAGATATCACCAGTAGTACAGGATAGAATATACAAAGTAAAGGTAACTAAAGTGGAGCAACTGCCAAGAGGCATGCAGTACACAAAAGAAGTGTCAAAACAACACCAGCATTAGGGTGGCATGTTTAAAACCCTTATGAAAATAATGCAATTTAAAACAACTTTTCTATATACTGGTGTATTCAACACCAGTATGCTTAGGACCTGGGGTTTTCTGGATAAGGGGTCTTTCTGAAATATAAAAATTCAACGTTAATCAACCCAGTAGGATTGTTTTATTATTATAGACAAAAAGGAAATGATTATTAATGTACATTATTTAAACCTCCCAAATTAGGTGCTTTCTGGATAATGAGTTTCCGGATAACAGATCCCATACTTGTACATAAAAGCAACAATGATAAGTAATAAATCAAGGACATTGTTAATGAAAGCAGAATTTGCTTGTCCCTTTCTGCACAGCTAATACTGAAGAAGTCTGCTCTCTTCTAGCCATTTCCTGCAATTCTTGGCATGCGTCTTCCCAGGTTTGTTAATCAGTTGGCTTCTGTTTCAAAAATTAGAACTAGTAATACAGAACTGTCTTTTATACTGAAGGTATAGAGGAATGCTGTTTAGAAATATGTTCTTTTTATGGCTTTACATCCCCTTTACAGTTACCAGACTATATGAAGAAATCAGTGACACCTCTGTTAAATGCATTAAATACAATCAGCACAGCCCTTTTAGCTGGATTTTTGAGAAGTGTCCTTGAGTTTTTTTAACATGATTTTGTAAACTTAGGTTAAATGTCAGTTGAAATTTTATAAATAAAATGTATATAAAGGAATTTCCATCAATAACATTTTCATCAGTGTGTGTCCATTATAATACATTTAAGTTTAAGAGAATAATATATTGCTGTTTTAACTATTTACAGATCAAAAGCTAACCTTTCAATAACTGTTATAATATAATAACTTAACTTCTATTGCAGCCAGTAAGGTCATGGCCTTTCAAAGTCAACGTTCTCATATATCTTCCCCATCCTTGACCCATATTTCCTCTGCAAATGTACACAATAACTACATGACAAGCTTTCCTTGGAAAGATGCAGATATTGCAGCAACTACAAGGGGCGGAGAATAGACTTTGGAATTCCCTCCTTTCTTTCTGGGATAATTATAAATCTAGAAGGCAGTCGGTACAAGCTGAGAATGGGAAGCCAGTGTATTCCTGTATAACAATTAATTTGCTTGTTGCCCACTCATCTAACCTGCAAGCACCTCTACAATCTCCAGTATGCAGAGCCAGAGAAATTCACTGTACATGATTGGTTTCATTCTGCTTTTATCTCATTGTCTTCCAGCATCCTATGGTAAGAAATATTCCTATTTAGTTTACATTACTGATACAATGAATACAAGGAAGGAAGGCATTAACAAAAAAATTATTTTTTTTCTACATGATATATGAGTATGTGTGGCACATGGATAGTATACGGATTTGTTTTATTTTTAATATCTATTCATTTCAATTCTATGGCACTCAGTATGCTAAATCATTACTGCTGTACATACAATTTATACACAATAAGGGAAAGGGATTTTATGAGCTCCTGAAATATCTAATCTTTTTCTCAAAAATCCAAAAATGTATTGTGGAGTTCTTGGGTAGTACATCTGAAACATATTTTTCATAGCTATTCTTGCCTGTTTTGGTTAAACCAGAGAGCAATATTACAGCATCTCCATTTCTGAATTATGCTGCATATAAAACAAATGACTGGACATCATCAGCTGAAAGGTCTTTATAACATTCTCTAAGTCCCAAGTATTCTGTATAAACGATCCTATACCTGTATCCTAAGACAGATGGCAGCAGTTCACACTGACACCAATGCAAAGGTATGGTTGGATGTTTTGTTGCCCATGAGGAGTTGGTTTAGCACTGATGACAAAACATTGAGTCTGCTATCACCATTAGCTTTTGCTTTGTCTTTTGGATAACTTGGAGTATCAATGCAAATTCCTACATTTGAATTAGTCTGCTGCAGGGGCAATACTAAAAGCAAGTCAGTCCCAGTCCCATATACAGGTATGGGACCTGTTATCCAGAATGCTCAGGACCAAGGGTATTCCGGATAAGGGGTCTTTCCGTAATTTGGATCTCAGTACCTTAATTCTACTAAAAAATCAATAAAACATTAATTAAACCCAATAGGATTGTTTTGCATCCAATAAGGATTAATTATATCTTAGTTGGGATCAATTAAAAGGTTCTGTTTTATTTCTACATAGAAAAAGGAAATCAGTTTTAAAATTCTGAATTATTTGATTAAAATGGAGTCTATGGGAGACAGGCATCCCGTAATTCGGAGCTTTCTGGATAACGGGTTTCCGGATAAGGGGTCCCATACCTGTATTAGGTGATTTAATGGTGTTTTTAGCAGTTTATCAACCAGACCACCCAGATATTAGCAAAACATATTGTCTATTTGTCTAATACATTATCTTTAGTAATTTTTTAAATTTATTTGCAGGAGACTCAATAATGAGGGAACTGCGTTGCCAATGTATCTCTACTGTATCAACCCCCTTTCACAAAAAACACATTCGCTCCTTAGAGGTTACTCCAAATGGTCCTCATTGTCCCAGGGTGGAAGTAATGTAAGTATAAATATTAAAGTAAACACGTGGGGTTAATGTAGTCACAGTGGGCAAATCTGTATCTGTGCCGTAGCCATGTGTTACCCATAGCAACCAATTAGCCAGTAGAAGAAATCTCTGCTTAGTCACTATTAGCTACTGCAGAAAATTGAGCATTAATAAATGAGCCTCATAAGCATTACAGTGATGTTCAATAATAAATGCTGGAAGTAATGACTATGAATGGTACATTTTCCTGTACCCTATGTCAGAAATGCAACTTCAACACATCCCTGGGTTTTATAAAGCATTGCTCAGCTTACTGTCATGTGGTTTTAATACAGGGTCTTTTCATGATCTTGGTAATCCTACTAATATCCAAAGGGAAAAGCTGTCAGGCAGTTAACAAATGTAGTCAGAGCTTTATCAAAGGTTATTTTTTGTTCTTTCTTTTTTTTTTTGCAAAGCAAGGCTCTTTGTAACTTTAATCTACTGACCTTAAATTTCCAATGATCATTTGCTAAACATATCCATACAATGAAGGAATTCATTACATTTCCTCCAGTCTAGATACTTTGAGAAAAGTATACCCCATATTTAAAATATTTTTGTATAGATATACTGTGTGTGTGTATATATATATATATATATATATATATATATAATTATTCTGATATGGGCATTTGCATTATTAAATGTTAAAATCAATGTACCAGTGACACTTCTGTGATTTTTTTCGTTCATTTGCGCAAATTTTTCGTACTTTGAGACAAATTGCACGACAGTTTGTGCGACAAAATCGTATTTGTCACAACGGGTATGAAAGTTTTGGATTCATTCAAGCTGCGGTATCGTGACTTGCCTTGGGCCAGGTTGGAGCTGCAGAGTGCCAATAGATACTGTTCTATTATTGCAGAGAGAAACTAAACCATTTTTAAAAAATATAATTATTTGCTTATAATGGAGTCTAAGTAAGTTTGCCTTTCCGTAATTCAGAACTTTCTGGATAATGGATCCCATACCTGTACAGGTATGGGATCTGTCATCCAAAAGCCCATTATTCAGAAAGTTCAGAAATATGGGTTAGCAATCTCCCTTTGACTCCATTTTAAGTAATTCATACTTTAAAAAATGATTTCCCTTTTCTCTGTAATAATTAAACAGTACCTTGTACTTGATACATTACACAGAAGCTAGAAATTGTACATTGCTTAATTTTTCTTTTACATTTTTCACATCCTCTTTAATAGATAAAGGGACTTTTGAGATTAACACTCTTGAAGTAGCAAAGTCATGGTTATAGTTGAAAATTGCTCAGCTGGATTCAACAGACCTTCTATATCTAAAGATATAAAGATATACATACATATCTGGTCATACACAGGCAAATATTAACTGTCAGTTTGGTCATGTCCTGAGGCTTCCGGCTTGTCTAGGGACCTAGAATGACACCGTACCTGATTAATTTCTAGCTTATTTAGATATTGTTCAGGTTGGGTAGAAAATCCTGTCTGCCAAGGACCACAAGTAGAGGCTCTCTGCTAGTGGGTATGCACAGCCCCTAGCCTCCCATGCATGCCGCAGGACACTAAGGGGCCAAATGACCAGATCAGTCCAATGGGCCCGTCACTCAAGTGGTTAAATCAGCACAGAGACACTATTTTTAGCTGCCTTTACAAAGAAGTAAATCTTCTTCTGTATATCCATCTTAAAGGGGATGTTCACCTTTGAACAAAAGACTAAGGGGCTGATTTACTTACCCACGAATCCGACCCGAATTGGAAAAGTTCCGACTTGAAAACGAACATTTTGCGACTTTTTCGTATGTTTTGCGATTTTTTCGGATTCTTTACGAATTTTTCGTTACAATACGATTTTTGCGTAAAAACGCGAGTTTTTCGTATCCATTACGAAAGTTGCGTAAAAAGTTGCGCTTTTTTCGTAGCGTTAAAACTTACGCGAAAAGTTGCGCATTTTTCGTAGCGTTAAAACTTAAAAGGTGCAAAGTTTCGCGTAAGTTTTAACGCTACGAAAAAAGCGCAACTTTTTGCGCAAGTTTTAACGCTACGAAAAATCGCCAGATTTTACGCAACTTTCGTAATGGCTACGAAAAACTCGCGTTTTTACGCAAAAATCGTATTGGTAACGAAAAATTCGTAAAGAATCCGAAAAAATCGCAAAAAATACGAAAAAATCGCAAAATACCGATCATTACGAAAAAAACGCAACATAAAAAAACACAACATAAATTACAAAAATGTTTTCAATGGTGTAAGCTGTTCACTTTCCCTTAAGAAGAGTTATGAGCTTTTTTAGAATGAAGAAGTTGGTAAATCAGGATGATTTTTCTTCTTGAAATCTGGAACTTCTATTGTACAACTGTAAGTATGAAACCCATAAGTTAGAAATTCATATATATTTCTTATTAAAGACAAAATAACTTAATATTTGTAACACATAGCAATAACAATGTTTGGGTAGTACACACAACAGAAAAATAGTTTTTATGTTTATTCTTTCTCTATGCATTCTTTTCAGGATAACTTTCCTGCATTTGGGTTTTAGGATGTCCATGATATAATAATCCCACCAGTTTGTATCTTGGTATGTTAGTGCATTGTTTTAGTAACGCTTGCCATTATATTCTTAAATTGTCCGTTCTCATCTATTCTGTTTATGATTCCTGTCAGCGCTGGCAATTGCCAAATTCTGAGGTGAGGCAGATAGTTTAGAAAGTCAATATTTTCTTATCTTATCTTTTTGACATCAGAGTTAATCACTTTTCACAGTATAACAAATAATTATTGTGCAGAAGACAATATTAGCCCAGGTGATTTAGTTGGAAGCATACCCAGCAGCAAGATAAGAGGATAACACATGAGGTCCTGAGCCATTTGAGCAGAGTATACAAAGTTGCCTATATGAAGGCAAGGGAAAACAGAACATGCAAAGATATGGGACTTAGAGTAAGACATTTAAAAAGCATGTTGGTACATGCCTTTGATGTTGCAAAGGACACTTTTTAAAGACTAACAGATATGGCGCCTTCACTAATAGATATGTGTTTGCTGTTTTAATGTGGTCCTGATAAATCACAGAGCAACCAGACATTTTCCCAGAGCAACCAAAGACTTGACTCCTAGACAACTGTAATCTGGAAGATTAATGATATCTAACTCCCCCTTGCAAGAGAGTTTACAAAGACATTATTTCAGTAGATAGAGTAAATCATCAGCAAGTTGAAACATACATGCCAAGTGAGCTGCAGGGGATGCTGGGAGTTGTATTGAAACAATAACTTTAGGGCATTTTATTCCTATAAAACTACAATTTACCTTTTGTAATACTTTTAAATAAATTTTGTTGGAACAATAACTTGCACCACTGTTTCTGCAATAAAAAGGTGTATCTGCATGTGAAAATTGCAGGAGGGTGACTGGCAGGGGATCTAAGCCTCCTGGTGAGCAGCACAAAACCCAAATATATATATTTATATATATAATATATGAACAATAAGTTGCTTTACTGTTATATGTACAAATAAAGCACCCGGCTCCATTTACTCCTTTACTTTCCCTTTGCACATGTTTGCTGTTGAGAGGTGTGGCCTCATGACATGCCACAGCAAATCAGCTTTCACTCTGTTCTGTCACTCAAACATTTCTGCGTCACAGACCAGGGAGCCAGAGATTCTGGAGGGTGGGGGATGGGAGACTGCTTTAATAATTAACCATAACTTTGTAACGGTGCAAAATTTTTAAAAGCTATAAATTGATTTTATAGATTAATAGATTTTATATTTTCAATTTTATTAAAAAAATTACAATAGTAATAAGATAATTTAGAGCAATATGCTTTAGAATTACTGATGACAGTCTCTACATGTCTTTTACCAGAGGTAATTCTCAGTATTTTTTATGGCAGGGTTTTTTCTGGTGTATAGTCGTGAAAAAGTAGCTGCTACTAGTGGCTCCCTGTGTCTTCACCCTTATACTTTCATGCTTTTCCCCCTTTTTTCCCCACCAGTTGCTTTTTTGCTGAATGGCAACAGTTTGAGCAAACATTATCAATAAAGGTATTAGCATGTGATTGTGTGTGTTGGTGGAACCCATTAAGGTAACCCTGAAAGTACTGCCAACTCAAAGCTGCTGTTAATTTAAAGGAAAAAGAAAGTCAAAGTCACTTGGGGGTGCCAAAATGTTAGGCACTCCCAAGTGACTTTGACCACCTACCTTTTACCCCGGGCTGGTGCCCCTGTGAGGAGAGAACAGCACCAGCCCGGGGTAGCTGCCGGCTCTTACTTCTTCCTGACTCGCTGCGCGCGCATGCGCAGTAGAGTGAAAAGCCGAACTTATTAAAGTCGGCTTTTCACTCTACTGCGCATGCGCCCACCGCTGGCATTTCAGCAACGGAAGCAGGGAGAAGGAAGCGATCCGCTCCAGGTACCCCGGGCTGGTGCTGTTTTCTCCTAACAGGGGCACCAGCCTGGGGTACGAGGTAAGCGGTTAAAGTCACTTGGGGGTGCCTAACATTTTAGCACCCCCAAGTGATTTTGCCTTTCGTTTTCCTTTAAGGGTTCTTTCGTCTGAGCACCCTGTTCTTTACAGTTTCATGCAATTAATCAGAGAAGACTGAATGGTAATAGTGTGTATAGAAGCACTGTACTTTTTAACATGCTCCCTACATGTTCTTTTTCCAATTCCCCTCTGTCAGATAAACATGGAATGTGAGGATAGGTCACCACAGCCTTCCCTAAACAAAGTAGGAAAGAGTTCTCAATTTGGGTAACAAAGCTACATTTGCTACTTAATGTGGGTCCCCGGAGAAAAAGGTTAAGAAATGCTGTCTTAGGTTAAAGCCACGCAAAAGGTAGTTGCTGTGATTTTGACTTTAAGACACTTATAGTTACTGTGTATTCATAAATTTATGGTTACTGTGTATTTAAAACTTACGCACTGCCTAGTGAATTCAATCACTGACTTTATTCCTTCGGTAGCACTAGTCCCCCACTTTAACTTTATTTCCCAGACGTCGCTAGCACAGACTTAGGGCTCTGGCACATTAGTCGCCCGCGAACAGAGACTTTTGTCGCGGGCGACTAATCTCCCCCGTGTGCCAGAGCCCTTAAGGGCTCACTTACAACCACAGGCTCAGTTGTGGTTGCACAAAAAGGGACTCCATTCATTAGGTACAATACTTGCATCCAAAGATGCTGGCGACTTTTTGGATTTGCATGCAAGTGTGCCTATTATCAATGGGGAACAACAGAGCTACCACCATTTTAAAGGAGAAGGAAAGGCTAATAAAGTGTTAATCTCGAGCTAAAGGCATACCTTCGCATACCCGTGACTTTTTCGTGAATTGTCGCGACTTTTTCGTAGCCGTTACGACTTTTCGTACTGACTTCTTATTGAGCGCTAGTAAATGGCGGGCAAACCTTTCTGATTTTTTCGCGGCAGCTACAAAAAAGTCGCGACAATTCATAACTGCTACGAAAAAGTCGCGACAATTTACGAAAAAGTCGCGACGGTGACGAAAAAATCTCAAAATACCGATCATTACGAAAAAAATGCATTTGGGCGCTTTCGATCCGTTCGTGGATTAGTAAATCGGCCCCTATGAGGAAGCTTCCTGCTGATTGGCTCAGATCACACATTCCTAGGGGGGGGAAGGGCGTTCTTAGCATTCTTATGGGAGGGGGGAGCAGGAGAGGGGAAAGAGGAGAGAGCTGCTCAGACTCTGGTGCAGGGAAAAAGGAGACAAGAAATCCTTTCTTTTGATAGAGGGCTTAGTGCAGTGTTTCTGTGAGTGCTTATGGCTGTATTTACATAGACCTTTCTGATAAACCTTACTTAATTTTTATCTTTCCTTCTCCTTTAGGGCTCTGGCACACGGGGGAGATTAGTCGCCCGCGACAAAACTCCCTGTTCGCGGGCGACTAATCTCCCCGAGTTGCCTACCCCTGCCATCCCACCGGCGAACATGTAAGTCGCTGGCGAGATGGCAGACGCGGCGGCGCAATCTCGCGCAAATCGCCGAAAAAGACTCGCGAGTCTTTTTCGGCGATTTCCTGAAATCGCCCCGCCACGTGTGCCATCCCGCCGGCGACTTACATGTTCGCCGGCGGGATGGCGGGTCATAGCAACTCGGGGAGATTAGTCGCCCGCAAACAGGGAGTTTTGTCGCGGGCGACTAATCTGCCCCGTGTGCCAGAGCCCTTAAGCTGGTGGTTATTACAGTGCACCCTCTGCAGGATGCGTCATTACATGCAGCAGAATTATACCCAGTGCATCACAAGTAGATGTAATAATAATGCTGAATGCCATAAACAGCACAATTGTCACATAGCTGCAACTAGAACCCCAATAAAATTGCATGTATGTACATCTGTACTTTGCATACGAAATGTAGAAATTTAATGAGACATGCCTCAGTGAAAACACAACAGCTTTACTGTTTTCTAGTAAAGGTTCTGTAAAGGTTCAAGCACTGGTTAAATCACAGTAAAGGTTTAACCACCGGCGCATTAAGAGCATAGAACAATGAACTTTATGTATAAATATTCCCCTATAAATGCTACTTGAAAATCTATTTGGAGTTCCCTTCTTTACTGCAGCTTATTATACAACCTCAAAATTTCAGCTAAAAGGTCAATTTCTATCATTTGTTAAAATTTTGAGAAAAATATAAAAAGCCTATAAAATAAAACTTTTTATTTGCAATTTTACAAAACACATTCATTTTTCACAAAGTTATTTGTAAATTGCTTTTTAAATTTGTGTTTATTTATTCCTTCCTATATTTCTTTGTGACACATGAAACAGTGTAGCGGAAGTCATTTTTTCTTCAGGTCTGTCAATCAGGCTTCAGGGGTCATAGCTAGTAGTGCATACAATAAAAGAGACAGGCAAATGTTGCTTTTGATTTTATTTAATATGTATTTAAAAACCACCAACATATCCCACCGTGCTGTACAACAGAAGGATGTATGCATCAGACATACAAATTACAAATACTAATCAATATTACAAATATATTTATAAATAGGTTCATATTTTCAATTAATGTATATTGAAGAGTTACTTAAAATGACATTGTCTTTCATTAAAAGTTTCATAAAACGCATCACTAGGTTCTCTGATATCCATGAATCCATGCAATATATTAAATAAATATAAACACTTTTTACAAAAGTGTGTAAAAATAGTTGCATTTGCAATTAGTAATTTTGTAATGGTAAATAACTTGGTTATTCACTATTCTACTATCACTGCAGAATACTGCTATTGGCCTCCTGTATAGGTATTGTGATTATCTTGTGATGAGTCTCTGCTTCTACAGTATTCTAGATCCCTACCTAGATAGTTCTGCATAAAAAAGACAATAAAATTGTGGGTGTCCAGCCTCCTTCCCCCTGGACCTTAAATGTTCTAGACCCCTACAGCAGGTCTGGTTGCCGCCTGATAGCAGCCCTGACTATAAGATACAACAATTCCATTCATTTCCTTATAATTAAAATTGTTTCTTTTGTATGGGGCTTCCTGACAGGCCTGCTGAGCAATCTCAACTGGACAGGTTTAAAAACCCAGTTCAATGAAGACCTCATTAATACAGTGATATGCTGCTCATCCTATCTTCTGTAGGCTCAATTGCAAAATCCGATTTCATTTCCACATGGGTGGCAAAATATCTCAATATTATTGATGGGGATAGTTCTGTATGATAAATCTGGTTGTTGGTCATGTAATTTAGTGTTATAGACAAATACTTGCTATATTAGGGCAGTTGCTACCGAAACACATGTATGCAGGATTGCTTTAAAACACAAAACAAAGATATACAAAGGTAAAGATGATAAATATGAAATAAATAACAAGCACTTTGGCATAAGATTTCTTTGAGTTCCACTTTTATATATCTTGCCCTGAGTCTTAATACATATTGCACATCCAACAGATGTTTACTTGTTTTTCCTTTCTTCTTGCTTAGTGTGACGTTACGCAATGGAGTCCAACACTGTTTAAATCCAAAAGCCAAGTGGTTAACCACCGTTGTCAAAAAGATTCTTAAAAGGTAAACTCAGTTATTTTGCAAGAATGTTTGCATACTTGAAATATAGAGTATTAACAATTAGCTGGAATACATATGTGGAAATTCTAGCAGTTACAAATCACTGCTGGGAGACACAGGGAAGAGGATGAGGATGAGGAGTTCCAGGCCTGGAGTTTGCTAAGAGTAGTTATGAGCGAATCTGTCTCATTTCGATTTACTGAAAAATTAGCAAAAAAATGCATTAAAGTCAATAGTCGACAACTTTTCACCAAATTTTTTTTGATGAAACATGGAATTTTGCTGCAAGGTGAAAATCCATGCCTGGTGAAAAAATTTGCTCACTAGCTAAGAGTAGTTATGTTCTGCCTCTTACAATTACTCTTCTGTAACCTTTATGGAAAGGCAACTACCCAGTGCAGCAAAAAGGAAGATGCAATTTCAAATCTAAAAGTGTTGTGATCCTATGCCTGTGCTGAGTAAGATGAAATAAATAAATATACATCATTCAGCCTATTACAAAAGGCTTTGAGCACTGACAGCCTAAAAATGTCTGTACACAGATGCCTTTTTATGATGTAAATACTTTATTTGCAATTCCTAAAAGGTGAACTGCGCCATTAAACTTTAATTTCTCCTATTAAATTTTCATTGGGGCAATATTTACTCTTTCTAGCTGATGTGTTTGTACATTGAGAGGTTGTACAATGTAGCACCAAGTTAATTAGGTAATTAGGTTTACTGTTATGTGAAAGTCCTTTTTTAAACTGTAAAGGGAAAATGATTGTTACCACTTAACTAAAATGATAATGACCGTTTCCAAATGTATCTGGAAAGTGTCACTATCTCTTTAAAACTCCCCAGCTGCCTCTCTGCACACTGTCTCAGTAGCTGAGGGCTGCTTGGAGGTGGCATCAAAGGCTGAGGACAAAGGTATAGAATTAGCCAGCCTAGGAATTTGAACCCATAACCCTAAAATCAGTTAGTAAGATATCAGAAGGGAACTACAAAATGTAGCCTTAAGGGTAATCGCCAAGGAGATGGGGGGAACAGTTCCACAGTAAGTTCAACAACTTAAAGTTTATTATTAAGAGAGATAAGGACACTTCCTGATTTTCAAAATATTTATGATATAGTCTTTGAAAAAACAAATGTATCCTAATTATAAGTGGGATTCCTCCTTACAATTATTTTCTATTAAACCATAGTTTGGGGTTGATTTATTAGATTTTCCGAATTATTGAAAAAAAAGAGTAGAATGAGATTTTAGGGCTTTTAGGGCTTAGTTGTTTGCATGCTTCAAATTGAGATTTTCCACTTCAAGCTTTGGGTAAATTTGCTAGTAATGAAGAGCAAACTGTGTTCCAGATAGTATTTTTCTAATCCACGAATCCGAATCACGAATGGGAAAAAATCGTATTGGAAACGAAAATTTCGGAAGATCGCAAATATCACGAAAATGCTTACGAAAAAATCGTATTAGTCACGATAATATCGTATTGGCGATCTGAAAGTCACAAAATTTTCATACCGAACAATTGTAAACAGCGGTAAAACCTTTCCGATTTTTTCGTGCAAAAGTTGTGCGGCGTACGAAAAAGTCGTGCGGCGTACGAAAAAGTCGTGCGGAGTGTTTGCATGAACGCTCGAGCGTTCGTGCTTTTGTAAATGTGCCCCTTAGTGTTTGCTACTGGACACCTAAATTGATGATAAAGTCATAAAAAGAAAAGAATCTAAGGGGCAGATTTATCAAAATGTGAAATTACAGCTCCCTATAGAAAAATATACCCCCTGTCTATTAATTCCTAAAGATTCTTAGAAGCATAATTATTGGAGGGTGAAACTAAGTTATAATTTACCCATTGATAAATACACTTCTAAAACTCCCATAGGAATGATTAGAAAGGGGGTAACTTTTTCTGTGGTGAGTTCTAATTTCTAACAAATTATGGGGCAAATTTACTAAAACGCCAAAATTTCTCTTTTTTTTATTTTATCTTCAAATTCGACTAAATTCTTTTCCTGAATGTCTAATATTTACTAAAAAAAAAAGTCACAAGGAGAAGTCACTGCGAGATAAGCTGTTTATTAAATAAAAAATCTAAATTGAGTTTAAAATAAAAAAGTTAGTTAAATAGTTAGTTAGTAGTTAGTAAATAAGCCCTATGTCTCACAATATTAATTGTTTTTATTTCCCTTCTTGATACAGGAATTCACAGAAGAAATGAAGAACTAAAGTTTCCATCGGTTTCTTTATATTAGGTGTGTTTTGCAGTTCCTCATATCATCCAGCAGTCTATTTGTTCTCAATAAACAGTATGCAGTGGCTTAACTACCGTAGGGCAGAAGGTACAAGTTCATCCGGCTCAAAGAAGATATCTTGTTTCTCTCTAACAGGATCACGCCACCACACAAGTTTTTGCAGGGGTGTGCGTAGGGGAACCCGCGTTAACAGTTTTCTCCTGTGGGTTTGCAGTTATGCCACTAACAGTATCAGCTCAACAACCTGGTTTTCAAATGGGTCACATGTTATGAGTGAATAAGTTAGCACACAGATATGAGAAGAAAATTCTCAGAACATTAAAGGAACAAGTTTTGGCACCATAAAATGAGTCAAAAGCAGCTTCTAAAGGCACAGAACATAGAACAAGCAAGGTTTGCTATGTTATAGTAAAGTCACCCTAAGTACATTTACTGTATAGTGGAAGAAAATATATTCTGCAGCATGAGCAATCTAAGCTGTAACCCTACAAATGTCGCCCCTCTCCGCCTATGGTTATGTTACATGGATATGAATTATATGAATCGTATTTATTTTAATGTAGCACTGGTTTCAGGGAAAAATCTATCTAAATGATTCAGCTTAATGGTTATGTTTATTCTTCATATGCTCCTTTTAAAACAATGAGCCAATGTTATGGGCTTATTGTTATCGCAGAGCACTCCACTTGAGACATCCTATTTCTGTACATGTATGATCTGGAAACCCATTATCCAGAAAGCTCTGAATTATGGTAAGTCTATATACATTAGACTTCATTGTAAACAAAAAAAAAAAATCACATTTTTAAAAATGATTTAATTTTTCTCTTTAATAATAAAACAGTACCTTGTACTTGATTCCAACTAAGATACTGTATAATGAATCCTTACTGGAGGCAAAACAATCCTATTGGGTTTATTTAATGTTACAATTATTTTTTGTGTGTAAATTATGGAAAGATCCCTTATCCATAAAAGCCCAGGTCCCAAGAATTCTGGATAATAAGTCCCATATCTGAATCTGATTTATACAAATACATAAGGGTTGCTATAATTTTTATCAGCGTAGGGGTGGGGGCTGGGATTTTAGATTTTTCTCTCTTGAGAGATAGTTGTGGAATTGACAAGATACTGTAACTGCAATTGTGATTATTGTTCATTATAATTCATTATACTTTATTTTATTTAAGCCTAAATTAATGAGAAATATATTTCCATTTAATATGTGTTATTGCACCATGCATTTTTTATGTTGATCTTACTCATCCTAATAAACTTTTCCATACTACATTTACTAATAGTTACATATAGTTAGTTACATCTAGTTATATCTAACATAGCAGTTGTCCCATACTAGACATAATAGGAGCAATGAGATTCAAAAGTCTAGGGCATATACATCTCCCTGTATGTATAACTATTATATATATATAATTTTTTTTACTGTAAAATACTCTATATTTATAAAAATATAGGGTATATACATTTCATATATTACATTTTTTAAATAAAGTAGCTTTTTTTCAAAGGCTGTCTGTCTGCTATTTTGTGTTTGATTTGTATGTCTCCTAACTTGGTACTTTCAGAGTAATGAAAAATGTGTTATATGACAGATCTACAGTCGCACAACACATATTACATGTGCAGATTTATCAAAATGTGAGTTTGGAGCTTAATACATAAAAACTCATTCATAGGAATCCCAGAGGAATGTATGGAACATGAGTGAATTTTTATGTATTATGCTCTAAACTCACATTTTGATAAATCTGCCCTTTAATAAATCACAATAAATAAATAAATCACAAATCATAAAAAAAAATATAGACATTAGTAAATGAACCCCAATATGTAGAAACATGGACTGCTTCATTGCCCTGTGCATCTAGTAATAGCCACAGTTTAATGTAAGAGCATTAGAATAGAATACTGTTCTTATAGTACTATGAATGCAGGATAGGTATAGGAAATTATATTTTTATAATTAATAAATCATCAGCAGAGTACATAAAATTCGTCATCACAATTCAACTTACCAGAGTGCAAGTGCCAGCAATTTGTATACTTATATACGTATGTATATGGTATACAGGTAATACACTTAAAGGACAAGGAAAGGCAAAGTCACTTGGGGGTGCCAAAATGTTAGGCACCCCCAAGTGAATTAAATCGCTTTCCTTTTACCCCGGGCTGGTGCCCCTGTTAGGAGGGCCCGGGGTAGCTGCAGCGCTTCCTCCTTCCTACTTCGCGTGCGAGCGCATGCGCAGTAGAGTGAAAAAGCCGAACTTTAACAGAGAAGTCGGCTTTTCACTGCGCATGCGCCGGTCGTGGGGTCCCGGCAAAACGAAGCCGGAAGGAGGAAGCGCTACGCTCCAGGTACCCCGGGCTGGTGCGGTTTTCTCCTAACAGGGGCACCAGCCCGGGGTACGAGGTAAGCGATTAAAGTCACTTGGGGGTGCCTAACATTTTAGCACCCCCAAGTGACTTAGCCTTTCCTTCTCCTTTAAGGAGTACTTCACCTTGACAACACTTATTCGACAAATAATAACTAAGTATGCTTATATAAAGTGAGAATACAGATACAACTGTAAACCCCCTGCTTCCAATGCATAATGCCCGTGTCCTATTTTAAAGGAAAACTGGAATATACTGTATATCATACCCCCCAACTGTCCCGCTTTTAATAGCGCATCCCGCTGTCCCGGATAGTTCAATGAATGTCCTGCATTTCCGTAATAGATTACAGAAACGCGGGACATTCACTGTACCACCTAGTTCCATTGCATTCTGGGTATTGTAATTCTATATAAACCTTACCAGCAAACAAACTACATTACACAACATGCAGTGGCTTCAAAATAATTTATAATTTACATAGAAAAGAGGGTCACTAACACTGGCTAATACTTTAATGGCCTGTCCGCTAAAAATTATGCTTCCTCCCAATGTTAGTAATAGGGAAGAAAGGTAAGAGAATATACAGTATATAGCTATAAACAGCACACAATAAGATGTACAGTTCTCCAATTCCACAGTGGCAGTCTTGTTTTTTTCCTTGTTACTCCCTTTATCTAACCATGTAGTGTTTCTACACATTGGTATCAAGTTCTCCACTCCGATACTAACATGCAGAGACAGTATATCATTAGATAGGAGAACCTGATAAAAATGTGTAGAAACACTACTGGTAACTTCTGGTAACTGTAAGAACCAAATCTCCATTTTTGAAACAGAAATTCAGCTGTTCTAGTGCAGGGAGTGCACTAGCGCTCTCTGCACTAGCGTCATGGCCCCCCCCAAGACCCGCTCCGAGTCGGAAGAGGTAAGGGGGGATGGCATCGGGCCCACTGCTTAAGGCGGCAGCAGACCAAGAAACACTGCTAGATGCAGGGAGTTAAAGAAAAAAGCAACACAGCCACTGTTGTTGTGGGATTGGAGAAACTGATACTGATGTGCAGAAGCATAAGATTCAAAGAGACAGAAAAAAACAACACTGTCACTGTTTTGTGGGCGAGAACTATGCGTGACTGAGGTGTGCTTCAAAATTACATAATCACAGCTGCACCCACAACTGCTTCAAATTAAAGTTCCATTCCTCTAATCTAAATGGATGGGCTCCGGTGCACTGATCATTTTTATGGGAAAAAAGAACACCCCTATATGTCTATAATCCCTCTAATGTACTTGCATAGAGTAACCAGGTCCCCTCATGTCCAACTCCAACCTTGACAGTCTAACATCATAGTTTAAATTTCCATCCCCTTTACCAGTTTAGTTGCACGTCTCTGCACTCTCTCCAGCTCATTAATATCCTTTTTAAGGACTGGAGCCCAAAACTGCATACTCAAGTTGAGGCCTTACCAGAGACCTAGAAAGAGGCAAAATTATATTTTTATCCATTGAGTCAATGCCCTTTTTTATGCAAGACCCAGAATGACACTGCCTGGATTGAGACAACAATTCCCAGATCCTTCTCCAGTAAAGATACCCCCAACACACTATCATTTAGTGTATAATTGCATTTATATTATTTTTACCAAAGTGCATAACTTTGCACTTTTTAACATTCAACTTCATTTTCCATTTTGCTGCCCAGTTTTCCAGTTTTGTCAAATCCCTCTGCAAAGCAGCAGCATCTTGCATGGAACTTTTAGTTTTGCACAATTTAGTGTCGTCAGCAAAAATAGAAACAGTACTGTCTATGCCCACCTCCAGGTCATTAATAAATAAGTTGAAAAACAAGGGACCAAGGACTGACCCCTGCAGACCCCTTATGTAGGATACAGAAGATTCTTCCTGGTCTGACACAACAACTACAATATGTTACAGATACTGTAACGAGAATGAGCATGCGCAATTGCAGGGTTTTCTTCATTTTCAGTGTTTTACTGTCTCTGATTACCACACATCACTGTAGAACTATATCCCATGCTCAGACTTGTGGGTTAGGAGAACACATAGTGGTCCTTTTTTTCAAGTGCATCCTTCATTGGTTTGGCCACTTAAAGATGTGTGCTTATTTTTCTGTGTGCACAAGAAAGCAATGAGAATGATGGGGAGCATTATATGGAAAAATGTGGGGGACTGCTTTATTTAAATTTAGTAAAGTGTAATTATTGTGATCACCATCAGAAACTTTGGGGCCTGCACAATTTTATTTATATTGGGCCCCCCATGAACACAAGCATTCAGTACTAAATTTTGTCCATGTCCCTTTTATGCAATATAAACAGCTGAAGTTACTCTATAAAAAGCAGTTCATATAAAGAATAATTCCATTTTAAGGGGTTAGTGGAGTTTCCCCTAAGTTTAACAACTTCCCATCCACCTACCCCTGCTCTGTGCTGTCAATGTTTGATATGGAAGTAAGTACTCTTTTGCATAAGTTACACAAACTGAGTAACTTAAGTGGCCCAATGATGTTGCTGTGGGGTCCGATAACTACTAAGTAGTAGTTCAAATAGTAAAAATAATTAATGTGCTAATAAGTTAGTATTGTAATTGAAGGGGTCAGTGGAGTTTACATGTAAGCTACATTTCTTTGAAAAAAGATTTAAGTTTTTGCATAAGTTATGTAAATTGCGTAAGTGTAGGGGGCCAAAGGTTACTGTGGGTCCCAATAACCAGACAATCTCATACTGGAAAGTTCAAGTAGAAGATGCTGATATAATTCAGTAAATAGATTTCAATATAAACAGGTGATGTTACTCTATAATAAGCAGCTCATATAAATAGCTAAAATAAATAATTAATGTGCTAATAAGTCTGTCAGTTCAGTGGGGGCAGTGGAATTTACCTTAAGTTTTTAAATTCATTGGTGGTCAGTGGGATTTGTCCCTGTTTTTTGTCTTTTACTTGATACTCAAGTTACTTAGGTTTCTAGGCAAGTTACATATCGTATATACTCGAGTATAAGCCGATCCGAATATAAGCTGATTTATCACCCAAGATGCTGCCAAAATTCTTATTCACTCTCTTATAATATCTCGCCTGGACTACTGTAACTCCCTATTAATTGGCCTTCCCCTCCAAAGACTGTCCCCTCTCCAGTCCATAATGAATACTGCTGCCAGGCTCATACACCTCTCCAACCGCTCCTCCTCTGCCATCCCACTCTGCCAATCTCTGCACTGGCTTCCCCTACCATCCAGGATAAAATTCAAACTAATGACTCTCAGATTTAAAGCAGTTCATAACTCTGCCCCACCCTACATCTCTGAACTTATCTCTAGGTACCATCCAACCCGCTTGTTACGCTCCTCTACTGACCTGCTCCTCAACTCCTCTCTCATTCCCTCCTCACACGCTCGTATTCAAGACTTTGCAAGGGCTGCCCCCCTTTTCTGGAATTCGCTCCCACAAACTGTCAGACTTTCTCCCAATCTCTCTGCCTTCAAGAGATCTCTAAAAACGCATTTATTCAGAGAAGCTTACCCTAGCAATACCCTGTGCCACACCTCTCACAACTCGGTCATGCCCATTCCCACACCTTGTGTCTCAACCCTTTCTCCTTGTAGATTGTAAGCTCCTTTGGGCAGGGCCCTCTTCACCTCTTGTATCGGTTATTGATTGCTTTATATGTTACTCTGTATGTCCAATGTATGTAACCCACTTATTGTACAGCGCTACGGAATATGTTGGCGCTTTCTAAATAAATGTTAATGTAATGTAATGTTCTTCTTCATGCTAAAATAGGACTGGGGCAGATATAATGAGTCCTGCAGTCCTGCAGGCCCTCTCCTGTTCATCTTTCTTACTGCTGTCTAGGCTTTGTCTCACTTACTTACATGGCAGGCAGCAGCTGTTATTAGGTAAAATTCCTTACCCACAGTAATGCACACGTCAGTGCCAGCGCGCGGTCAAAACATGCATAAGGACTGAGAACACATGCAAGGCATATAGATAGTTTATTGAGGAGGTTTGAGCTCAGATGTAGGATTCCTTAACCCTAACAACTGACACCTTATTACTGGAAGGGAGCTGAACAGATCCCAGTGTGTGTATAATGTTCAGGTGCACATGTTCTGAAAACTTAGATCTGATCAGTGGAAGCTTCAAGTATGTCCTAAACTGGAAACTGTATTTTAAACTTAATTACTGCTCACTTTAAGTAGTAATATGAAAAATGTACTAAACATGCCCATGATAATTATTACCCTAATGACAGGGGAGTCAGGACACGTGTCTGAAAGGCATCTTTGCCCCGTGCCCAACAGTGCCCTAAAGTGTGGGTTTCAAGGGGTGCAGAACAATCCCTATAACCAAGTCAGTCGCCTACTGTTGTTTAACTAGAGCTCTCAAAATCCTCAAACAAGTCAGCTGTAGCTAATCGGCAGCAGGAAAGCAACACAACCTGCTGGCTCATGAAACACATGTCCATAGACAATAATTTTGTGTGTTCAGCTTCTGCTGTTTGGGCACCCGCCCCAGGCACACACAAGCTATGAGCCAACCTCCCCTGTCTCATTGTAAGTGGAACAGTCTGGCTTTTTAATGCCTTACCGTAAGAAAGGTGTCAGCCAAGTAAAATGCGCACCATTCCCCGAGAACCACCACAACCAGTGATATCGGAATCATTGCGACACACGAGGCAGCAGAGTCAGTGAGAAAAGTCATATTCTATTGTGGCGGAACAAATAGCTCCCGGTAGCCTCCTGTCCTGCGCTTTTTGTACCATGAGTGGGTCTTGGCGGTACCATGATGCACCCATACGTGTGGCGACGGTGAGGGGAGGCGGGTGTGCGCGGAACAAATAGCTCCCGATAGCCTCCTGTCCTGCACTTTTTGCACGACGAGGGGGTCTTGGTGGTACGATGGTGCACCCATGCGAGCGGACACGGTGACGGGAGACGGGTGTGCGAGCGTAGAACGGACGAGGGTGGGCGAGCGCAGAACGGACGACCATGGGGGTGATGTATATAATCGAGTATAAGCCGAGGGGAACTTTTTCAGCACATTTTTGGTGCTGAAAGACTCGGCTTATACTCGATTATATACGGTAGTTCTCTAAGCAGTTTTTGTGTAACCTTCCTGATGTGACTGGGTCCCATTACGAAAGGAGATTTTGCGGGGCTCAGCTCAATTGTACCCCTTCTCCACCCCAATGGTGGCCCTGATTGTGACTACTGTATAGGGATTAGGAGTCTAGGATCAAGAAAATTAGTAGGGGTTGTAACCTTAAGTAGGGTATACTCCTCTTTTCCAAGGTTTTGGTGGGGAGGACAAACAGGGGCGGGCCAAGCCGACCGGTCGCCCTAGGCAACCTGGTCGGCCAACTGCGCCCACCTCCCCGCCTCCCAGGAGGCGGTGCAAGGGGGCGGGGCGATTAGATCGGTCATTGCCTCCACCGCTAAGGACAAGCGGCGGAGGGAATGACAAAGTAGCACTAGGGGTAGGCAGGAGAGGCTCCTGCCTGGCGCCCCTCAATTCAATCGTTGCGCCCTAGGCAGCTGCCTCTTCTGCCTACCCCTAGTTCCGGCCCTGAGGACAAATGTAGAGCTCAAGCACTTATTTTGTTTTTCATAACCCTATTGCAGAGGGGATAACAGATCAGGGTTTTAATGCAGAAACCACTAGCTCATGGATTCTAGATATAAACCTTAGATAGTCTAGGGTAATTATTTTTTTATTAATTACTGATAGTGATGTATTTTAGGCAGGCAACTCTATACCATTTTCATCATGGATCTGCTTGCCTTAAATATCTTACTGGTTTCAACTGGCTCCTTCTGAGGAGCTAGTCAGAATATCACCAGCAATGTTAAGGATTTTTTTTTTCCTGATCAAGTTGCATTCAGGAGGCAGAATATTTAAAAGGATCCAGCATTGCTAAGACACAATATGAGATTCTATTTCCTCATTCCAAAGGGTTGATTCCCTCAATCAATTACTTTTCCTTATAAACAGTCCATAACTAGAATCAGAATCAACTCCAGTATATCTGATTTCATGCATTAAAGGAGAAGGAAAGGCTAATAAAGAGTTAATCTCAAACTGCAGGCATACCTTCAGTTGTCTCAATAGTGCCCTTAAGTCTCCCCATATTTCACCTGTTCAGAAGATCTGAAGCCAAACATGAAGAAAAAACACTGAGCTGTGTAAAGAAATTTCCCATAATGCCTCACTCCTGCACAGACACGCAGACCAAGTGAACATGCTCAGTTAGTAAGACTATAGGGCTGATTTACTAATCCACGAATCCGAATGAGAAAAATTCGGATTGGAAAACGAACATTTTGCAACTTTTTCGTATTTGCTGTATTTACATAGACCTTTCTGATAAAGCTTACTTAGTTTTTACCTTTCTTTCTCCTTTAAAGGCAAGATGATTAAATTTACAATTATTTATGCATTTGGTGTTTATCAATGTTACATATTGTGGCTAATTACAGGGAAGACTATTCAGAATTTCTGTGTACATAGTGAATCATTCTTTTAGTAGGAACTTTCAGAAGTCTCCGGCTTCTTACCTAATTTACCTTCTTACTACAATCAGCCGAAGAAGTTCCCATAAATGAGGACTAAAAAGGAAAAACTAGCTGATATGGTTAATGGCCTATCCTAGCCATAAGCTTTTTGTAAACTGGAAAGGAACCAGAAGCTGACGAAATAGTGCCAGAAAGATGTTTCCTAGGAAAACATCTTGAAATCTAAATAGAAGGGTAGCCAAGCACAGCTGTGGTCAACTGTTGCACCAAGACACTTTAATTTTGTTTGGCATAGTTTATTTAATATTTAAAATATCTTTTTAAAAGCACAGTAACAGATGCAATTACATGGGTTAGATTCCTAAACAGGTATCCCAGTGCTGGAGCACTCCTAAAACAATGACACCAGGTATCTATTCCAAAGTCTGCAATATCCTCAACAAATCCAGAATGCCAGCTATGGAAGTGGGTTGCAAGTTAGCTCTATCATTAAAGGGCCACTTGCCAATATTCAAACTTGTGTCAATTTAGAGGTTCTTTCTACCACAATTACACTCACGTTTTATAAAAGCATGAATAGCTACTTATTTATTAAAAACTGTAACAAAAAGCAAAAAAAAAGCAAAAACTTTCAGTTGTGAATTTTACATCACTTAAACAGCATAAATTGCTCCCTTCAAAAACATGAAAAAATCGAATACCTCAAAGTAAAAGGACAGCAAAAATATTATCTAGGACAGTTCTCATTGACTTCTACATGACCTCGACAACTTTTAGATGACATATTTTTACATTTGCCTTGTCCTGGTTTTCATCTTACCTCAAATCAATCTTTCAGTGTCTCTTACAATGCAGCATCATTTTCTCCCTTGCCTCTTTCCGTCTGGGTTCCTCAAGGCTCTGTCCTGAGTCCCTTACTATTTTCTCTCTATACCTCCTCACTTGGCAAACTAATCAATTCTTTTGGCTTTTAGTACCACCTCTATGCTGACAATACTCAGATCTATCTTTCCTCTCCTAATCTCAACCCAGAGATTCTAACTCGTGTCTCTTCCTGCCTGTCCCCTTTCTCTACTTGGATGTCCCAACGTTACCTTAAATTAAACCTCTCTAAGACAGAATTGGTTTTCTTTTCCCCATCCAACACCCACATTGTTCCAGAGGTATCTATCACAGTTAACAATTCTACTATCACCCTATTTTCCAGGAGCCTTGGGGTTATCCTCGATTCTGCCCTGTCCTTCACTCCTCATATCCAATCACTTATCAAATCATGTCACTTTCACCTAAGAAATATTCACCCAAGATGCTGCTAAAATTCTTATTCACTCTCTTATCATATATTGCCTGGACTATTGTAACTTTCTACTATTTGACCTTCCCCTTCAGAGTCCCTTCTCCAGTCCGTAATGAATACTGCTGCCAGGCTCATACACCTCTCCAACCTCTCCTCCTCTGCCATGCCACTCTGCCAGTACCTGCACTGGCTTCCACTACCATCCAGAATAAAATTTAAACTTATGATCCTCACATTTAAAGCAGTTCATAACTCTGCCCCACCCTACATCTCTGAACTTACCTCTAGATACCATCCAACCCGCTTTTATGCTCCTCTAAAGACCTCTCTCATTACCTCCTCACACACTCGCATTCAAGACTTTGCGAGGGCTGCACTCCTCTGGAATTCACTCTCACAATCTGTTAGACTTTCTCCCAATCTTTCTGCCTTCAAAAGATCTCTAAAAACGCATTTATTTAGAGAAGCTTACCCTCATTTAGTTTAACATAACCTCAGCAATAACCTGTGCCACACCACTCACATTGCTTAATTTTGATCTTGCCCATTCCCACACCTTGTGTCTGAACTCTTTCTCCTTGTAGATTGTCAGCTCTTTTGGGCAGGGCTCTCTTCACCTCTTGTATCGGTTATTGATTGCTTTATATGTTACTCTGTATGTCCAATATATGAAACCCACTTATTGTACAGCGCTGTGGAATGTGTTGGTGCTTTATAAATACATGTTAATAATAATTTGCGTTTTTCGATGTTTTGACACATCATAAAAATGCAGAAAAATTGTGCTTTTTAATAAAAAAAATTATTTTTTTAGAAAACACAAATCACAGAAACCCCCCCAAAATGAACGTTAGTCTACAAATAGATGGTGGGAGGGAACAAAGGAGAAATGGACAGCCTGTGGTCTTGTGCTTTTACTGTATGTGGTCACGTGACTTTTTTTTTTGTACGCCTATAGATTACAGTAGGCGTACATTATCCACTGTATATTGTTTTTCTGCAAACAGTAATAGTAAGGTACTAAATATGAAGACACAGGCCTCCAATGCACAGAACACTTTGGAATGGTATGCTCCACTATGTGACATCACATGGTAAGCTGAGCCCCAATTTCAGGATAGAAACAAATTAAAAAATTGGTTCCAGTAAAAGTAAAATGTAGATCATGTGACAGAGTTAAAAGAATTCTTTTTGTTGGAAGTCTTAAATAATAAATCTCAAGGAAATATCCTGTCTTAACAACATGAGAATTTCAAAACAGCTAATGCAGTTCAAAAACACTAAAAAATCAATTTTGCCTTACGAAGGTTTATCTTCAGAGAGTCAGATTTACAGAGAGTGAACATAACCGTGAATACGTTCCAAAATAAGAAACAAAGCAGCCAGATAAGGATAAAATTGTAAGACCAAATTGATCTTTTAAAGCAATCAGCTTAGCTCACATGGGCAACATGTTTATTAGACCACACTCTGGTTACTTCCAAATTCTGCTATTTACGCAGAGACTGCAAGAAGATAATTGCTGTTAAAGCCTGTATTGGGTTTGAGAAAAAGCAGCAGACTAAAGCAATATCCTAACAGTCTAACAGTGCCAGTAAATTATAAAGTATGTGCGACTGATCTGACAAAAATGACACAATAAATACAATATAGGGTAAGTAAAATACCTTTTACTGCTGGTCAGGTTTTTCACAGGCTGGCCATAAGAAAAGACATAAGGTGGCATAAGGTGACGATTAAAAGGAAATGTTTGGGGGTGCTACAACTGCATGAATATTCTGCCTACCTTTTTGCAGCTGCATTCTGTTTACATACAAAAAAGCAAAAAATGTGTGATTGACTGCTTCATACATACAAAAGAGTGATTGATAAATAAAGTCCTCCAAAACCCAGGCCCCTTACTTTCTCCCCACACCACACATAACTGTCAAATATGCCCCATCTTGTGCAGCTTTAGATCCTTTTTTTGTCAAAACTCACCAGTTGAAGCATGTACAGTTAAAGCTAGGTCTGAATCGGAAATTATTTAAAGTGACACAATATGGCACCTCCCAATCCCACTGTGCAGCTCTCCATTTTTATATTGGGTACAAAGATAGGGACTCTTTTGACAGTAATGGGTGGTGCAGTTTTTTTGTGGGGGTTTTTTTTTGTTATTAATAAATTATTATTGCAATGAATGAAGAGAATAATGGGGGAATGTAATGTATGTCACTAACAGAATGGGACAACATTTACAACAGAAAAATACTGTTTGTGAACCCTTTACAGATCTTGCAACAGTAGATTTACAACTGCAAACTTTTTTGTTTGTGCAAGTGCGCAGTCTTTGTAATAAAACTTATTTTTGCTTTTAGATTTATGCTGGGTATTGAACATTTGCAATGTAATAAATGTTTAGCTAAACATTCACAAATTTTTTTAGTCCCCAGGAAAGTTTTGACCAGCTAGGTTTGGGCTTATATAACACTTGGGGGCAGATTTATCAAAACAAGAGTTCAAATCCCGAATGGGAAAAATTTGGATTGGAAACGAATATTTCTGAAGATCGCAAATATCACAAAAATGCTTACAAAAAAATCGTATTAGTCACGATAATATTGTATTGACGATCCGAAAGTCACAAAATTTTCGTACCAAACAATTGTAAACAGCGGCAAAACCAATCCGATTTTTTCGCGCTAAAAATAAGCAAAGTCGCGAAAGCACCGAAAAAGTCATGCAAGGTATGAAAAAGTCATGGAAAATACGATTGGACCGATTGAACGAACGCTCTGAGCGTTCATGGATAAGTAAATGTGCCCCTTAGGAGGGGGAGTTTCTTTCTATTTCTTGGAAAAAAGTATTTTCCTGGCAGTAAAAAATTTAGCCAGGGGGTCTCAGGATTCCCTAGTTTATAAAAGAGGAAGCCAACATGTGCTTTTCCTCTTTTGGTCCCCACATGCTGGTGGAGGTGGAGTGTGCCAAAAGGCCTGGAATAGTAGGAGAAGTGCCAGGAAAAATCTGTAATAGTCTACTTTAGGAGTGATTAGTAGGATCAGGTTAGTTAGCAGAGCAGTAAAGCAGAACCCCAATCTGGATATAGAATGTGCCAAGTACTGTACTATCAAACACCCAGACAGGCATATTTAATTTAAATAAATCAATACATAAAAATGTTAAGAAATAAAATGAAACAGAACACAAGGAGTGCTATGTAAATAAAAAAAAGGCAGGACATTTAGGTATGGTGGGGTCATCCCCATAGGTTACCCAGTCCTAAATTTAAAGGGCACCTTATGAGTCCTTAGGTGGGACAGATATACCTTCAAAGCCCAAATATACTGCTTTTCTTTTATATAGGCTTGGGACCACCCACATTTTGGTGTCCAGGCATGCTGAGAATGCCGAGATTAGCTGGCAATGATTACCATACAGATCAAAGTTATTTAGCTGTACCCAACTTTACCCATAAAACTGTTGGCATAAGGAAAAAAGAAAAGAAATATATGAATTCACTGCAAAATTCTGCATTTTACCATTGGTGAATTTATTTGTAAAACAGGCACATAAATTTGGCACTTCAAAAAGTTGCGATTGTGTACAAAAAGTCACAGCCTCATCAAAAAAGTTGCAGTTGCAGTGTCAAATGTTTCATGCATCAAAAACGTTTTGTAGTAGTCGCATTTCTTGAAATTTTTAGCAGTTTAACAGATTTTTCGGCGAAGCAAAATGGGGCAGGTCCGTCCATCACTCATCAGCAGGCAGACATTCCCTTATCAGTAGCATGTCAAGAAAATGTGTTTCATTACTGTAGATTATAGTAATTAGACTTGTTAGAATTAGTTTGCTTTGTATCTGATGGATTACCAATAGCTAAATTCTTATTTTACTAAAAACAGAACATATACTCCACCCTATCTCAAAAACAGATGAAAAAACACTACATTTTTCTACACTGACAAATAATTCTAAAATCTAGGTTTTAGTAGTGTTTGGTACACATGCAAATGACAATATGCCTCTGCATTGATAGAATACAATGCACAACTAAATAAGTATAACATGGGAAAGCACAAATGAAGTTTAGCATGTGTGTTTACTACAAGAGTAAGGGGAAAGTCATACAGTTTGCTTATGGCCCCATAACAAGTGGGTTGTAAGCAGAGGTCCAAAGCCCTATTGCATGGCTGTAGTTTCATAGGAAGCAGATTGGTTTGTGACTGTTTAGCTTCTATGCATGTTTGATAGTAAGTAGAAAGTAACTACAGAGAGAAGGCAAAGGTTTCAGGAGCTTTGAGCTAGGACAGAAACATGACGAAGAATTAATGATAAATTGTTAAAAGAATGTTTGGTTTTTCCTACACATATAAATACTATAAAAATATATTTTTGCCTTTGGTGCCTCATTAAGTTGAGTTGTGTTTCTCTCCCTACACTGCTTTAGAATGAATGAGTAAAAAAAAGTTGTTTTTTTTGTTGATTATGCAAATCAGTTTTCAGTGCTTGAGCAAATCCAACAATTATTCCCCATATCGGGAATTGATTCAACATACCAGTTCTATTAAAAAACATGAACCTAGAAGGGATGCATAAACATTATATAATAGTAGAAGTGTACTTATATCGTTATATAATTATAAAACAAGCTGCAAGTTAATAACCTCTTGGGAACTACAATGCAGTTC
The DNA here is from genome assembly GCF_000004195.4 of Xenopus tropicalis. Classification (NCBI taxonomy): domain Eukaryota; kingdom Metazoa; phylum Chordata; class Amphibia; order Anura; family Pipidae; genus Xenopus; species Xenopus tropicalis. The sequence continues at coordinate 79,935,568 of NC_030677.2, read as the reverse complement.
CCTATTATTAACTACAAGTGGATAAGGCCATAGGGCAGTGTATTGCTGGAAACTCTAAAACAGATGACAGTGTCCAGCTCGCTCAAAGATAAAGCGAATATAACTTATACTGTATATACACTGTTCTTCAGTAGCATATATCATCAGCTAAGGCCTGGGCTGGTCTGCATCAAATAATGTCATGGTCTTCATATCTGAGTGCAGTCAGATTAGGGGATGAAGTGCTGCATGAATCAGCAGATAGTTGCATATTGTTTTGTGTATAATTGACATGTAATGAAAGTATAATAGACCTTGTGTAATTTTGGATGTTATCAGCATTGCTGGCACATTAGCAGAACTATAAACTGTAAACAAAAGACTTAAAAGTCTATACTTTGTGGTTTTGTAGTTCTTAAGCAAAACAAAGGGCCCAGCAAAAATATGTATTAGTATATGCTGGACAGCTGTGCTGTTTTACATCTTGCCATGAAATACAGAAGTTTATAGATGAATGTAACATTTGACATGCTATTAAAGCAATTTATTACAGACATATTTTCATGTATTTATCAACTTTATATATGGCTAGACTTATTTAGACTGTCATAGCTGAATTTTTCGGTAACCTGCCTCTTTAGAAGAACATTTTTTTTTCTATTAAGACTTTGCTATCTTTAAGTAATGAGAGTATGTCCGATGTATGGCCAATTGCATGTTTGAAGATTTTAAAGAACATTGCTGGGAAACAAATTAGTTCTTGGCACAAAACAAACATCAAAAAATCCACTGAGATAGCTTGCACTAGCAAAGATAGTTAGTAAAGCCCTTATTGCCACTTTGATAGGAGTGCTATGTGTATTAGTTTCCCCTTTATTTCAGATAAAAGTTATTTCGTTTATCAAGTACTGTGTGTGCATTATTATTGTTCCTAGTGGGGCCACCCGTAGTTGCACTCCCGGATCCCACTAGGTGGAGGCACTGCGCTAATAAGTACCAGGTACCCAGTCTCTCCTAATACCACTGCGGAGTGATTCAGGTTTGTCCCATGCCATCAGGTAAGTGCCACACGTGGAGTGTAACACTGTCAGAAGTGCCAGAAGCGGTGAGGATAGGGTTACATTTTGAAAGCACTGCTGAGATTTGGCTGGGATCTGGTTGCACAGAAAGTGATACAAGATGGCGTCATCTACTGTGAGTCCCCAGAGTGTTCTGGACTGGTGCAAGAGTTTGGGCCTAAACCCGAAAAAGACTGCTGTAGTGGGCCCTATGATAAGAAGAACAAACGAGGAATTTATTTGCAAGATCCTAGATGCAGATGGATTTATTTATAGACCTAGAGTGGTAGCTTGGCGACGAGACCCAGATGGCATCCTTTTAAATGTGCTTGTGGATAGTCCTGGTGAGATTAACAGAGAAACATGTGCACGTGGTGTACAGGCGGAAGACCATAGTTACTGGCAAATTGTCTTACCGGATGTTCCTGAGGAGAAGGGACTTAGTGACAGTGAGGATGAAGTGGGAGGCGATCTGGAGAATCCAAATCCCCTGTGCAGTGGCACCCCACAGATACCTGCTGCTGGTCACAGCCCAGTCCAGGTGAAGAGACCTTTGAGGCCTGGAGAGATGCTGCTTTGGTCGCTATTACCGATTGGCCTGGCTCTGGCCCTGCTTTATGTCGCAAGATCCAAGAGAGTTTGCGAGGGCCTGCATTGGACCTAATTAAGCTCCACAGAGAAGTGTGCCCACAAGATGGTCCTGAGAAGTTGATAGAAGTACTGGAAGATACATATGGACCAGTGGAAGATGAAATTGAAATGTTGTACAAATTTCAGTCTTGCATGCAGAAAGAAAAAGAGAGTCTGTCTGAGTACTCGAAGTGACTGCAGCAAATGCTAAAATTACTTGTTTGCCGAAGAATCATTGCTACAGATCGTGTTGATTCTATGAGGCTACAACAGTTATTCAGAGGGGCTTTATCTATGGACCCCACAGCTGTGATGTTGAGATCTTTCTACAGAGGAAAGAAAGAGCCAACTTATCAGGAGCTGATTCGGGAGATCCGAAAGGAGGAAGTTAATGTTCTGCGAAGAGAGAAGAAAAGTCGTAGTTCTGAAAAGACATCCAGTGATTCGCTTCTGTGTGAATCGCCCAAAGAGATTCCCGGAGTGAGTATAATTAAAGTGAAAGTAATAAAGGAGCGCTTGCAGATTTACAGTATATAAACTGTTTCCTTTGGACTGAGCTAAAGGACTTTACATAGTTAGTGAGATAGCTTGCGCTAGCAAAGATAGTTAGTAAAGCCCTTATTGCCACTTTGATATGAGTGTTATGTGTATTAGTTTCCCCTTTATTTCAGATAAAAGTTATTTCGTTTATCAAGGACTGTGTGTGCATTATTATTGTTCCTAGTGGGGCCACCCGTAGGTGCACTCCCGGATCCCACTAGGTGGAGGCACTGCGCTAATAAGTACCAGGTACACAGTCTCTCCTAATACCACTGCGGAGTGATTCAGGTTTGTCCCGTGCCATCAGGTAAGCGCCATTCGTGGAGTGTAACACTGTCAAAAGTGCCAGAAGCAGTGAAGATAGGGTTACATGTGTTTTTTAAACGGAACTAGCTTTAAATTTTGTACTATATTTCACCTAGTATGCATGTCAGATACTTTGCAAGCACTGTAAAATGACTGCACCCTTATCAAACCCATCAAACTGCATTTGCACGTGCATAGTGCTTCCACACTATTTTTACAGAACTTTTATTGCACCTCATGGCTGTGCTTAAATTAGTTTATTTCGCTATTCCATCTTGGCACACATCATGGAATTTGGGAGGCAGAGGCACAACTGTTATACATTTTTATTTGTGTTGTGTTTTTTTGTTTTAGGAAGTGTCATAAATAGGGCTACCCAGAAATTCAGCATAGAAAGGGTGAAATTAATAATACTTATAATACATTTACAGACAGCATGAATGAATTTAGCCAACCCTTTTGAAGGAATATTTTGCATTTGAGATTTATTGTATCAGCAAACTGGAATTTGATTTAAACCTGAGGGTCATTGTGTAATTTTGGATTTTGCGTTTGATGATTTATATATAACCACCATGAGTGCAAAGATCGTGAGAAGCTGAAAATGGAACGCTTGCATAATCATCAAGAAGGAAGTTGGCCTAGTTAAAATATATTATATTACATCAAGAAAAAGTAGAAGTGTTAAGAATCACCCTATGTGGCTTAACTCTGAGGTAAAGAAGTTAATAGGGAAAAAAAGGAAAGCTTTTAAGAAATATAAGTCAGAGGGGACAGTAGCTGCGTTTAATGAATATAAAAACTATAACAAGTGTTGTAAAACAGCAATCCGGAAAGGCAAAGATAGAAAATGAGGAGCGCATCGCGGCCAAGACCAAGACTAACCCCAAAAAGTTTTTTAAGTATATTAATAGTGAAAAGATGCAGGTTGAGGGTGTGGCCCCATTGAGTTATAGTAACAATATGGTTACAGCGGATACAGAAAAGGCAGATGTGCTTAACCAGTTCTTTTCTTCTGTGTATACAATAGAGGAGCCAGTGAGCCAAGTCCCACCCAATAGCTTCACTGTTGCCTCAGCTCCAACTACACAGTGGTTGGCACAGGATATGGTGCTTAAAGGGTTACACACGATAAATGTAAACAAGGCACCTGGGCCAGATGGAATTCACCCTCGGGCACTGAGAGAGCTAGGGGCAGAATTACAGTGGCCTCTGTTTCTGATATTCTCAGACTCTCTTTCATCAGGTATGATACCTAGGGATTGGAAGAAGGCGAATGTCATTCCTATATTTAAAAAGGGAGTAAGATCTCAGCCTGGCAATTATAGGCCTGTAAGTTTGACATCCGTGGTGGGCAAGTTATTTGAAGGTTTGTTAAGGGATCACATACAAAATTATGTACTGGAGAATGCCATTATGAGCAGTAATCAGCATGGCTTTATGAAGGACAGGTCATGTCAGACCAATTTAATTGCTTTTTATGATGAGGTAAGTAAGAAGCTGGACAGTGGGGATGCAGTAGATATAATCTATTTGGATTTTGCCAAAGCATTTGATACCGTTCCCCACAAACGACTGCTTTCTAAGCTAAGGTCTATTGGTCTTAGTGAAGTCAGTTGCACATGGATAGAAAACTGGCTACAGGATCGGGTACAGAGGGTGGTTGTTAATGGTACATTCTCTACTTGGAATAAGGTTCTCAGTGGGGTCCCTCAGGGTTCTGTACTGGGTCCACTTTTGTTTAATTTGTTCATAAATGACTTAGAGCAGGGTATTATGAGTAATGTATCAGTGTTTGCAGATGACACAAAACTCTGCAGACCAGTCAATTCTATCCAGGATGTGACATCCCTGCAGCAGGATCTTGACCAACTGGCAATCTGGGCAGCTAAGTGGCAGATGAGATTTAATGTGGATAAATGTAAGGTCATGCACCTGGGATGTAAAAGTATGCAAGCCCAGTATACCCTTAATGGGCAGTATACCCTTAATAGGCAAATCCATAATGGAGAAGGACCTTGGAGTCCTTGTAGATAATAAACTTGGCTGTAGCAAGCAATGCCAGGCAGCAGCTGCAAGGGCAAACAAGGTTTTGAGCTGTATTAAAAGGGGTATAGATTCACGGGAGGAGCGGGTTATTCTTCCCCTTTACAGAGCGCTGGTAAGGCCCCATCTAGAATATGCTGTTCAGTTCTGGTCTCCAGTGCTCAAACGGGACATTATTGAGTTAGAGAGGGTCCAGAGAAGGGCAACTAAGCTGGTAAAGGGTATGGAAAGTCTCAGTTATGAAGAAAGACTGGCCAAGTTGGGTCTGTTTACACTGGAGAAGAGGCGCTTAAGAGGTGACATGATAACTATGTATAAATATATAAGGGGATCATATAATAACCTTTCTAATGTTTTATTTACCAGTAGGTCCTTCCAACGAACACGAGGGCACCCACTCCGTTTAGAAGAAGGGAGGTTGTATTTAAATATTCGGAAAGGATTTTTTACTGTGAGAGCTGTGAAGTTGTGGAATTCCCTCCCCGAATCAGTCGTACTGGCTGATACATTATATAACTTTAAGAAGGGGCTGGATGGATTCTTAGCAAGTGAGGGAATACAGGGTTATGGGAGATAGCTCTCAGTACAAGTGAGGGAATACAGGGTTATGGGAGATAGCTCTTAGTACAAGTGAGGGAATACAGGGTTATGGAGGATAGCTCTTAGTACAAGTTAATCCAGGGACTGGTCCGATTGCCATCTTGGAGTCAAGAAGGAATTTTTTCCCCTCTGCGGCAAATTAGAGAGGCTTCAGATGGGTTTTTTTTGCCTTCCTCTGGATCAACTAGTAGCTAGGCAGGTTAGATATAGGCATTATGGTTGAACGTGATGGACGTATGTCTTTTTTCAACCCAACTTACTATGTTACTATGTTACTATCCTTGTTTTTTAAAAGGTTCTTTCCAAAGCAAATGCTGTACATCTAACTATGCATCATTAAAGGGGCACTATACCTTCATTGTTGTGTTTTCTGCACATTTATGTATAATTAAAAAAATATTCTAGGAATTTTCTAGGAGGATGTTACATGCTCAGCTTTTTAGCCTTGCCTAAACTGCTGTAGTTCCACGGTCTGGTAATCAAAATGAGGTTCCTGATCCGACTAAATCTTTTAACCTGCCTGATCGATATCTGGGCAATTTCAGGCCAGATATCGGTCGGGCATGCCCCTCGTTTTGGCCCCTACACGGGCCGACAAGCTGCCGAATCGGTCCAAGGGACTGACATCGGCAACTACAATTGGCCCGTGTATGGCCACCTTAAGACAATTGGCCCTGCTTGTATTCTGAAAGGAATACATAGGTATTGTGATTTAATGTGCCCTAGACATCTGGTAGTTGTGTGGCATCTGGTATTATTGTTTATCTGACTAGTCAGATAATATGTTTGTCTGTTTTACTCTGATAGTGTTCCTTTATGTTACTTTACTGATGCAGAGCAGTGATGATCCTTTTTGATGAACTTTTTGGGCAGAATTCCATCCAGCCTGTTCAAATTACATTTTTATTTACTTTAACTTTTCCAAATGTTCTTCATTGTTCTGCCAAGATATGTAAATTAACTACTACATGCTGAGGCATTGGAAACAAAGAGAGAGAGATGCTGTAAGAAAAGAAAAAAGGAAAAGAAGGAAATAAAACACAAGAGGAAAACAGCATATACAAATAACATAAATGTGTGAAGAGGACTTAAAGGAAAACTAAAGCTCCCCAAGATATATAAAACAAATCACTAAATGAGTCCAAATTCACTCTTTGGCAACTTTTTTTGTGTTAGAAGTATTAAAGTTGTCTATGAACCTTCTTATTTATCCAGGTCATTGTATACAGTATCTAGTAGAATTAAGTCTAAAACAACTGGACTTTTCTGAGTTTTTTTCAGAAAAGTCCAGATGTTTTAGACTTAATTCTACTAGATACTGTAAGTATTGAAGTTGAATATTTGCAGGAATTACAGGCTATGCCTTACGCTTTAATCCCGATTTTCTACCTCTATTGCACACCTGATATTCTATGTTTTAGAGAAGCAGTAAACTAATAACTAATAACATAAATGCAGCTCAGTCAACAGATCTTCACATGCGCAGAGGCTGCAGAAGAGAGGGGATGCTGATGTCCAATAACCCGTAGAATAAAGAACCGTTTCATTTGTCACTGGAGACAGCTAAGGTGAATTTAAAGTTAGCTATGGGCATTTTACTGAAGTGCACATTGGCCTATGTTGTTAACAGGAGTAGTCTTGTCATGTCCAAATCTGTTGTTTTTTGCAGGGATTAATGTAATATTTATGAGGTATGCAGTTTCTTAATTGTTCTTAATTGTTAAAACTTAAATTATACTCATGTAGACTATACATTCCTTTGTAATTCCCTCTGCTCTGAGTTGTGCCTCAATAGGGTGCAACTGTCTTTTCTTCTATTGCCCTCTTCTTCTAGGCAGCTTTCATAACCCTCTCAATTAGTCATTTGGGATTTTTTTTTACCAGGCATGGATTTGGTGTGAAATTCTGAATTTTACCATTGGCAAATTGTTTTGAGAAACTTTTATTGTTAAAAAATTTGTGGTTATGGCTCGCAGTTTCGTGAAGTGTTCAGGAAAGCGAAACGGGACAAATTCGCCCATCACTATTGTCAATGTATTGGCATATCCTGTTAGAATCTTTTCCCAGTAGGGATGTCATACATGGGCTAATATTGATGGAATTGCAGGTGTAAGATCTGGGAACTATATGTTGCATAGTTGTAATTTCCAATTGGATGGACCCAGCAGTTTAAATATAACAGTTATCAAGCTTAATGATAAAGGAGAATTAAACTTTCTAGGAAAAAAAATTATGGTTAGGCTATGCTTAATTTGATATGTTTTAATGTACTAGTTTAGACGTTTCACAGCTAATGATCCAAGCCCCCAATGTTGTTCATACCAGCCCCTTATCATGGACTTTGTTAGGTCATCTTTTTAGTGTCAGTGTGGTCTGGACAGATATTGAGATGATTACTTTAGGAATTGTCTGAAATCATCAAAACATTGGCGAAATCTGTTGTTACATAGGTCATAGAAGCTGATGCTGAAGAGCTGATAATAAAATAATGCTAATGGAAAAATGCACTGGTTTTTATGATGTCATGTAATATGAATGTAAAATAATTGTTAAACAACCTTTATAAGGAATTTTATATTGTCTAAAAACTGACTATTGTGACTTGATCTAAGACCTCACTTAAGTGAGACAGGCCAAGAGGATAAATCAACAGAACAAGAATATGAGGAGCTAATGGGGACATCTTCTGAGGCACAGATTTTCACTGCTATAGGGTTGTGGTTGCTTTGTGCTGACATATTGCTGTCACTGAACTGCATCTCCCATAATCAACCAGTTCCTACTGCAGATTGCTGACATGCATGACAAGAGCAGATTAGATTAGATTTTGGTAACAGCAGATAAACATAATATGGTCAGGCATAACATGCACATGTCATGGCCTAACCAGTGGGTCCTGAACAACCTGTTGCTCACCAACCACTTTGATGTTGCTCCCAGTGGCCTCAAAGTAGGCGCCCATTTTTGAATTTCTGACTGGCAAGTTTTTGAGGCATAAGAACCATGTGTACAGCCAAACACAGCCTCTTGTAGTCTGCCAGTCCACACTGGGCTACTAAAAGACAGATCTTACTGGTTACCCCCTAGGAACTTTTTTCATGCTTATAAAGGTATTTACCTCAATGTTTAAAAGATAATTAGGTACAACAGCTTCTACAATTTTCCTCCAACAGTGTATATGATGACTGGGTATGTGATGTTAGCTGGGTAGGAATAAAAGAACTTGAAGTCCAGCCCCAGCAGAATTAGACAGCCCCATCCCCACTGATTAAGCAGTGTTTTCTTTGCAAGTAAGACTCTGCATGTGCCTGAGGGTATTATGGTCCTTGTGGCTTATGTAAGACAGACCAGGTGGATAGACTCTTCATTACAAGGCACATTAACATAACACCAATAATCCCCTAGCAGTCGGATAGCAGTTTAAATTCCACAGATCATTCATGTAGCAATATGTGTTAGATTTAGCCACTATATGTCTCACTCCTTTTAGACCCAGGTACAAGTTAGCTAACAGAGACTTGTTGGTAGCTGCAGAGAGTGTGTTCAGCAGTAATGGCTTCTGTTAGAATCATCTAATAAAGTTTGATCCCTGGCAGCAGGGAACAGAACCTTGGAGTGAAAAGCTGACTGGAATCACTTGAAGTGAAAGTAAAAAATAAAGCAGCACCCTGCAGCTGTGCCTGGAGGTACAAATATAACTGTGAGTAACAATCACTGCTAATATTCACATAATATGGAGAGCGGACTAAAACCCCCTGAGAGACTAAATGTAACGTCTCCCAACCTGTCACAAGCTTGGAAACACTGGAAAGAGGAGTTTGGCCTGTTTGTGGAACTCACAGTAGCACCCAGGGATGAGAACCGCAAAATAAAGCTCTTTCATTATTTAATTGGGGAAAAGGGTAGAGAAATCTCACAGACTTTAAGCATAACAAGTGGCAGAGACGATAATCCCACTTTAAGAGACATAATCCAGGCATTTGATAAATACTGTGATCCAAAAAAGAATGAAACTGTGGAAAGATATACATTCTTTTCAAGGAATCAGGAACCTGGGGAAAATATTGACACATATGTCACAGAACTGAAAATACTAGCATCCACTTGTGAATTTGGGGATATACGAGATTCCCTCATAAGAGACAGAATAGTATGTGGAATCAGAGACACACACCTGAGAGAGAGACTGCTTAGGGAAGAGAATTTGGCCCTGGAAAAATGTCTCCAGATCTGCAGAGCCTCTGAGCTGACAAAAGATAGTCTGAAAATGATTGAGGGCCCATCTGAGAGTATGGTACATGCAGTAACTGGCAAAGGCAAAATAAGATACAAAATCCAGGGAGTATCAATACTGTGTAAATACTGTGGTAAAAGGCATGAAAGAGACAAAGAGAAATGCCCTGCTTATGGTCAGACATGCAGGCTCTGTGGCAAAAGAAATCATTTCTCAGCCCAGTGCAGGCAGAGCAGCAAGTCACAGCACAGAGCTGTAAACACAGTCACACAGGACACAGACTCTGACAGCACAGAGGACATAATGTGGCTGCAACTACAGTCAGCAGCAGAGAGTGTAAATGTGGTAAAACCACCAATGGTTAATGACTCAAATCAACTTTTTGCCACTTTTCTTCTAGATAAAAAGCCCAATAAGTTTCAGCTGGACTGTGGGGCAAGCTGCAATGTTATTCCTTGCCATATGTTTAAAAAAGAAGTTAAACTAGAGCACACTGACCAAGTACTTATGATGTATAACAAAAGTATGCTAAAAACCTATGGGTAAATGCAGACTAAAACTTCATAACCCGTGTAATAAAAAGAGTTACAGGCTGGAGTTTACTGTTGTAAAAAATAGAGATCATATGCCACTGCTGGGAGTAAAAGCTGTGCAGGCTATGGATTTAATAAAAGTGCAGTTTCACAACATAATGGCTCTACAGGGCTCTGCAAGTCTCCAAAGTTCTCCAGAAAAGCTGGACTATGATTTAGATTTACAGATAATACAAGCAAACTATGCTGACCTATTTAAAGGGGATGGATGCCTGGAAGGAAAATATAAACTGGAGGTCAATACTGCCATAGAACCACCCAGGCTACCCACAAGGAGAGTACCTGTAGCTTTGATGCAACCACTAAAAGAAGAACTTCAGGATTTACACAGCAGGCACATTATAGAACCAGTACAAAAGAGCACTGACTGGATAAGTAGCTTGGTAATAGTAAAGAAACCATCAGGCAAACTAAGGATATGTATAGATCCTAAACCACTTAACAAAACCCTAAAAAGGAATCATTACCCAATGCCTACAATAGAAGATATTCTGCCAGATTTATCAGAAGCCCGGATATTTTCAGTATGTGATGTTAAAAACAGATTCTGGCATGTGGAGCTAGATGAGAAATCAAGTTACTTGACAACTTTTCCACCCCATTTGGGAGATATAGATGGCTCAGAATGCCAATGGGAATAAGTCCAGCTCCAGAAGTATTTCAGCAAAGGCTAAATCAAGCTCTAGAGGGACTTGCAGGTGTTAAAACAATAGCTGATGACATACTTATTGTTGGTGAAGGTGACAGCCTAGAATCTGCCACCCGGGATCATGATCTGAAAATGATCAAGCTTCTAGAAAGATGTAGACAAAAAGGCATTAAACTCAACCTGGAAAAATGTAAGCTTAAAATGACTGATGTGCCATATATAGGGCATCTTTTGACATCAAGTGGCTTGAAAGTGGATCCAGAAAAAGTCAGGGCAATTCAGGAAATGCCTGCCCCAACAGATGTACGGGGAGTTCAGCACTTCCTAGGCATGGTTAATTATCTATCCAAATTCTGTGGCCATTTGTCAGATATGTGTGAACCACTGAGACAGTTAACACATAAAGATTCACTCTGGGAGTGGACAGAAATACAGCAAACAGCTTTTGACTCGGTAAAAGAGGGTATTGCAGATGCAGCCACTCTCAAATACTATAACCCTTTGCAAGCAGTGGTAATACAATGTGATGCCTCAGAAAATGGCCTGGGAGCCACACTGATGCAGGAGCAAGAACCTGAAGCATTTGCAAGCAGAGCTCTAACAACTACAGAACGTGGTTATTCTCAGATTGAGAAAGAACTCTTAGCTGTTGTTTTTGGTATGGAGAAGTTCCATCAGTACACATATGGAAGACACGTAACAGTGCATTCAGATCATAAGCCTCTTGAGACCATTACAAAGAAGCCTCTAATAAATGCTCCAAAAAGACTGCAGCTGATGCTTCTTAGATTGCAAAAGTATGATTGTGACATTTCCTACTGTCCAGGAAAAGATTTACTAATTGCAGATGCATTGAGCAGGGCCTACCTTCCTAACTCACATGGAGGTGACAAGGATATTGAAACCATCAATATGTGTGAATATTTGCCAATGAGTAAAGATAGTCTTAAAGAGATACAAACATGCACAGAACATGATTCCACAATGCAAATTCTAAAGACTACAATTTTACAAGGTTGGCCAAAATATAAACAATATACCCCTTTGGAAATTTCTCTTTTTGACAAACTGTCAATACATCAGGGTATCATATTCAAGGGAGAAAGAGTTGTCATACCAGGGAGTCTCAGAAGAGACATTATGGAAAGATTACACTCCTCACATATAGGTATAGAAGGGTGTCTATGCCGTGCACAGGAATGTGTGCATTGGCCTGGTATGAATGATCAAATTAAAAAGTTCATAACGCAATGTGAAATATGTGCATCTTGTGGAGACAAGCAGCCGAAGGAAACACTGCAACCCCATGAAATCCCTGACAGACCATGGTCAAAAGTTGGTACTGATTTGTTAACTTGGAATGAGAAAGACTTTCTGATAACAGTTGATTACTATTCCAATTTCTGGGAAGTAGACTACCTCCAAGACACCAGATCAAAAACAGTAATAAAAAAGCTAAAAGCCCACTTTTCAAGACATGGCATTCCAGATATACTGTTTTCTGATAATGCTGCCCAGTTTACGTCAGAGGAGTTCAAACAATTTAGTAAGAAGTGGGAATTTGAGCACAATACCTCCTCTCCAGGATACCCGCAGAGCAACAGCAAAGCTGAATCTGCAGTGAAAATGGCCAAGAAACTGATGCGAAAAGCAAAACAAGCAGGTACAGATATCTATCTTATGTTATTGGAGTTAAGAAATATACCCACACAAGGCTTGGGCAGTAGTCCAGTTCAGAGACTAATGTGCAGACGCACAAAGACTCTCTTTCCAATAACTAAACAACTTCTGAACCCAGAACTTGCGGTTAACATAAAGTCCAAACTGAAACTCACTCAAAATCGCCAGGCACAGTACTACAACAAATCAGCAAGAGATCTACCAACTCTTCAGATAAACGATAATGTTTGGGTTCAACCACTTGATAAATATAGCAAGCACTGGCAGAAAGCAAAAGTCATAAAAACCCTAGGACATCGGTCGTACCTAGTCAGAACAGAGGAAGGAAAGGTATTGAGAAGAAATCGTAGACATTTAAAGAAGACTGGAGAACCTGATGACTGGAAGCCACACAGACCATTTGATGATCAAAATTGGCCTTCATCAAAAACTCCAACAGCAGATCTTCAAGGCCAGCCAAGGCAGGAAGCAACTGAAATATGTGGGGAGCAAGAAAATGGACAGCCCACAACAAACAATGATTTGCATGTCTCCGAAGTGCCACATTCGTCTAAAGAAATACCGTACGTGTCAAGAGCTGGGAGAATGTGCAGAAAGCCAGCCCACCTCAAGGATTATATATAACTGGCCACAACATAATGTTCTATGTTAGCACTGTTGTTATGAACAATGTTTGCAGTTATAAATTTTAGTTTTCTTTAAAAGAGAAAGGATGTAGCAATATGTGTTAGCCACTAGATGTCTCACTCCTTTTAGACCTGGGTACAAGTTAGCTAACAGAGACTTGTTGGTAGCTGCAGAGAGTGTGTTCAGCAGTAATGGCTTCTGTTAGAATCATCTAATAAAGTTTGATCCTGAGACTGTCTCACCTTGATTTGGCAACCTATCTTAACAAGTCAGAAATACAAACAGAATAATATGTCCTGAAAATATAAGCAATGAAGAATAAGATTACCAATAAAAACAAAACCATAGTAAACCTGTTATGGTGCCTGACAATGACATAGTATTATTAGTTGCATTCTGGAAAGATGCAGAACAGAAAGGTTTATAGATTAAAATCATACAAGAGTAATAATGAGGACTTGGTCCATCTTAACATTTGTTCCTAAACTATGGGTCTGGCCCACTGGTGGATTTTGGAGCAGTGACACGGGGGGTTAGGGCTCAGTCTATAGGGTTACATTGAGAATGACCATTTGCTCACCTAGATAGATGTGAAAACCTAATTTGAAGATACACAGATAGAAGGACCTACTAACAGGAAAATATAATTGGCATCAATTGGGCTTAAACTCTTTGAATTTTGATATACTCATCTATGTTGACTCCAGCCCAACATATGGGTGCCATAATGATGCCACTGTGCTTTTGAGCAACAGTGAAGTTACTGTCAGCTCCAAGAGGTGCATCCTTACAAATACAATTGGCAATTTAAATGATCATATTTGCCTAACAACACACCCAAAGAAGATTTAATATCACAGGACTTTTTACTGCAGCTTGCTGGTGCAATTTTCTCATTCAGTGGCTTGCAAAAGTACTCAGATCAAAAGGGGGCTGAATAATTACGCACACCCCACTTTGCAGTTATTTATTTGTAAAAAATGTTTGGAATCATGTATGATTTTCGTTCCACTTCTCACATGTACACCACTTTGTATTGGTCTTTCACGTGGAATTCCAATAAAATTGATTCATGTTTGTGGCTGTAATGTGACAAAATGTGGAAAAGTTCAAGGGGACCGAATACTTTTGCAAGCCACTGTATATGATGATATCTGGGGTGGTTGTTAGTCCCTTGCAATATCATTAAGTTGTGTAGGGTATAACAAACCTTTATGGTAAATGGATGGTCATTGACTTTGGAAGCAAATGGGGCATGTGTCCAATAATGTCCTATATTTATTTAAACATAAGCTTAAAAGGTCAGATTAGGTATGTACTACTCTACTTACTAGGGTGAAAAAAAGGAGAATGTTTAAAAATAGAAATAATATATAGGATCAGTTATCCGCAACCATATTATAAATTACAGGAAGGAAGGCCATCTCCCATAGAGTTTATTTTAAGCAAATAATTCACATTGTTAAAGATGATTTTCTTTTTTTGTAATAATAAAACAGTGCCTTGTATTTGATCCAAACTAAGATATAATTAATCCTTATTGGAGACAAAATAATCTTACTGGGTTTATTTCATATTTAAATGATATTTAGCAGACTTTTTTCTATTCCAGATTTTATTGAAATATTGCAAAACAAACACATGGAGTACAAGTCTCAGAATTACCTTTTACTTCAAGATAAAAGGTAAGTTACATTTTCCTTTTTCCAACGTATTAACATTTATTTATAAAGTGCCAACACATTCCACAGCGCTGTACAATAAGTGGGTTACATACATTGGACATACAGAGTAACATATAAAGCAATCAATAACCGATACAAGAGGTGAAGAGGTGAAGAGAGCCCTGCCCAAAAGAGCTTACAATCTACAAGGAGAAAGGGTTGAGACACAAGGTGTGGGAGTGGGCATGACAGAGTTGTGAGAGGTGTGGCACAGGTTATTGCTTTTAGCAGCATACTGAGGTTATGTTAAACTAGATTAGGGTAAGCTTCTCTAAATAAATGCGTTTTTAGAGATCTCTTGAAGGCAGAGAGATTGGGAGAAAGTCTGACAGTTTGTGGGAGCAAATTCCAGAGAAGGGGGGCAGCCCTTGCAAAGTCTTGAATGTGAGTGTGTGAGGAGGGAATGAGAGAGGAGTTGAGGAGCAGGTCAGTAGAGGAGCGTAACAAGTGGGTTGGATGGTACCTAGAGATGAGTTCAGAGATGTAGGGTGGGGCAGAGTTATGAACTGCTTTAAATGTGACAGTCATTAGTTTGAATTTTATCCTGGATGGTAGTGGTAGCCAGTGCAGGCATTTGCAAAGTGGCATGGCAGAGGAGGAGCGGTTGGAGAGGTGTATGAGCCTGGCAGCACTATTCATTATGGACTGCAACAGCAACAGCAATATATCTTCCTTATTTTTGTACATATCACTTGTTATTTTACTTCTTTTCTTAAGTATATTTATCCTATTCACATTTAACGAAATCACATTAAGATTATACATATTTAACCTAGGAAAAAGTAATAGCAAACCTTTAACTGAGCTCTGCTGTTAACTTATAAACTTCAAAAACAGCAAAACAGTTATTGAAAATGTACTTCCAAAGAATCATAACTTGTAAATATGTCCAGCTGTAATGATATGGTAAAATGGTAAATATTCAGTCTGACGTTTCAGACAAAATGGCAGGTAGTCTGCTAAGTCCCCTTAAGTTCTGAATAATTAATGTTCCATTGATTACTAGGGATGTTAATTTAACACAAACAAACAAATGTATCATTATACATTGAGCATAATGCCTTTTTATCATCATTTTTGTTTTCTAGGCCCCAATTATCGTAACATAAAAAAATGTGTGGGTTAACAAGAAAGATAATTTTGCAAGCAAACCAAACAATAATGTTTATTAAATAAATGTGACTTGATTCTTTAGCATTTGTTTTACTGGAATGAATGTGATTAATGCAAATCCTTTTCCGAAATACTCAAAAACCAAAACAATGATTCAATTTCCATGGGAAAGCAGGCATACGTAGCTATACAAACTAATAGTATAAATAGGAACACATGTTCATCCTAATTAGATCTTCAAAGGCTTTGAAATATTGGTCATTCATGGTTTGGATTTCATAATGTTATGTAAATTCAATGGTTTTGGTTATCATTTTTCCCATTAGTGTAGGGTTTAACGAAAAACAATATATATATTAGGTGATAAAAAGAAAACAACTTCTATTTCCAGTATTGCAGTGAAATAGAGATTAAAAACACCATTATGTATATTTATTACTTACATGCATGCATGGGATAGTATATTTTGGCCTGGGCAGGTCAGTTAGAGAAAACACTATTTGTAACTCATACATTTACTGTATAAATAAGAAAGAGTTAAGCCATCAGTTATTTCTTTTCAATAAAGATGAGGCTTAGAACTATAGGTGTTTACCCACAAAATAGCTGTTTTTACATACGGATAGTAAAACTTCCATACAAATATGAATAAAACTGCCTTTATTTAAGAGACACTACAGACCCAAACAAAGCACTGTATTCCCATTAGATATTCTATGCAAACCATAGTATTTGCATTTACCTCCAGGGACCAGTGCTAGAAACTGAAAATACTGAGAGGCAGAGCTCCCTCCGAAAGGCTTTAGATTGGAGATACTGCATACACGGGCAATAAAACAAGGGACATAAACTTTTCTCAAAGGGCCCAGTAAAATACATTAAACTTTAAAACTGCTATATACTTATATATACAGTACAGTATGCTGTCTAGTGATATCATTACAAATTATCCAATAAAAAGCATTCTATATGGTATCCTTCTAGAAAATAAAAAAACACCACCCTTCTTCATTAGCGGGGGAGGGGGGGGGGTGACAGCCACAGATGCTTGGCTATATTGTATTAGCCAAGCTAAAAAAAAATAAAAACATTCTAACTTTTTTACTTGAAAGGGGTGTTTCACATTTAAGTTAACTTTTAGCATGTTACAGAATTAATTATTCTAAGCAACCTTTCAATTAGACTTCATTTTTTTCTTTTTTATAGTTTTTTAATTATTTGCCTTTTTCTTCTGAATATTTCCAGCTTTCAAATGGGAGTCACTGGCCTCATCTAAAAACAAACACTCCATTTGTATTTTTATTGCTACTTTTCATTATTTATCTTTCTATTTAGGCCCTCGCCTATTTGTATTGCAGTCTTTCATTCAATTCAGTGCATGGTTGCTAAAGTAATTTGGGCCCTGGTAACCAGATTGCTGAATTTGCCAACTGGAAAGCTGCTAAATAAGCTGGTTAACAACCCCTTTAATATTGACAGATAGTAGAGGTAGTTCACAATTCTTGATCCTCACAATCTAAAAAAAGACGTATTTCCCCCAAAAATCTATCTGCCCCACAAGTAGTAACATATTGCTATCAGCAATCAGTTCCACAGGCACAATTAGAGTGATATTTCCACTAGCAATATGTTAGTCCTCAGTCAGTGACTTACTGCCGTCAGGAGTACATCAGTTCTACAAGAATTGTGCAAATTGCCCCAAGCCATATGTTAGCCCAAAAAACACTGACCCACAGAAACTATAGGTTTTAAGAACAAACAAATCACATTAGTTAACAAAATACATTTTTCCTCAATGAACACAAATAAGAATCAAAGTATGAATATTTTTTTTTTTTTTTTAAATTCTTTATTTTTGATTTTCAAATACAAAGGGGGAGGGGTGGGGTACAGAAGGAAAAGAGGAGGGGGGAGGGAATAAATTGCAGTCATTTAGAAGCATGTTTAGCCATAAAATGAAGGCACATGTGACAGCAAGTCATAACTGTCTAACACTAGTACATTTTCACATTTCCATTTTAACAATTTCAAACATTTTGACAGATTTATCAGTGGATTCCATATTATACTTTTACTGTTACCTGTAGGGGTGGAAATTTAGTTTGTTGGGGCGAGGGAATTTTTTACGTTAATGGTCTAGTGGCCATATAGTGTACGTACCCTTATCGGCTTAGTTTCTGTAAATAGTCTGTCCAAGGTGTCCATATGTTTTTATACTGCTGGCTTTTATTTTGTATTAAAAAGGAGATCTCCTCGAGTTTTCTTATTTCTTCAACTTTAGCTAGCCACTCACTGTAAGTGGGGGGATTAGGAGACTTCCACTTTTGGGGAATCAGCGACTTTGCGGCTTGTAGCAAATGTATCATGAGTGGGTCTACTAGGGTGATGTTTTTCTCTGGTATTGCATATAATAATATTGATGCGGAATGATCTGATTTGATAGAAAATTGTGTAATGAATATTTTTTTTTAAAAGGGAATGGCTTGAAAAGTCAGTTTTCCTTTTATAAAGCCCAGTGTCTGCATGTTCCAGACTTATGTTTTTGCCCCCGATTAATGAGTTTTCCATTCATTATTCACATTTATCAACAGATTTATTATTTGTACCTTGCCATGTTTACCTTGTCATGTACCTTGTCTTGTGCTATGTGGTAAGCTTTTAATTTTTTAAAAAAAAGAAAACATTAATGATTGTTAAAAAATGATGGTTGAAAGAAAACATGAACATGCATAAAAGATGCATGATTAAGATCTCTTTCATGGTTTCTTCACAATAAAACAATAATCTGTCCATCAGTGCATCTATTCACAGCTGGGTAACCTAGTTTTTTAACTAGAAACAGAATGTTCCACACCTAGGGGAACATTTATTCATGTCAGTCATTTACCACTTTTCGCATTGTCGTAGAAGAGCCAGAGCCCAAAAACCACTTAAAGCACAAGGGAAAAAGAGATTTTCCAGTTGTAAAAGGGACATCTGCCACTGACTTCTACATGACTAAGGGAAGTTGTAATAACGGTCCCCTTTTACCATAACCCACCCCCTACTTGCCCCACAACACCAAACACAGACCTGTATTTTATGGGTGGAAAGGCCGCAGCTTATTTTATTAATAACATACATTTAAGCAATGTTTTACTCAAATACACTTTACACCAAGTACGCCACAAGCTGCAACAATCAATCCCCCATAATCCCTTACCCCTGGGTGGGCAGAAACATTGGCCTCTCACTTCAGCTGTCCACGAGGTAGTGCTTCTCAGCCTCCTGTCTCTTTATTTAAATTATCTCTTCCTCCTCCCATTTTCTATCTACCAAACCAATCATCCTAGCACCAACTTCCTTAAGTCCCTATTTACCCCCTTGTCATGGCCCCCATGCATCTCCACCTGTTCTAGGCCCATTCTTCCGTGCTAATTGATTAGATGGCGTAATTTTTGCTTTTGGATTTGTCGCGGTTATGTCATGACACAATCCTTTTTTTGGCATCAAAATGTCCCATCCTACTGTTGTCCTTAATGAATTTCTCTAACAAGAAATGAATTTTCTGGAATTTTAGATTTAAAGGTTTTTACTTTTAGTATGATGTAAACAGTAATATTCTGAAACAATGTGTAATTGGCCTTCATTTTTTATTATTTGTAGTTTTTTTAGTTATTTCATTTTCAGTTCAGCAGTTTTCCAGTTGGAGTAGCTATTTGGTTGCTAGAGTCCAAGTTACCTTAGCAACCAGGGAGTGGTTTGGATGAGAAACTGGTATATGAATAGTTCCCAGATAGTAAAGAAAGTTACAAAAAAAAAGAATAACAATAAAACTGTAGCCTCACAGAGCAATAGTTTTTTGGCTGTTGGGGTCAGTGACATCCCCCCCCCCCCAGTTCAAAACTGCAAAGAGTTGGAAGAAGAAGGCAAATAATTCAAAAACTATAACATATAAATAAATAAAGAACAATTGAAAAGTTGATTAGAATTGGCCATTCTATAACATACTAAAAGTTAACTTAAAGGTGACCCACCTCTTTAAATGCATCTTTTTTTTTAAGCTGTCTAATGAGCTTCTCCCCCAAGGTCTAAATATTCAAAACCAGTGAAAAAATATGTTCAAAATGCAGCATAGGAAGATACACTGCAGTCTGGGCAGACAAAAGATAGTCCACTTGTTTGAAACACAAGGGCAGAGAGAGTTCAGGCTCAACACATCTGGCAACATACAGAGGCCATACATCAAAAAGTTACAGTTGCAATACAGAAAATGAAAATTTCAATGTGTAAAAATATATGCGATTTTTATTTGAAAATACTGTAGCTGAGTACATAGTCACTGTGTAGAACAACACACTGTCATGAATTTCAAGAGGCCGGAGCTCAAATTTGAGGATCGTCTATCTGCATACAACTAATCCCACAATATAGAGGAGAGTATGGGCTACTTACAAAGTCAGAAATTAAAGTGATGGCAGGACAAGTAAGTTTAGGCAAATCCGAGAAACAGGCAGAGATTGGTTCAGGCAGAGTTCCAGCAAATCCGGGAAACAGACAGAGGTAGGTTCAGGCAGAGTTCAGGAAAATCCGGGAATCAGACAGAGGTCAAACACAGAAACACAGGAACAAGTAACCAGCAGCTAGGCTTATAACCAAGCAATGACCGTATCCTTCAGCGTCCTTTTAAACTGTAATTTTGGCACCATGTCATGCACATCGGTGTATCATACATGCGGATTTGAGAGGCCAGAATTTCCTCGACTTCAAATTCCGCACTTCCTTGGCAAAGAATAGATGGTGAAGGTGTTAAATGGTGACCTTGAAAAGGATTCTGGACGTATCTCTTGAGTAAAGCAGTATGAAACACAGGATGAATCTTCATGGAGCTGGAAGACTTAATTTAAATGTGACTGGATTAACAACCCTCCTAATAGGAAAAGAACCCACACATTTTGGAGAAAGTTTCTTGGAAGGACTGGTAAGATGAAGATTAACCATAGACAACCAGACTTTATCTAGTACTTGAAATTCTGGATCAGCCCCTTGTCTTAGATACGTGTAATTTTAGACTTTAGAGCTCTCTTATAAGAAGTGTAATCGCTCTTGGACTGATGGAAGGGATACTTCAGAAAAAATACCTGGCAACATGGTAGGATGAAAACCAAATACATCAGCCGTGACGGATGCAGAAGGAAGTGAAAGAGGAATAAAATGAGCCACCACTACAACATATTGTGTTACATCCATCAGAGGGCGGGAGTTCCACAATGAAATCCATAGAAATAGACTTCCAAGGTCTTTCAGGCAGAGGGAGGGGACACATTATTCCGAGTGGTATGGATCGAGGAATCTTAGATCTGGAACAACTTTCCCAGGAACGAACACAAGAAATATAATCTTTGACAATAGAGGGCCTCCAAAAGAATCATCTTACCAATTCTAACGTCTTTCGAATACCAGAGTGGCTAGCAAGAGGATAATCATGAGTAAGCTTCAAAGCATCCAAACGAGGAGAGGGTGGAATTACCAATCTTTCCTTATGGAAGAGAAGGTTATCTTGTAAATATAATGATTCGACATTAGGATAATCTTAAATAGACTGATTAACTTTCCTAATGTTCTCAATGAAGACTGATTGAAATAAAAGAAAATTCCCAGGTTGTAAGATAGTATCTGGTGCTGTTGCGGTTTCTTCTCCATGAAACAAATGTGACAAGGCATCGGCTTTAATATTTTTTTAGCCCGGTTTGTAGGTAATATAGAATTGAAACCAGGAAAAGAAAAGAGCCCATCTAGCTTGACGAGGATTGAGCCTTTTTGCAGAACGTAAATACTCCAAATTTTTGTGGTCAGTAAAAATTAAAATAGGGTGAGATGTTCCTTCTAACAGATGGTGCTATTCTTCAAGGGCATTGTTAATAGCCAGTAGCTCTCAATCTCCCACATCATAATTTCTTGCTGTAGAACTAAGTTTCTTAGGAGTCGATTCACTAAAGGCCGAAAAAACAAGTGTTATTTTTAGCATGCATTAAAAATATGATCACTTCTTATATTTGGAGAATTAGCGATCGAAAAAAAGACACTTGTCTGAATTAAGAACTGATTTTATTGTCGTTATTTATGTTGCAATGACATATTTTTAAGCAATATTTTAAACAATGCAATATATTAATGCATTATTTCGTAGCATGTGATATTAGCGCACCCTATTACGCACGTAACCGTTAATTCCTGAAAACTACTGTTCTGAAAATTTCCATTTCCCTGAAAATTGGAGGATGCATCACTCTAGGGCAGCGGTTCTCAACCTGTTGGTCGGGACCCCTTGGGGGTCGAACAACCCTTTCACAGGGGCCACCTAAGACCATCGTAATGGTCTTATGAATAATTTCATGGTTGAGGGTCACCAGAACATGAGGAACTGTATTAAAGGGTCATGGCATTAGAAAGGTTGGGAACAACTGCTCTAGGGCGAACACATACTTGATTCTCTTCTAAAGATTCCAGAAAAAAAACAACTGCAAACTCCATCTTGTCCCCACAGACAATCACCAGCTGCAATTTTGTTTATTAACGCCTACTCCTGGGAGGTGTTAAGTTTCACATATACTTTTAATGCTTCAAATATGTCTGTGAATTATGTGTTAGTGTTATTTCTATTAGATAATTACTGCAATGTGATGGAAATAAGGCTTTGTGATGATTGGGGTTATTGCGTATGCGATATGAGTAGTAACACATGCGAAATTACTTTGAAGAACCGGTACTTAATCAACAGACACTTTTTAATGCATAAAACTAAGCGATAACGACCTCTAGTGAATCGGACCCTTAGAAAAGAAGGCGACTGTATGTAAAATTTGCTTGGGACCACTCCTTTGGGACAGAATTGCTCCAATAGCCTCTTCAGAATCCTCAATTAGGTCTTGAATAATCAGGATGAATTCAAATGGAAGCATATGTGAAAAAAAGTTTGAGTCTTTTCAAAGCTTCTTGGGTGGCTGTGGAACACGGAAAATTTCACTTTTTTGCTAGTTAGGTCTGTGATTTATTTAATAATGGCAGTAAAACTCCTAATCCTTTTTCTGTAGAAGTTGGTGAAACCAATGAATCATTGCACCCCCTTGTGGTCAGTAGGAAAAGGCCAATTAAGAACAGTCTCTACTTTCTTTTTGTCCATTTGGAAACCATCTGCAGAGACAATGAACCCCAAAAATTCAATGGAAGATACCTCAAATTCACACTTGGACACTTTGGTATAGAGATGGTGTTTCCTGAGTCTGGAAAGGACTTCTTTAATATCTTCTTCACATTGTTCCTGAAAAATCAGGGAGAAAATCAGTATGTCATCTAAATAAACACAACATATTGATCCAGGAGATCATGGAAAATATCATTCACAAAGTGCTGGAACGTAGACGAAGCATTACATAATCCAAAGGGCATTACTGTATACTCAAAGTGTCCATAGTGAGAGCAAAAAGAAGTCTTCCATTCAGCCCCTGACCGGATACAAACTAAATTTTAAGCCCCTCTCAAATTAGAGGTAGAGGGTAGTGATTCTTAATAGTTATTTTATTTCAATCACGATAATCAATGCATGGCCACAGGGAGTGGTCTTTCTTTTCAATTAAAAATATTCCTGCCCCTGCAGGAGATGTAGATGGTCTAATAAACCCCTTGGTTACATTTTTGTCAATATATTCCTTCACAGTTATGAGTTCAGGTTCAGAGAGAGGATAAATCCTGCCAAATGGTATAGCAGCTCCAGGCAGAAGGTAAATAGGACAGTCATATTCTCTGTGAGGTAGAAGGGAATCTGCACATTTCTTGTTAAAGACATCTAGGAATTCATGATAAACCTGGGGTGCCAACAGAGTTTTCATCATCCCAAATAGAACAACCCAAACCAATTTTGGTTGCAAGAATCAGACCCAAATACTACAGCTCCCATTTGCCAATAAATAGAGGGGTTATGTAGTCTTAACCACGGAATACCAACAATTACAGGGAAGAGAAGAGACTTCATCACATCAAACGTAAATGACGTTAAGGGGTATGGTTTTGAAATAAATGGAGCCAGAAGAAATTATGGTGCCATCAGCCATCCTGATATTAACTGGTTGAGTCTTGGAAAAAAAAAAACCTTACTCCGTTTCTGCACTGTCCTGGAAATCTGTTCCTGCAAGCCCATTTTGCTGTGCTTCAATTGGATCTTTCTTCTTGTGGATTCTCCAATCAGAGCACAGTTTTCTTTACAGACAGTAAAATTGACCAATCAGAGCACAGATGCACACAGGGATCGGGAGATTTTGCAAACTGGAAGCAGTGCAGAACTGAAGACTGAAAAGAAGAATCTGCAGGCTGTAACTTTACCTAAGAACCAACTCTCAACTTTTGCTGCAGTTTTCATCCCATTCCCACAGGTACTATACAGTTCTAAAGAATCACTAGCTGACATTAAATTGTTTTTTGCCTGACCTGACATCTATAATAATTTATAATCTATCCCCTACCCTAACAAGTTAACTCTTTCCCTCTGAAAAAGCTCATTGTGTGTTAATATATTTGTTGTTGTTTTTTGCACTTACTATTTTTTTTTTTTTTGGTCATTGTTTTGTTCATTTATAGTAAGTTACAGTGGAGCCAATGTTGTGTATCAGTGCCAGTGTTATAGTGCCAGGGCCTGAATATCTGCCATCAGTACCCACTGCCTCTCACTGCATATAATGTGCTGGGTTTCTTGCTATAAAATTAACATAAACACATCTAAAGGGGTGGTTTACTTTTAAGTTAACCTTTAGTATGTTATAAAATGGCCTATTCCTAGCAACTTTGCAATTGGTCTTCCTAATTAATTTTTTTGAATAATTTGCCTCTCTTTTGCCTCTTTCCAGATTTCAAATGGGGGCCAAAAAATATTGCTCTGTGAGGCTACAATTTTATTATTATTATAATTATGTATTACTAATTTTTCCAAGTAGGCCCCTTGACTATTCATATTCCCATCTCTTGTTTAAACCACTACCTGGTTGCTAGGGTAAATAAGACCCTAGCAACCAGATAGCTGCTGAAATACCAAATGGAGAGCTGCTGAACAAAAAGCTAAATAACTGAAAAACCATTAAAAATAAAAGTGAATTCGAATGTGAACTACCCCTTTAAGCTAACTGATCACAAACACAAATGTTTGCAGATCCCCTCACAGAAGTGCACGTATGAATACTTTTACATTCTAAACATTTTAGGGTAAAAAAAAGCACCCCCCGCACTTTTGTACAGTATCCCTGGAAGTCAGTGGGAATGGCAAGAGGTAGTTGGGAGGTTAATTTTTTACACCAGCAGCGAATCCACTAAGTCTCACATTAGCTGTAGGTCAGTCTGTGTATGGGCCAACTTTAGCCTCCCCAAACAAAAAAGTCACCCTCCGCCTATGGTCGTAAGCAAATGTCAGATTCATAAAACATCCACAGGCTCCAGAATTAATAACCATATCAGCTTCAACTTCCTTTGTGTCCATCTGTAAGAGAAGATGCAAAGTAAAATAGGTGTGAACTGGAGGCAGGAGTGATTTAATTCACAATGCTTTTGAAGTTAATTTACCATCCGAGTAGGGCAATTTCTGAGAAGATGACTAGGCTGACCACAGTACAGGCACAAATTGAGACGTCTTTGGCAAAGTCCCTCTTCGATAGATAAAGTCTTTCGGACTACCCCTATTAGCTGGCTATTAATTTCAATAGCAAGCCGAATTAACCCCTCCAGAGTTTCAGGAACCTCTACTGTACATGGGCAAGTTCATCTTTAAGTAATTCAGAAAGTCCAGTAGGGAATTGATGTTTCAATGCCTGGCCGTTCCAAAGGGAATTTGGAGCCCAGCGACGAAACTCGACAACGTAATCCTCCACATGCTGTTGGAGCGGAGAGCATTTTCAGCGTTGTCTACTTGATGAGGATCATCATACAGGGATGTGAGGGCTTGAATGAAGGTATCCACATTTGCCAAGAGTGGGCTATTCTGTTCCAGCAGCCGATGTGCCCAGACCTGGGCAATTGAAGGAAGGAAATCATGACCCCAACTCTCACTTGATGCATTGAATATGTATGCTGCTTCAGGGTAAAGAGAAGTTTGCAGCTATTAAGGTACTTTTGGTTCAGGTGATGAAACAGAACCGGATGAAGGATCCATAGTGGAGGGAGCAACAAACCCCCGTGGAGCTGCAGCAGGAACAGGGGCAGAAGCTCCCCAAAGATCTTGAAGTTGCCCCTGCATCATTTGATATCCTCCTTGCAGATCTCAAACAACCGTCCCTTTGGGCTCCATATGGCTTGGTTATACTGTCCCAAATTTCACAATGGCGGAGCTTAGATGTGTGGATCATATATGTGCATACAAATAATCACAGTAACAAGTAACCAGCAGCTAGGCTTATAACAAGCAATGCCTGCATCCTTCAGCTTCCTTTTAAACTGTAATTTTGGTGCACGTGCTACTGAACGCAACATTGTACATGCAGACATATGCGTAGACGTGCGTGCAGATTCACGCACAACTGTACACACGTGAAGGTGTGCAAATAAACGCACACACTTGCCGCATGCGCCAGACAGACTTCAGACGAGATGCCTTACACACACATAAGGAGTAGTTCCTTATCTTGGGTGGCAGGGTCTAGCCTCATTTATAGTTGATGGGCTAACACAGGACCTTTTTCTGTCAATTTGTCACAGTAAGTAACACAAGCTCATCTTTACTGATCCTGAAGTACACCTAGAAATCTTATTGCATATTTTCTTGTTAGTAGGACAAACCATTCATTGTCCAGGTGAATTATATAATGTGTCATTTTAGGGATCTACTACTGTACTTACCAGGGAGAAAACTGAGTGTAAATCCTAGTATCAATATACTAAAAATGGATGACTAAAGATGTCTAAGTGCAGATGGGGGAACTTTACTAAGGATGTGGATTTTATACATAAAAATAAGTTGTACCAAGCAACAAATTTGGTTAAATTCCCCATTAACAACTTTCTACCCTCAGTTGTGTTTTGTAGGCCCCAATTATCCTAAAATAAAAAAGCATGTGTCTAACAAGATCATTTTGCAATCTTAGCAAACCATAATCTTTATTGAATAAATGTAATTTGCTTCCCTAAGGATTTTCTTCACTGACTCAAGATGATAAATGACGAATTATATTTCTTTTCTCAGCTACTCAAAAAACCACAATATGAATTCCATGCTCAGTGGGAAAGCATACAGACAGATATATAAACTGACTCTGTTTTATAGCATTGTCTTACAGCAGCTTTGTACTTGTACATAAGGCTAAGGGGCCCATTTTACTAAACAATTTTAAGATAATTTCGTAGTCTAAGTAATAGCAGTGCATCTATTGTATTAAAATAAAAAACAGCTTCTGTTTCTAATGTAGGGGACTGGTAAATTATGCCCCTTTCTCACTGCCAGCTAAAAAAGGTCCTTAATAAAATGGGAATTAAGTCCCTTTTCCTGGGTCATAGCATGACCTTTGCAGTTCAACAGTTTGGCCATAAGGTGGCACTGTGATATAACAGCCATGTGGAAGGAGAGCTCTCTTCCTGTGAGAGCTCTCTTCCTGAGCAGGCAGGTGGAGACATTAAGTGGAACTTGGGTGTAAGGTAGGAGAGAGGTCATGTAAGTTCTGTTATAGGTCACACTACTGGGCCTATTCATTAAAGTCTGAATGAGTACGAATGGAAAAAAAATAGTATTTTTTCTAACTTTTAGAACTGTGCTTATTTTCTGTGATTTTTTTTGTTAATTTCCGCAACTTTTTTGTGCTTTGCTACAATTTGTGCAACAAAATCGTATTTGTCGCAATGAGGCGACTGGGAGAAGTATGACCTGAAAGCTGGGAGTAACCCATTATGCCCTGGTGGGATAGAGTTCCTGTTTAAGTGCAAGAACAACTGGCGCCCATCATAATTGTGAGTTATAGTCGCACAACACCCTGGCCTCTAATATAAGCAAGGGCTCAAGCCTGAGAGAAATAGTCTCACACTCTGTAAAATTGGTATAGTTTATGGTAGCACAATTACCTCATTTACCATAAGCTTACACTAGTATGCAGATTCGACATTCATATGAAATTAAACCAGGGATACAAGCATTTCCTAAATGGCCCAGAAAAATGGCATATTTACTTTGACCTTTATTTCATCCTTTAGTTCTTAATCCTGTAATGTTTTATACTGGGTTTCTGCTAAGATTTGATATGACAGAGACTGAATCTTGCTAGACAGATAGCTCCAACAACAAAATTGTCACTTTTTTAGTGACATGGACACAGGAGGAGAAGAGCCTTTCCAAAAAGAAACTGCTATATATTTATATAAAGAATTATACATTTTCCAATGCATTTTATTGCTATCCTTGCAAAACAAGAATATTACCCTTTTTCCTTAGCTGCGAAGATTACACAGTGATAGCAAAGTTGCTTTACTGGCCAAGGATAATTGAAATGATAGCTTTTATGTTTTAAAACCTATTCTACATTTTTAGGCAAATTTTCAAAGAGTGAGGTACAACTACTACTGTACTACATGTACATAGATGGAATCCACAGAACAAGGTGCAAAATTCTAAACACAGGGCACTTGGCATTGTGCACATGCTTTAAAGGGTTGTTCACATTTAAATTAACTTTTAGCATGATGTAGACAGTGATATTCTCAGACAATTTGCAATTAGTCTTAATTTTTTGTGTGTTTTAGTTATTTGGCTTTTGTTCAGCAGCTGTCAAGTTTGGAATTTTAACAGCTATCGTCATGCTAGGATTTTGTTGCTGGTTGAGAGACTAGAATATGAATATGGAGGGACTGAAAAGATAGACAAGTAATAAAATGTAACAGTAATAAAGCTCACAGAGCAATAGTTGCTGGGGTCAGTGACCCCCATTTAAAAGTTGGAAAGATGTAGAATTGGAAGGCAAAAATCATAAAAATAAATAATGAATACCAATTGTAAAGTTGCTAGGAATAGGACATTCTATAACATACTAAAAGTTAACGTGAACCATCTCTATAATAAATTATTAGTATTGCTATAGTTTATGCACCTTATAATACATATCCTTCTTAAGTCCAATTGCCTCCCTCAAATCTGTTTAACAACTGTGTTGTGAATTTCCTGTAATCATTATTCTCAGTGCTTGCACACATTCTGCCTCTTACGGGGCAAAGGATAGTGGAACATGTAGTTTACAGTACTTGGTGGTAAGTGCAATGTACCACTCTGGACTAGAATTTATCTCAAGCAACTTAATGACTAAATGGTTAGAATTTGTATATTAGTGCCATCTTGTGGTAAAAAGATGGGATAATATTCAGTTAAAAACAACTCTTAAAATCCTAATCTGCAGCACACTTCTGCACTTCTAATTCGTAGGGCTTAGCTAAATTAAATTGGTCCATATTCTGCATATTATGGTCAATTGATAGAGTATTTAGAAAGCAATGTCAGACTGTAGAAACCCACAGTTTATATGCCAATTCTTGAATCCCCCTTCTGTAACCTGTTATCATTCAGTGTAACTAAAGTAAAAATGAAATCACATCTCTATTTTATTCAGACATTTTTAAAAAAGTACTTCCCATACCCAAAATAACAACAAGGGATAAGGGCCCCAGCAAATGCACTGGGCAGCGCTGGTTAAGCATGCAAAACAATCCTTGTAGCTTGATATGTTCAATGAATATGTGTGTGGCAGTCTAGACAGGCATCAGCTATGGCTCTTAATCCAGTCAGGCAAAATTTAATCAAAACAGTCAAGGAGTATTGTTATTGTTATATTCCTTAACGTTCAGTATCCAAAAGCAATACTCATAGCAACATGCATAAATATATTTACAGTAATAAATAAAGAATTTTACTTATCCAATGTGTTGTCGCTTTTCCATCCAGCAGGTCTCTCTGCTCTCCCCCTGCAGACATCCTGACAGCTGTTTTGCAACACCACTTAAGGGACAATCACAACTCAGACATTTTGATGGTTTGATAAAAAGGATTGCAAGACTTTGCACACATTGGTATAATTATGGATTTACCCTAGGTTAGATGAGTTTAATTAGGCAGTGTCTGATTCAGAGGAGTTATTAGCAGAAAGTCCATCTGGTATACAGTAAACACACCCACACTTAGGCCTAAATCCAATAAATATCCAGATTAAAAAGAAAATGACTGTGACTAGTGAAATTAAAAGGTGGTGTAGTGAAACCTTATTTAACTGTAAATATAAAGGAGAGCTTTAAAAGAATTGCAGGACAATGGGGATATAATTATAAAATTTTTAGATAAAGTTCAAATATAGTTATTGTGTCCCTGTATAAGGCTATAATGGCACTCTACTCGCAGCCATCAGCAATGGTATTGTCCTCTGGTTTTTTGTCTTCTCCTTTCAATATTACTAATGGAACACGTCAGGGATGCCCACTCTCCCCTTTAATTTTTATACTTACCCTTGAACCTCTTGGAGAAAAGATTAGAAACAATCAATTGATCCATGGTATCCAAGTTGGCGATGCAGAAACAAAACTAGGCATGTATGCCGATGATATTTTACTATATTTGCAAGATCCCTTAATATCACTACCAAATTTAAAAATAGAATTAAATAACTTTTCAAAAATCTCCTATTATAAACTCAATAAAAATAAAACAGTGATTCTACCCTGTAATTTGGACTCGGATACAATCCAGTCGCTCAAAAAGTCTTCCCCTTACTCTTGGTCTGAAAAGTCAATCAAATACTTAGGAATTTCTGTCACTCCTCTAATTTCTCAGATATACAAGGAAAATTACGAGCCATGGATTTCCAGGCTCAAAACCGAGCTAGAGGCTCTCTCCAAGCTCGAGTTTTCTCGGTTAGGTAGGACTGCTGCCTTCAAAATGATGGTATTGCCCCAGCTATTGTATCTCTTCAGAAATCTCCCAGTAAAAGTTCCCAAAAAATTCTTTACTTCCCTACAAAAACTTCTCAATAAATTTGTCTTAATGAATAAATCACCAAGATTTTCCAATAGAATACTAACACTACATGCATCAAACCTAGGTTTTGGCGTACCTGACATTGAGCTTTATTATAGAGCTACAGTTTTAGATCAGTCTAGGGTAATCTGGACAGAGGATGGAACTAAACACTGGATAGAGTTGGGAACAATTTTCTCCATATAAAAACCTATTAGAAACCAAATTAATATGGAAAACTTACAGATCAATACCCAATATTATGATAACAAATACCCTGAAATTATGGAAAGATCTAATTAAATCAAGCTCTAACAATCCATTAGCTATCACTCAACCTGTCCCCTTATCTACGTTAGCTAGTGTAATTAAAGAACTCTCTTTAGATAATTGGATAGACCTAGGCTTAGATACAGTAGATAAATTGTTTCAAAATACAGAACTAAAATCTTTTGAACAATTAAGCCAACAATATAATATCCCTAAATCTGAAGAATACAAATATTTCAAAATCTGGAAATTTTTACAAAGCCATACTTCAACCCCACTACTCCTACCCTCCCAAGTTACTAAACTTTTACTACCAGAAAAGACATTTCAAAAAGGACTATCGGTGTTCTATACGACATTATTATCAGATAGAGTAGAACCTCCTAGCTGTCAGTTGACAAGATGGCAGAAATATTTACAGTTAGATTTAGACCAAGAGGAATGGGAGCTAGCAGTCAAATCGCTGAGAAAGTCCACACACTGTGTGTCTCATCATGAGAATCTCTTAAAAATGATATGGAGATGGTACCTCACTCCAGTAAAAATCGCCAAATTCGATACCAAAGTTACTCCACTTTGTTGGAGAGACTGTAAACAAGCAGGTTCTTTGGAACATATCTTTTGGTAATGTCCTAAAATCCAAGGATTGTGGAAGGAAATAGAGGTTTTTCTTAGAAAATTACCTGTGAATTTGATGTGAATTCCTCCCAGTATGGCTCTTCTCCACATAAAGACCATGGACTTGCCTCCCAAGGAGAGACTGATTTTTAATCACATTTTTGTGGTTACCAGGTGTAAGATAGCAGAAAATTGGAAATCTAAAATAATTCCCAAAATTGAAGATATTCTTAAAACTGTAGAGTTTAATCTCAATGCAGGAAAAACCTGGGCAATCAGATCAGGAAATGTACAGTCCTTTCTGGTGAGATCAAGTTTATGGCATTCGATATATCTAGATACTAATCTGAATGATCTTAATTAGAGGTTATAAATCCCATAAATCCCATAAATCTAATAAATCCAATACATCCTATAAACCCTCTCACAAAGATGGAGACTTTTCCAGTTGTGTACTCTGCATAACACAATAATTTATGAGGGAAGCGTACTGTTCCTAACTCTTAGCAATAGTTGTAGTATTAGGTGTAGTTGTAGTTATAGTTTTTACTGTATGTATACTTCCTTATTGGGATATATCAATTTATTATAGTAAAAATATTGCTCTATATTTTTGGTGAAGCAAAATTTCTTAATGATACAGCTTGACTATGTTCAATCAATCCTTAGATGGATGCAACCCCTAGGATCTCAGTAGTGTCAGTTTATACGCGTTTTGCACGTTTGAACTTACGTGTTTTCAACGCGTGATTAGTATACGCGTATAAATATACGTGTACATAACAAATTTCTTAAGCAACAATATTAAATTATATCATATCATATTTTATCATATGTTGACCAATACTAAATTTATTAGTTTTCAACGGCTGTTATTATTTGTACTGCAGATTATTTTTCTGCATAATGTAAATATTAATGTTTGAAAATATTTTAATGGCTTTATTTGGCTATAATGTTTAAAAAATCCCAATAAAAATTATTAAAACTAAATATAGTTATTGTGGATTATGATCAGAATTTAAAATAAATAAAGATTGGTACAAGCGCTGCCAAATTTGGATAAACTTAAGGAGGAACAGTTTGCCTTGATTGACCGGCCCAGAGAGGCGGGTATAATCAATGTTGAGACTTTTTTTTTTTTTTGGATTGGCCCAACCTTCTATTCCTTGGGACCCCCCAAGAATTAGATCTGGAAGCTTTATATACAGTATAAGCATTTTTTTACATTTACATTTTTTTATTTTGAAGTGCCAGTGTTTCCTCACTGGGGTTTCACTTCTTAATGAATTTAATGTCACGCTGTAGCAGTACAGGCCCAGCTAGTTGTTGCCTTCATTAACCAGGGTGTAGACTTTCTGGATTCAAATCATTCTGCTATTTTGAAGTCTTGGTAAGGCCCCATCTGGAGGGTGTAGTGCCTGCTATATAAATATAAATTAGACCCACTAGGGTTGTTTTGCCTTCAGTAAGGATTAATAATATTTTAGTTGGGATCAAATACAAGGTATGGTTGTATTATTACAGAGGAATAGGAAATCTTTTTTAAAAATTTGAATTATTTTATTAATAGTGTTTATGGGAGATGCCGTCCCGTAATCCTGAGGCTTCTGGATAACAGGTTTCTGGATATCATATCTTTTCAGACAAAATAAAATGTAGTCAATCAAAATATCAATGAATTTTATCAAATTCCTAACCTTATTTGTATTCATGTTATATTACGGTTATCTATGTTAGTTATTCCTTTTCTTGCAATTCTGTTTTAAAAGCTGCTTTTCCTCTATATTTTCTTATCTATGTCTCCTCTGCTTACAATCTTCCTGCTTGTCACTAGAGATGTAGCGAACTGTTCGCCGGCGAACATCGGGTGTTCGCAAGTTCGCGAACTTTTAGCGATGTTCGCAATTTCGGGTTCGCCTTAGCTGGAGCCAAATTTTGACCTCTCACCCCAGAGCCAGCAGATGCATGGCAGCCAATCAGGCAGCTCTCCCTCCTGGACCACCCCCGGACCACTCCCTTCCATATATAAACCGAAGCCCAGCAGCCATTTAACATTCTGTCTGTGTGTGCTTGATGAGTTAGCATAGGGAGAGAGCTGTGCAGGGGTTTGAGGGACAGTTTAGGTAGCTTTGCTGACTAGTAATCTACTTTCTACTGCTCTGTATGTAGCTGCTGTGGACAGCTGTCCTGCTGATCTCATCTGCTGTAACCCAATAGTCCTTGTAAGGACTGCTTTTATTTTCTAATTACTGTTACTCTTCTTTTCATTGTGTACTGCAGCTCCGTCTGTGTTGGAGACAGGTGTGCTGGTCATAGTAGTGCACCAGCACCAACCACACATTCACATAATTTTTTTTTATTTGTGTTTTTTTACTTTGCTACTGTAATTTATAGAGCCCAGTGCTATTAGTCTAGCTGTGTTGGGGACTGGTGTGCTGCTCCTAGTAGTTCACCACCAGCACCAACCAGAGATCACTTTTTTTTTATTATTAATTTTTTTTTTTTTTATTTAACTTACTGTTCTTTAACGTGTCCAGTGCTGTTTGCTGTTGTTCATAGTAGTGTACCAAACACGTTACACATAGTAGTGACATTGCATTGCAATAAAATCACCTGAGCGTCATTTTTCCACCAGCAATAATATATTCCGTATCCACTACTGCGGCGTTTTGTCTTTGCATGTGAACCAGCTGTAACCTTTACACGACTTGATTGGCATGTAGACGCCGGACGTTTTAAAGCAGTTTATTACACAAGTTTAGAAATGTAGTGTGATTTCTGCCCTTTACAGCACAAAACACAACGCTGTGTCAACAACGTATTTTTCAGAGAAATTTTTGCCCTTGATCCCCCTCCGGCATGCCACTGTCCAGGTCATGGCACCCTTTAAATAACTTTAAAATCAGTTTTCTGGGCAGAAATGGCTTTTCTAGGTTTTAAAGTTCGCCTTCTCATTGAAGTCTATGGGGTTCGCAAAGTTTGCAAAAGTTCACACTTTTTGGCAGAAGTTCGCTAAAATCCCAGTTCCCAGTATCTTTATAATTCAAAGAGAACAAAAATCTCCTGTATACAGCCCAAAAATAAGTGAGTGTGCCAAGAAAGGGTTACACCAATCTCCCAATTGTCCCTATTTTTATAGGGATAGCACCAGTTGACAGTTACAGAGAGGGTAAGACATAATCACAAATTTGTAAGGTTACAGTGGATTGGCTTGGAATAACTAGGAATGCTGTGGAAAGACTAAAAGCATGCTTACAAAACCCAATTTTTAGTTTTAGAGTATTGATAGGACAGCAGATTATCTTAATTATTTTAATATATCCCATATCTGCACCATACAAAAAGTACATTTTAAGGTAAGCTTCACCATGAAACTCAGTAAGACACTTATGGGTGTAATATTACCCAATCATACCATATGTATACTTATGTACATAGGCTACTTTACCATACAGGAAGATCCTTGAATGATAAACACAATGTTTTACCCATGCTCGTCCCAGTTATCCCATAGATATCACTAATTATAGGTTTAAATAAAGACTTTGGGGCACATTTACTAATCCATGAACGTTCCGAATGCGTCCAAACACGTTTTTTTCGTAATGAGTGTATTTTTTGCGACAATTTTGTACCCTGCGCGACTTTTTTCGTATTTTCCACAACTTTTTTGTACTTTGCGCCAAAATTTGCGGGACAAAATCGTATTGTCGCGCTGAGTACGAAAGTTTCGGATTCATTAAAGCTTCGTTATCGTGACTTGACTTGGGCCAGGTTGGAGGTGCAGGGTGCCATTGATTCCATGGGAGGCTTCCAAAATCAAGCACAGAAGGATCAAAGTCGGAAAGGTTTTCCTGCATTTTCTGATCGGCAATACAATGTTTTCTAATGTTTTAACTAATACGATTTTTTTCGTAAACATATTCGTGATATTTGCGATCTTCAGAAATTTTCTTATCCAATCCGAATTTATCCCATTCGAACTCGCGTTTTCATGAATGTGCCCCTTAGGGTTAATACTGTAATAGCACAGACTGGAGATACCGTTTGGATTCTTGTGCCACTACTAGCCCTGTGAGAGGTAGAAAAGTGTCAGTGCTATCATATTAATACACTGTAAATATAATCTAGGCGAGCAAACCTCTACAGTGGTAGAGAATAGGTTTAGCATTGTCAGTACGTTCAACCAACAATAAGAATCCCCAAAATAAAGTCTCTCTAATAGTATATAAGTGTTCTGATAAGAAAACCCTTGGTCCCGAGCATTCTGGATAACGGGGCCTATACCTGTATTGTGCAATTTTCTGTCACCTTACAGAATGTTCTAATTTCATATGTTGATATGATGGTGTGTAATTTCACTTTAACTGTGATGCCCTGGGCATCTCCAAACATTACTGCAACAGATGTTAATGAGCTTATTTATCTTATTTATTAGTATGCAAAACTATGAACATTCACAGGTCTTTTCAGTGGAAGCCATTGCATTGTTATACATTTTTTTTTTTTAAATGTTTCAATTTAAATTTCAACAGGATGTTTCAGTCTGTACCAGGCAGTTAATTTGTCATTAGCTTTTATTTTACTTTGTATGTGTTTGCTTTATCACCATAAAAAAAAAAAGCAATTACTAATGCATTGTTATTTTATTGTCTTTGTCTCTCTGCTTCTGTCCGGTTACAGCTTTGGAAGGATAACCAGGTCAGTGGTCTTTGCTTCCCATCATTTAGCAGCCTTCAAAGTGTTCCCAATCTCATCAGGGCATGACTACTGCAACTGACGCTTGTAAAAAGGGTGATGCTGCAATAGGGGAGGCAATCTATACTACAGCTCTCTTCTCCCTCCTGCATGCCCTCATTCTCACTGTGTTTTCTTATCCTACTCACTGGCCATGGCTTCTACAATGTACACTGTCCGTTTCCTGCTTAGAGTACAGCGTAGAGTTGTGGGTACCTGGAGCAGATCTGGCTTTATATACAGGGGATGGAGCAGGTAAGAATGGAACACAGGTATATAAGCAATTTTTTTATATCTTCAGTGTGCAGAATTATATAGTATAGTCCAAGGGCAAAGGTTGTGAAGCTGCCTCAAATACTGGTATTTTATATGGTGTATGAGGTTATGGGGACGTGTACTGAGCTATACCAGATATGAAATTTGCTAGCTGTTCATCCATAGATTTAACTAATTTTGTGCTTGAGAAAATTGTTAGAGATTAAATAATTATGCTTCGTTTATTAGTATATCCATGAAGCACCGATGCAGCGCTAATGTATTACATTGAGCATGATTAATGTTTAAAGGCTAATGCCATTTTTTCCGAAGAAGCAAAACATTGCAGTTTACAGTATATTGTAATTGTGATTTTAAGTTTGATACAATGTACTAAATTTGGCTCAAAAAATGAAATATCAGTGTTAAAGAAACCTGCAACTTTTTTTTTACATGAAAATACCAATAGTGCCAAAATACTGTTCTTGCTAGAATAGCACTACTTCTTTTATAAGCATGGCTCATACAAAATGATCACTCATTAACTGATTTTCTACAATGGTAGATGCAATCAGTAATGTTTATTACGTATAAATTATATCTATATAATCGGGCTTTCTGCGCAATGGCAGACAATATCACAACAGATTTCTGTTTTGGTTATTTTAAGGTTAATAATGCTAGTATATGCACAGATGACAACTGTTTATTCTATATTCCAGGGAATTAGTAACTGTTTAGTGGTAAATCAGAATGATTCTTGGCAGGCAATGAGTTAATATATTCCTTCTGTTTTCCTTGAGATTAGCACAGAGCTAGGGATGATTTACAATCATATTCAGATTAGTGGCATGTCTTTCTTTTTGACCTTGGCTTGTTCTATTTTACTGCACCTTACAAAAAAAAAAAAATCACAATTTTAACTTTTTGCCTTTTTCTATTACCTATATTTATTTTAGATTTCTTATACCACATTGAAAAAGGTTACACCATAACAAATAATAAGTGTACTTTCATATATTTACAGCTGCCTTTATGCCAGTTTATTTATTGCTATTAAAATGAAAAGCCCATTTTTATATGGAAAGTGAAGACAAAAAAATAACAATGTGAGCTTATACACTGCTAAATAAATAAGGTACCCAATAAATTGCCAGAGACATGCTTTCATAAAATAAACCACAATATAAAAATAAATATACCTAGACCTAAATATAGTTTAGGTAAATGCCCAAAGAAAGAGCTGTTCCACAGAGTATTCTGGTATAAAATAATTTATTATCGTACAGTGTTACATTGATCGATTCAGGCAGATCATTATATTAATTTAAACTGCCGTTTACTAGGAAAATACATGGGTCCGAGTGAGAGTCATCATAGAAGCAGAGTAATACTTTAACCCTTTGAATGCTGGTAAAACTGCACCAAAGGAACCTTTCACACGAGTATTTCGTTATTTTGTCACCATATACAAAACATCACATTTCCTCCATAGTACTTTACATATATGAGTACCAAATATGTTAGACACGGCGTGTGCCCTTTTTCCACAAATGTGACAGGATTTGAGTCGCCTTTAATACACCACTCCATTTCAATGTTCTTTGTCTTTCAGGCACAGATTAGAGGTAATGATGCTTTAGCAGTTGTGCTTATTGCAGCTGCATTGTCCCCTTCACACTTCAGTAGATTTAATAGATTACTGCGGTGCAAGCAATCTATACGAAGGCACAGCCTCTCCACATGGCAGAACACTTCTTTACATTCCTCTCTGATTTCTGCTCTGCCTTCTAGTATTTTTAACCTTCCCAATACTGTTACCTGGCACAGTGTGTCCTGTAGATTGAAGACTGTGTTGTCATTAGCAAGCCCAGATCAATAAACTTCTGAACTAAAAAAAGAGAACAAAATTATACATAATATAATGTTACAAAATGGCTTGTATGGTTAAATTACCTATTTTATATTGCAATAGAAAGCTGTAAGTTGCAAATTTTTTTTTATTCTAGTTTTTCCTTGAAAAATCAGCTTTTTATTTCTTTTTGGGGAAAGAGGAGTCAGTTGGGGGGAAGATTTTATTACTTATTACATTATCAAATGCAGACACTTTCAAATGATAATTTTAGACCACCTACAGGATATAGAGGTGCACCAAATCCTGGATTTATTAAAAAAAAAAACTTTCTTGCCGATGACGTGTGGTTTGTCGTTAGCTAGCTGTTCCTTTGTTCCTAATATGTTTCTGCGTTTGAATAAAATTTGCAAAGCAATTCTCTTTTTCTGAAGCACCCTTAACCTGCTGAATTTGACAGCAGGGAAAGTGTTAAAGCAGTCATTAATATTCTGCAGAAATTACACAATAGTAAATGATACTTAAAATGTTTGACCAGTAACAGCTATCTGCTGATAACTGTAACAGTACCTTGACTCTCTTTGCTTGGTACAAATAAAAATCCTGTGCCCTATATAGTTGCTCTTATAGGTTAATCTCACCCTCCAGTGCCAGCCCACAGAGTACAAGAACTCCCAATTATGCCTCAATTATGCCTTTTAGGGATTCTGCATGTTACTAGGGTTGTAACTATGTGTAACTATGTAACTACGTGTCATGATTACGCCGCTTCAGACGCACGTGACTTTAGGCGTGGCTGTTTAGAGGGTCCCCTGCTCAGTCTCACACACCTGACACACAGGTCAGACTAGTGTCACAGCACCCCAAAGACCAACCAACGCTCACACACTCATACACAACTTGCTGCCACCACTCTCATACTTCTTACACTGGCGATGAGAGATGCCAAGCAGACTAGTAGAGAAAGGGTTAATGTAAGGAACTAAGGCACACAACACAGTTACACACTCAGAGGTTAGGTACGCTTTAGAGCATCAAGGACAAACTTATTAAATGCTATATTTAATATTATAA
The DNA here is from genome assembly GCF_000004195.4 of Xenopus tropicalis. Taxonomy (NCBI): domain Eukaryota; kingdom Metazoa; phylum Chordata; class Amphibia; order Anura; family Pipidae; genus Xenopus; species Xenopus tropicalis. The sequence continues at coordinate 79,895,988 of NC_030677.2, read as the reverse complement.
AAGGTATATCAGTGCAAGTTTAAAACAAGATGTTACAAAAAGGACATACAATAAAATAAGTACAAACAGTTTTAAAATAAAAGGGAAAAACATAGAAGTCCTATACTATACCAAGCAAAGTCCTTCTAGCCCTGGAGGCAAGGGGAAACCACAGGATAAACTTCCAATAGAAATTGGTCCTCCAAAGTATATCAAAGTATAGTCAGAAAAGCTGACTATTTATCCCAGTTTGCAGGGGATCAGGTAACTGGAAACTTTCCCCTCCCTCAGGAATGCAAGGGGAGTCACCATTAGCAGGACACAGTGGGACTTTTATTACCTCCTGAGTGTATGGACTGGACCAATGATAAAAATGTCCATAACTCCTAATGGGAACATAATAGAAAGATGAAATTAAATTCATCAATTCTAAATTATCCCACCGGTCCCATACAGACTAAACATCACTACTGTGTGACCTGCCCCTGCCCAGATATTCCTATCTGACAAACCGAGTGCCCAAATCTAGTCATGTTTGGACTTGTATGAAAGGCCATATTAAATTAAACATATACTCAGGTTTTGGTACCTCTATTGTAAATGGTAGCGGGTTCTGGGACAATAAATGTTTGTGAGTTTGGGTTATGGTGTGACCTCCACATCACCTATGATGGGTCCCAATGTAAACTCTAATTTACCCCCATGTGGGCTTTCACTCCCCCACATGGCATGGCTCTTATCAGCCAGGGATTAGAGCTGGGCATTCCAGGTTGTGAGGCCTTTACACATGGCTGGTTCCAGACCCTAGTGACCAGAGGCCTGTCATATATCTGTTTCTGGCACATTGGGGAAGATTTTTGGGATACCTTGGCCTGCTTGATTTAACCCTTACAGGCCTGTATCCTGACCCTACGTATGAAACACCAGCTAAGTCCCTTATTAATGGTTTCCCTTTCTCAGTCTTCCACTGAGTTGCACATTTTTCTTATTCCATAGAGTAGAGGCCCATAATCCATAGCACAGTGCATTTGTCAGGCAAGAGAACTTAATTGTCAGGGGTAAGATTTCCTAGTAATTTTAATCAGCAATTAGCACAAGATGTCAGTGTCATTTTGAGACATAAGTTCATAACAGTTAGCACCACCAAATGGCAGGATTTACCTAGAGCAGTAATTCCCAACCAGTGGCTTGAGAGCAACATGTTGCTCAACCAAACCCTTGGATGTTGCTCCCAGGGGCCTCAAAGCAGGTGCTTCTTTTTTAATTCCTGGCTTGGGGCAAGTTTTGGTTGCATAAAAAGCCAATATAATGCCAAACAGAGCCTTCTGTAGGCTGCTTGTCCACATAGGGGCTATTAAATAGGCAATTATAGCTCTTATTGGCACCCCCTGGAACAATTTTCATGCTTGTGTTGCTCAACAACACTTTTTCCATTTGAATGTGGCTCATGGGTATAAAAGGTTGGGGATCCCTGACCTACAGTGTCCCACAGATAGTCCATGTGTAACCAAGCCACACATAGGCTTGTAGACTGCATTTTTTAATGTTACTGTACCTTAAGGTTGCACTGACCCAGCAGGGCTGATGGTTCCTAAGAGTTCAAAGCCAGGAAGTCTGCAGCAAGTGAGTTTATCAAACCAATTATTATTTATTTTTTAAAATTAAAATAGTGATACAAACACTTTAGGGTTAATGCCAAAATTACAATCCGTTTTATGTATTTATTACTATTCTAGTTTTCAGCACTGTTGTGATAATATATATATTTTTATTTTTTTTTTACAGAAAATTACTTGATTACAGAAGCAGCTGCAAATATGGGCTTGAGGGTCTGCAGACAACAAGGTTGAGTAAGGATTGCATCATATCTAAACATGTTTAAATGTAATATATATATATATATATATATAGAAAATAATCATCTGTGGCCAGCACACCCTTCAATGTTTCATCAAAAAAATTTTTATTGCAGATATATTGTTAAAACCAACGTTTCGGTCCTTGTTAGGACCTTTCTCAAGGATAAAAAACAATAGTGCATCACATCACATCTAAATACCTGTGTACCCTAGCATGTGAAATTAGGTGCCCAATCCCCATTCTCTGACCATTATGTAATTAACCAATGTGGTTACTTGTGTACAAATTTGAATAGTCCAATGTGTGACTCCTTGCCCAAGTCACAGATGTTGCGGGTAGTTCGTATCGATAGTGAGTTGTCCGACATAATTCAAGATCTACAGATAATGAGAAAGAAATTTATTACCAGGGGATATCCTAAACAATTGGTACAGGATGTAATGAATTGGGCAATGGAGGTTGATCGAGATGAAGTGTTGACACAACAAGATCGAGTGGATGAGGGCCAGAAGGTAGATAATGATGAGGTTTATTATGTATGTCAGTTTAGTCCCAATAGTAGAGAGGTGAGGAATACCATTATGAAGTATTGGGATGTGATATACACTGACGAACAATTAAAGTCCAAAGTAGGCAAAAGACCAAAATTCAGTTACTCAAGGGGAAGAAATTTGAAAGAAATTTTGAGCCCCACTGACCCAAGGGATAAATATGTAACACGAAGTCACACACATTTCCTAAGCCCACGCCCCGGCGTATATAGGTGCACAGGGTGTGTGATGTGCAATTGTCTAATATTGGGGACGCAGTTCACACATCCACATACTGGAAAAACATATAGGATCAGGCAACGTATGACATGTGAATCGGCCAATGTGGTATACATCATAAAATGTCCATGCGGATTACTATACTGCGGCAAGACTGTCAGACAATTAAAGGAAAGAATAGGCATGCACCGAGCAAGCATTAGGGCCGCCCTAGATCCAGAGCGGGCGACTAAAATCAAAAAAATGGAGGAACACAAGCAAGATATTGCCCAGCAACCAGTTGCTAAGCACTGGGCTGAGGCAAAGCACGATGCCTCCTCCTTTCGGTGCATGCCGATAGAGCAGATTGAGCTACATCCGAGGGGAGACGACAGTGGTAAAAAGCTTCTTAAGAGGGAGGCCTTTTGGATCAGTGAATTAAATTGCGTGTATCCGCAAGGGTTAAATGGAAGTTTAAATTTGAGTTGTTTTCTTACATAGATTAGCAAGTCTCGAAATATTGATCAGAGATGTGTTCTGTATATAACTTTGTAGTATTTCTTGAATGTGTCATATATGATTTTATTGATATACATTTTTTGAGATGGTATTATAAAAAGATTTTTTTCTACAGGTATCTCATGAATGAACTTTTTAACATGGACACTATTTGAGCTCATTGATGCACTAGTGACACCGTATGGTGAGAATGTACACTGCACTTTATAATTGTATTTTATGGCATTACACTTTGATTATTTATAACAAATTATTTGTAACAAATATTTTATATCATGCAATTATTTTTGATATGCGATTATTGCACTTTGTTTGATATTTTATAGAATCACTTAGGTCATGATATAATAAGAGATATATATATATATATTTTTTAGAATGGATATACACATGCACAAATAATGGCCACACATTGGACTATTCAAATTTGTACACAAGTAACCACATTGGTTAATTACATAATGGTCAGAGAATGGGGATTGGGCACCTAATTTCACATGCTAGGGTACACAGGTATTTAGATGTGATGCACTATTGTTTTTTATCCTTGAGAAAGGTCCTAACAAGGACCGAAACGTTGGTTTTAACAATATATCTGCAATAAAAATTTTTTTGATGAAACATTGAAGGGTGTGCTGGCCACAGATGATTATTTTCTATGCATACATAATTTTGGCTAAGCACCCCGCAGAATATTGAGCCTTGGAGTGCGGACACCATTTGGATTGATATATATATATATATATATATAATATAAATATATATATATATAATACTGTATTTATTGCACTGATTATTCTCCTATTGCTAAGACAGCAATAGAATAGCCGTAACTAGATTGGTTATTTCCCTTACATTGAATATGAAAATTCCCCTTCTGGCATGAATTTTGAAAACTATTATTATTGTCTATATTTTGCAGGTAATTATATTGACAGGGTGTGTATAAACTGAATTAACAATAAATTGTGTAAAGCAGAAATCAGTGTAGCAGTTCATATAATAAATTACAAATTAAAATGTTTTATGTACTATATTGTAGTTCATTTATATCATATAACAAACTTTTTAAATTCCATATGTATGGTATAAATTGCCTAACATGCTACATTGCAGATCAAAGGCAACAATTATCTCAGGAACTAAACTTGCTAAAGAAATACAAAGGGAAGTTCAGAAGGAGGTTGAGACCTGGCTGTCTCTTGGAAACAGACGTCCGCATCTCAGTGTTATCCTTGTAGGAGACAACCCTGCAAGCCATACCTATGTCAAAAATAAAATAAAAGCTGCTACTTCTGTAGGTGGGTACTTACTGAACTTGACTTGATTTGGCAAGAAAAATGGATGAGATAGCTTTTCAAAAATAAAAGTACATACAATTTAAATGATTATTAAGTCAGAAGGGTTAAATAAAAGGGATTAACTGACTGCATTTAAGGAATATATTGCAGTAGATGGATGTGGGAGGGGATGCAAAAGACTTGCCCTGTACAAATTTCATGTCTAGTAAGCTAGTAAGTCAATCTATTTGAAAAAAGTTGATTTTAGAGATAAGCAAATTTTTTTCAGCTGACACAGATTTGCAGTGAAATTTGTGGTTTCACAAGTGGCTACAATTTTCTCCAATATGTGCTAGAATTCCATCATGTGGCTGGCGGAAAAAACACATTGTTTTCCTGATCAAAAAAAGTGCAAAATGTTGACTCCAATCCATTTGCCACAAGAATATTCGAATGCCCATTGACTTCAATGCATTTCGCATAAGAAAAAATGGCCATTTACTTCAACTCATGTGGTGCAATAAAAAAAACAAAACATCTATTGAATTCAAAGCATTTGGTGGAAAAAATGGCCATTGACTCCAGAGCATTTTGCACAAGAAAAAACAATGGTAAAAAACTTTCAATCCTTTCCAATACATTTGGAACAATACAAGCTTCAAAAAAATGGGCAGTTACACTTATCACTAGTTGTTTTATAAGGCTGCAGTTAAGTACACTGATATTCTGAGCTCAGACAATTGATTTGTTATAATGTACCAAAGCTGTGTTGGACTGGGCCTTTACGGTCCACCAAAGAACCTAACATGAAGGGCCCAATCTCACAACTAACAAGTGCGGAAGTCTGAATGTAGAAGGTGTCATAAAGACTTATGGTGGAAATAAGACAGAATTAATGGTAATTGTCCTTGACTGAGGGCCACCGGGAAAGACACTGGTACTCTGGCAGGCCAGTCCAACCCTGTACTAAATGATATTATACTCTGTACAACAGTGCTGTCCAACTTCTGTTGTACCGAGGGCCGGAATTTTTCCGACCTACGTGGTGGAGGGCCGATAATGGAAGCCCGTTTTGACCACTCCCCTTTTTGAAACCGCACCTACTTGAAACCACACCCATGTTATCACATGACCATACCCATATTAATGGTTGTAGTACAGCAAAAACCTGCCATACTCTGCCTGCCCTACCCTGCCTGTGTGTGCCATACTCGCCTTCCCTACCCTGCCTGTGTGTGCCATACTCTGCCTTCCCTACCCTGTCTGTGTGCCATACTTTCACTGTGTGTGCCATTCTTGGCTGGTTTGTGCCATACTTGGCCTGTGTGTGCCATACCCTGCCTGTGTGTGCCATACCCTGCCTGTGTGTGCCATACTCTGCCTTCATTACCCTGCCTGCATGTGCCATACTCTCACTGTGTTTGCCATTCTTGGCTGGTTTGTGCCATACTTGGCCTGTGTGTGCCATACTCTGCCTGCCCTACCCTGCCTGTGTGTGCCATACTCTGCCTTTATTACCCTGCCTGCGTGTGCCATACTCTCACTGTGTTTGCCATTCTTGGCTGGTTTGTGCCATACTTGGCCTGTGTGTGCCATACTCTGCCTGTGTGTGCCATACTCTGCCTTCCCTACCCTGCCTGTGTGTGCCATACTCTGCTTGCCCTATGATGCCTGTGTGTATGGCACACACAGGCAGCCTACAGTGACACAATGCTGGCACTGCTCCTACAGTCTGCAAAATAACTATATATTAAAAAACTTTTTAATTGAAGTACCACCTCAGTATATGTTCTTTTTGCAGTGTGCAGGGATTATTTGTGGGTTTCTACTGCTCCTGAGGTGTGAACAGGGGAACAATGGGGGTGATTACAGCCTGAGCCAGAGGTGTGAACACTGCAGGGGGTGAACAATACAGAAACTAAAAGGTGTGAAAAACACAGGTTTTACATATTTAAACAATACAGCCTGATTACAGCCTGAATCTGAGGTGAGAACCATGCAGGGGGGCAGTTAATCACAGTACTGATACCATTTAAAGCTTACACAAGAGTAAGCCATCAAAGCAGCCAGACAGGTGGGGGGCCACACAGAGGGGGGTCGCCAGTTGGACAGCACTGCTGTACAATATTATTAATCTTGTGCATTTCTATTTGTGATTCTTTTATAATTTATATTCTAGGTATTTCAAGTGAAGTGATACTGAAACCAAGTAAGATTTCTGAGGAAGAACTGCTAGATGTTATATCCAAGCTAAGCAATGACTCCAGTGTTAGTGGATTGCTGGTTCAGCTGCCTTTACCAGGTAGGAAACAAAATATACTTTTTTATACACTGTATTGCATACCTCCCAACATTTGGAAAATGAAAAGAGGGACAAAAAGGTTCGGCGTGCGCAGCGCGGCAAATTTTTGGACCACGCCCACTTTTGTGACCACGCCCCAATTACCACACCCCGTTTAAAAAAAAATACTCCTTTTATATAGATGAAATGGTGGGATCAGACACAAATGTGCTATACTCTCATACTGAACAACCTAAGGAAAACAATATAGCAACTCCTACATATAAAATACAAATATAGAGAGAAGGCAGTCAGTTATAAGTGAGTTATAACTATGTACCAGTTTTGCCCCCCATACACAGTAGCCCCCATACACAGTAAGCCCCCATACACAGTAGCCCCCATACACAGTAGCCCCCCCATACACAGTGCCCCCCATACACAGTATCCCCCATACACAGTAGCCCCCCATACACAGTAGCCCCCATACACAGTAGCCCCCCACACACAGTATCCCCCATACACAGTAACCCCCCATACACAGTTCCCCCCATACACAGTGCCCCCTACACACAGTACCCCCCATAGGAGCTCCGCCTTCGTCTGTGGTGTCTCTCCTTTTGCGGCTCCTTGTGTGGCAGTGCCAGACCCTGTTATAAGGTTGCGCCCCGTGCGTAATGGCGTCACGCGTACGCACGGGGCGCAACCTTATAAAAGGGCCTGTCGCGCTGCACAAGGAGAGGCATAACAAGCAAAGCCGCAGGAGAAGCCTGAACGTCCGGCTCCAGCCAGCGCATCCCGCTGTGCTGGATAGTTCAATGAATGTCCCGCAATGCGGGACATTCATGGAACTATCCGGGACAGCAGGATGCGCCATAAAAAGCGGTACTGTCCTGCGAAAAGCGGGACAGTTGGGGGTATGTGTATTGTATATTTTAAACCATTAGAAAGATAACAGAATAATTCACCTCATGATTTGTTTTCTCAGAATTTGCACAATTATGCAATGCATACGTATGGCTTTCCACTAATTATTAAAACATACATAGGAAGTCCTTACCTAGGAGATCTTGCACCCTAGACACACTGGGCCTCTGCTTCCCTTTGTACCACAGGCTGAGGGGGGTAACTTTTAACTGCTATTTTACAAAGACCCAAGAGATTGTCCCAGGCCAGAACTAAACAGAGCAATCTTTTCCCATATACGGTTTTCACATAAGTAAAAAAACTTAAACCAGAACTCCCCCAGAATGCCAACCACAGTCTACACCAACTAAACCAATAGAAACACTGCTCCCCTTCTAATAATGCTCCGTATACTCCTGCCTACCCAAAGCTTCAGCCCTGTACAATAGACAATAAATAACAGTGACATAGTAACTCAGGAACATTTGATTTAAAGGAAAAAAGGAGCTAATTTACAAAGTTTTTGGTGAAAAATGCAAAAGCACCCTGCTGTTTTGGCATGTTTTCATCCTGCCCTGTGTGCAGGTTGTTTGGCAGTACTGTATTCATGAGGGCCAGGCTGCCCCTAGAACTGCCTAACACTTGTGTCTGGATCTTATATATTGATCAGTCTAATAAATATATTTGTCAGCTGCAAGCTTTGATCATCATAATCATATATTAATCATTTTTATATTAACTTTGAAAGCTGCCATCTAACTTAGCATGCACCACCGCACCACCTGACCTCCATATAAAAATACCCAGAAGCTTGTGTAACCCTTTCTTGGAACACAAGAATTATGCGGATTATACGCACTCTTTTTTGGGCTGTTTACCTGTAATTTGGAATCCAGCAGCCTGGTCCCACTTGCATGAACGGTACTGGGAACTGGGAATTACAGCGCAGTGCCTTCACCTAGTGGGCACTGAGGAACACCTCAGGGGATTCCACTAGGAAATAAATGATACACTTTTGCAACAAAGATTAACTTTATGTAATATTAGAAAAATGCAACGGGCATCTAATACAGAAACAATCCTGCACTGGGGACACTTGGGGACCTATCTGTCTCTCTAGCAGATAATGCACGCTGACTGTCTACCTTACACAGTCCTTTAGATATCACAGTCCCTCAATGCTGCATGGAATTAATAATGCCCAGTTCAGTTAAATGCAGAATGTCCCTTTTTCAAGAGCTTTTACACCCTAGGTAGCACTACCTGCCTCAAAGTACCACTGCTTGGATTTAGTAGCCGCTCCGACATAGCAGGTACACAAACAAAATCTGTCCTCACACAGGGGCCCCACACTTGTAGCCCTGCCAATGTCCTCCCTTTGGTGGCTCTCTCAGAAGCAGACACACTGGAAATCACAGGTAGCTCTACAGCACAGTCACTATCCACAGTGGCACCTCCTGGATCTATAGCAGCTTGGCAGGGAACTGGATGGGCTGACTCTGTACAGCTGGGTGTCTAGGCCTTTCCTACCGGTCTAGCTCCACACAGGATAAAGATGAAGCCTGTCTTATCTCCTGGACAGTCTCTGTCTCACTGGTTCTGGCTGGATCTGTTGCAGGGGCTGCCTTTAAAACCTGCTAGTTCCACCCCTGGTTTTTGGCTCCTTTTCGCCCAGAAGTGCAAGTGCAATGTGGCTCCCAGCCAATTGGATTTTTCCTCTGCCTGTAACTGGGCTGAATGATGTCACAGGCAGAACAGGTGGAAGGGTTCTCTGATCCCCTAAACTTTATAGCTTCTTCTGACTTATCTCCATAGCATCTGGGTCTCTGGCCATACAAGCCTAAACAGTATGTAAGACCACAGAGTAATTACCCCAAAGAACATCTATCCTATTACATCTACACCCCTTTTCATGAGTCTTTCTGACTCATTACCCCCATCTTGTTGGGGATGCTCTTTAGAAGCTGCCAATTTCACAAGTCAGTTAAACAAACTTTGCCATACTATACCACAAAAAGAGGGGGTGATTTTTCTCTGGTGAGCTCTAATCTCCCATTTTGATAAATCTGCCCCAAAGTGTCAGTCATCTCATCCTGGACCATTTGCTTTGCCCTAACCACATCGTCCGAAGTGGCAGTCTTCTGGTTAATTGCCTGCACAACACCCAAGTTGTCAAATATGATAATGACACCTATTGCTTAGCTATTCTCCCCCAAATAAGCAATGCCACAACAATGGGGAACAGTTCATGAAAACTCAGGCTCTAAACCAAGCTTGTTGCTATTCAACTAGATGGCCAGTGGCCACCTTGCCACACACCAGTTCCTGCTCAAGAAAGCTCCAAAACCGCTGCTGCCTGCTGCATCAGTAAACAAGTGCAGCTCCTCACTGGATTCTTCTGCATACTGATCATCCATTACCTCCTTAGTCATGCAAACGTGGTGATGTGAAGCCTCGGTCCCAAAACAGCAGACCACCCAATATCCTACAAAACATACTCCTATTGCAATCACCCTGCAAACAAAATTCAATTTGTCCAGCAGTGACTGCAACTCCCACTCTGTTGTTGCTTCCTTCTTTTCTGAAAAATGCTCCACTGCCTCCTGTAAACCTGTCAATTGATCTCCAAAACGTAGAAACTAAAGGTGGCCATACACGTAACCATCCGCTTGCCTGGCGAGGTTGCCAAGCGAGCAGATCTTCCCCCGATATCCCCACCTACGGAGATATCAGGGGAATATAGGCTAATTGGGTCGTTTGTCCCTGGGGCCAAATGATTAAATTACAATGACTGTTAAGGGCACCGTTAGTTCGGGGACTGCATCAAAGAGCCGATGCGGCCCCCTATCCGACTCAATGTTTTAACCTGCCCGATCGATATCTGCTCAATTTCAGATATCGATCTGGGCAGGCCAGTCGTTGTTGCCCCTACACGGCCTGATAAGCTGCCGAATCAGTCGAAGAGACCGATATCGGCAGCTAAAATTGGCCCGCGCTAGACACTAGGCCCTGATCATGCCCAACAGAGGTAACACTAATCTGCTCCCTGCCATTACTGCTGCTGCTAGCCTGATCCCCTGCGCCTGCCCAGTGCCTGCTATGACCTGTTGCTATTAGTGTAATGAAGGCCTTATTACTGTTGATTTGGTATCAGCAAAAGTCGGTAGCTTATCAACCTGTGTATGGGTCAGAAGGGCCTACTTGCCTACTCCAGATTTTTATCAAGCAGTTTAACAATCTTGTGGGATGAGGAGCTCACCAGTGCTTGATGTGGTCCTCCAATGGTCTGTATCCTGTCAATGTGATCTGACTGTTTGACCTTCAGCCCTAGATTGGCTGATTGAGCCCCCAGGGCCGGATTTCTAAACCGGCCGCCCCTAGTCGCACGCCCCCTCCCCCCGAGTGCGCATGCGCGAACAGGAGGGTTGCGTGTGCATGCGCAATGTGCGAAGAGCGCGGGGGGGTAGGGTTGCGCGCACGCGTGCGCGGTCGACCAAAGTTGCATACGGAGCAGTGGGGAGAAGTCCCCATTGCTCCGTATGTGAACAAAAATTTTAAAAGATTTTAGTGCGGTGGGGCGGCATGCCGTCCCCAGGTTTCTGCCGCCCTAGGCCCGGGCCTTTGTGGCCTCTCCACAAATCCGGGCCTGTGAGCCCTGGCTGGCTGAGGAAGCAGAAGCAGTGCGATTCGCACTGGTGATGGGGGGGAAGGGGAATAACAAGCTCCCCACTTGACACCCCCCACTGTGGGGGGGATCAAGGTTGGGGTCCTGCTTCACATGCCCTTGCCATCTGGCCCATATTTGCACTTTAAAGCAAAGTATGTGGTGAAATTTGACCCTCTTGAGTATTGGACAGAAGATCACACATTTACAAAAAATGCAGACAACTGAATACCTTTATTGTGTTGGGTTGAAAACCCCAACATACTGTTCTTCAACTTTGGCTTATTCTTCCGCTTCTTCTTCTTTTTCTTAGCGCCCTTCATTTTCTAAACTCTACTCCTCCTACAGTTTTATGGGTACAACACCCAAACTCGCCACACATCTTCGCCCTATAGTGGAGCAGGTTGCTTGTGCTTTTCTAAGTGATCCCGCCCTCCGTCTTTTTCTGGCGCCACTCCGAACCCCCCAATTTTCCCATTGACTTTGACAGGGAAGATTTTCAAACTGTTGCCACACTTACAGCTTTGAAGCTATACCCCCCCAAACTTGCATAAAATAATAATGGGGTCACGAATGAATGAAAATAAGATGATTGTTGGATGCCCAAAAGTGGGCGGAGCTGTGAACAGCCAATCAGATTTTACCTATTGACTTGGCGAAAATCCAACCTGCTGCCATTCTCACAGTAATAACGCCGGGGTCCCCAAACTTTGCAGGGTTAGGCACAAGGTAACTGCGTTTCAAGGTTAGAAAAAGTGGAAGGAGCCAACAACAGCCAATTAGATTTTACCTATTGACTTTCAATAGGGAAATTTAACCTGCTGCCATTCTCACAGTATTAACCCCAGGGTCCCCAAACTTTTCACAGTTGGTCACTAGGGGACTGCAGTTTTAGTTTTGAAAAGTGGGCAGAGCCACCAACAGCCAATCATATTTCACCTATAGAATTTTATTGGTTTGATGCCAGGGTGAGTCTGGAGGGGAAAGTGAATAACAGTGAACTGCTAATGTTACAATCTTTAGTTACAGAGGGTCAGGAAACTGTATCATTATCATCCCCCCCATCCCCCTAAAGTGGTACTGTCCGACCCCCCCCCCAAACAAAATTGTATGGTCAAACCCCCCCTCCCCACCAACAAAATGGTACGCTCCGACCCCCTCTCCATCCAAAAAAATGGTACGGCCCAACCCCCCTTCAACAAAATGGTACGTTCTGACCCCACCTCCAACAAAATGGTACGACCCAGTCCCTGCTCTCCAACAAGATGGTACGGTCCAAATAACCCCCTCCAACAAAATGGTATGGTCCGAACCCCCCCACCAACACAATGGTACAGTCCAACACCCCCCTCCAACAAAATGGTATGGCCTAACCCCCCCTCCAACAAAATGGCACAGCCCAACCCCCCCTCCAATAAAATGGTACAGTCCAACCCCCCATCCAACAAAATGGTACGGTGCAACCCCCCTTCCAAAAAAATGGTACGGTCTGAAACCCCCTCCAACAAAATGGTACGGCTCAACCCCCCTCCAACAAAATGGTACGGTCTGACCCCCCCTCCAACAAAATGGTGCAGTCCAACCCCCCCTCCAACAAAATGGTACAGTCCAACCCCCCCCTCCAACAAAATGCTATGGTACGGCCCAACCCCCCTCCAACAAAATGGTATGGCCCAACCCCCCCTCCAACAAAATGGTATGATCCGACCCCCCCTCCAATAAAATGGTACAGTCTAACCCCCCCTGAAACAAAATGGTACGGCCCAACCCCCTTCCAACAAAATGGTACGGCCCAACCCCCCTCCAACAAAATGGTATGGCCCAACCCCCCTACAACAAAATGTTACAGTCTGACCCCCCCTCCAACAAAATGGTACTCTCCGACCCCCCCTCCAACAAAATGGTTTGGTCCGACCCCCCATCCAACAAAATGGTACGGTCAGACACCCCCTCCAATAAAATGGTACAGTCTGACCCCCCCCAACAAAATGGTAAGGTCCGACCCCCCCAACAAAATGGTGCAGTCCGACACCCCCCTCCAATAAAATGGTATGGTCCGACCGCCCCCCCCCCCCCAACAAAATGGTACGGTCCGACCCCCCCCCAACAAAATGGTACGGTCCGACCCCCATCCCCCAACAAATTGGTACGGTCCGACCCCTTCCCAACAAAATGGTACGGTCTGACCCCCCCCCCAACAATATGGTGCGGTCCAACATCCCCCTCCAACAAAATGGTACGGTCCAACTCCCCCCTCTAACAAAATGGTTTGGTCCAACCCCCCCCTCCAACAAAATGGTACGGTCAGACACCCCCTCCAATAAAATGGTACAGTCCGACCCCCCCCCTAACAAAATGGTTTGGTCCAACCCCCCCTCCAACAGAATGGTACGGTCAGACACCCCCCCCTCCAATAAAATGGTACAGTCCGACCCCCCCCTCCAATAAAATGGTACGGTCCCATCTTTAGTTACAGGGGCTTTCATGAAACCATATCATTATGTTACGTTGAAAAACCCACAGACTATTCTTCGACTTCAGCTTTTTCTTCTTCTTCTATTTCTTAGCGCCGCCCATTTTCTAAACGCTACTCCTCCTACAGTTTAGGGGTACAACACCCAGATTCTCCACACTTCTTTGCCGTATAGCAGAGCAGGTTGCTTGTGCTTTTCTAAGTGATCCCGCCCCCCCCCCCATCTTTTTGGGGAGCTGCTCCGAACACCCCAATTTTCCCATTGACTTTGACAGGGAAGATTTAAACTGCTGCCACACTTACAGCTTTAAAGCTACACCCCCCAAACTTGAATCAGATTTTACCTATTGACTTTCAATGGGGAAATTCAACCTGCGGCCATTCTCACAGTATTAACCCCAGGGTCCCCAAAGTTTTCACAGTTGGTCAATAGGGGACTTCAGTTTTAGTTTTGAAAAAGTGGGCAGAGCCACCAACAGTCAATCATATTTTACCTATTGAATTTTATTGGTTTGATACCAGGGTTCCCAAACTTTGCACAGTTTGTCACTGAGTGACTATTTTCAAGTTTAGAAAAGTGGGTGTGGCCAACAACAGCCAATCCTATACCTTTACCTTTGCCTATAGACTTAATATGTTTAAATATAAACTGCTGTCATTCTTTAAATATTAATACTAAGGTCCCCAAACTTTGCAAAGCAGACCCAATCCATTTCCACCCATTCAATTTAATTGGTTAATATTTAAACTGATGCCATTATTTAAGTATTAATTCCAGCGTTGCTAAACTTTACAAAGTTAGTCACTGGGTATTTAAAGAATGGCAGCAGTTTAAATTTAAACATATGAAGTCTATACAATGAAAGAAATGGATTGAGTATGTAGTAACCCAGTGACTGACTCTGCAAAGTTTGGGAACCCTGGCAACAAACCAATAAAATTCAATAGGTGAAATCTGATTGGCTGTTGGTGGCCTGCCCATTTTTTCAAAACTAAAACTGCAGTCCCCTAGTGACCAACTGTGAAAAGTTTGGGGACCCTGGGGTTAATACTGTGAGAATGGCAGCAGGTTCAATTTTCCCATTGAAAGCCAATAGGTAAAATCTGATTGGCTGTTGGTGGCTCCACCCACTTTTCCTAACCTTGAACTGCAGTTACCTGGTGCCTAACTCTGCAAAGTTTGGGGACCCTGGTGTTATTACTGTGAGAATGGCATCAGGTTGAATTTCCGCCAAGTCAATAGGTAAAATCTGATTGGCTGTTCACAGCTCCGTCCACTTTTGGGCATCCAACAATCATCATATTTTCATTCAGGCTGACCCCTTGACTATATGATTCAATTTCCCCATAAAAGTCAATGGGTGACATGTGATTGGCTGTTGTTGGCCCCTCCCACTTTGGGGTTATTCAAGTTTAGGGGGTGTAGCTTCAAAGCTGTAAGTGTGGCAGCAGTTTAAAAATCTTCCCTGTCAAAAAATTGGGGGGTTCGGAGCGGCGCCACAAATAGACAGGGGGAGGGATCCCTTAGAAAAGCACAAGCAACCTGCTCCATTATAGGGTGAAGAAGTGTGGGGAGTTTGGGTGTTGTACCCCTAAAACTGTAGGAGGAGTAGCGATTAGAAAATGGGGGGCATTAAGAATAATAATAAGAAAAAGCGGAAGAATAAGCTGACGTCGAAGAACAGCATGATATGATATGATATGATAACCATGATATGGTTTCATGACAGCCCCTGTAACTAAAGGGGGGGTCGGAGCATTTTGTTGGAGGGGGGTGTTAGGCTGTACCATCTTATTGAAGGGGGGTGTTGGGCCGTCCCATTTTGTTGGAGGGGGGGTCTGGCCGTACCATTTTATTGGAGGGGGGGTTGGACCATACCATTTTATTGGAGGGGGGGTTGGGCCGTACCATTTTTTTGGAGGGGGTATTGGGCTGTACCATTTTTTCTTGAAGGGGGGGTAGGTCCGTACCATTTTATTGGAGGGGGGTCAGACCATACCATTTTATTGGAGGGGGGTTGGACCATACCATTTTGTTGGAATGGGGGTTGGACCGTACCATATTGTTGGAGGGGGGGTTGGACATACCATTTTATTGGAGGGGGGGTTAGGCCGTACCATTTTGTTGGAAGGGGGGTTGGACCATACCATTTTGTTGGAGGGGAGGTCGGACCATACCATTTTATTGGAGGGGGGTTGGACCATACCATTTTGTTGGAATGGGGGTTGGACCGTACCATATTGTTGGAGGGGGGGTTGGACGTACCATTTTATTGGAGGGGGGGTTAGGCCGTACCATTTTGTTGGAAGGGGGGTTGGACCATACCATTTTATTGGAGGGGGGTCAGACCATACCATTTTATTGGAGGGGGGTTGGACCATACCATTTTGTTGGAATGGGGGTTGGACCGTACCATATTGTTGGAGGGGGGGTTGGACGTACCATTTTATTGGAGGGGGGGTTAGGCCGTACCATTTTGTTGGAAGGGGGGTTGGACCATACCATTTTGTTGGAGGGGGGGTTGGACCATACCATTTTGTTGTAATGGGGGTTGGAGCGTACCATATTGTTGGAGGGGGGGTTGGACGTACCATTTTACTGGAGGGGGGGTCAGGGCATACCATTTTGTTGGAAGGGGGGATGGACCGTACCATTTTGTTGGAGCGGTTCGGACCGTACCATTTAATTAGAGGGGGGGTTAGGCCGTACCATGTTATTGGAGGGGGGGTTGGACCATACCATTTTGTTGGAAGGGGGGATGGATCGTACCATTCTGTTGGGGGGGTTGGATCGTACCATTTTTTTGGAGGGGGGGGTCAGGCCATTTTGTTAAATTTCATTGCTTTGTTTTTAAACTGATGCCATTATTTAAATATTAAGTCCAGGGTTGTGTATACTTTCCAGAGTTAGTCACTGGGTATTTGCCGTTCAAAAATAGGGGGGGAAAAGTGGGCGGAGCCACCAATAGCCAATCAAATTTCACCTACTTTCAATGGGGAAGTGTAAAACGCTGTCAGTCTCAAAATTTTTATGCCTGAGTCACCAAACTTTGCAGAGTTGGTCACTTGGGGACTCCAGTTCAAAAAATAGGAAAAGTGGGTTGGGCCACTAACAGCCAGATTTCATTGGTTTAAATTTAAAATGCTGCCTTTCTCACACTATTTATGCCAGGGTGCCCACTGTTTGTCACTGGGTGACTTCAACTCGAGGTTAGAAAAATTGGGCACCACCACCAATCACAATTTACCTATTGACTTTTATTGGTTTAAATTTAAACTGCTGCCGTTCTTTAACTATTAATCCTAGGGCCCCTAAACTTTGCAGAGTTAGTCACTGGGTAACTGCAGTTCCAGATTAGAAAAAGTGGGCAGAGCCACCAACCACCAATCAGATGTCACGCGTTGACTTTAAATTGCTGCCATTCAGACACTATTAAAACCAGGGCCCCAAACGTTGCACAGTGGTTTTTTCTATATAACTGTGGTCCAAGTTTAGAAAAAGTGGCAGAGCCATCAACAGATCAGATTTCATTCAGTGACTTGACTTGATGTTTTTCAACCCATCATGAAGTTGGTTCTCAAACTTCCCTTTCTAGTTTCATTATGCTTTGTTAGCAAGCAGCAAAGAATTAATAATGAAACAGTTATACAATTCCTCAGTTCACTAAAGGTCCCATACAGTGTATTACTACTTACTTTGGTGCCTCCTCCTGCTGTTGCTATCACTTGGATGTCATTAGGAAGTATGACATGGTATGATTAACCCACATTGACATCCATATTTCTTACTGCATGCCATTTTACACAGACTTCTGTCCCGTTTGTTCAGTTCATATGTAGCACCACTAGATAGCACTCCTACTTCATTAGTGAATCACATTGTCTCTGTGTCAAGCACATTGTTGCATTCTGGCATGATATGCTTTCAAAAACAGAAAAGTTGCTATACTATAATATTTATTTGTTAGTTTAATACAAGCTGCTTGGGAGCTGCACACCTTAAATAGTGATGATACCCGGGTGCCTGTGCAAGAAGTAATTTAAACAGGCATGGAATGACGGCAACACAGGATTTTCACACTCAGGGTAACCCTGACGAAAGTTCCTGCGTGGAACTGAAACGTTGGTCAAAATAAACCTCTAAATATTTTTTTGCAAAAACTCTATGACTGACTGTGAAAATCCTGTGTGTGCCGTCATTCCTTGCCTATTTGTTAGTTTAAGATATAAGGGGTCATTTACAGAGTGCAGGGCAGGTACGAAGTACAAAAAAATGCTCACAAATTGCCATGTTTTCTGCACACTTGTACCCTGTCCTGCACTTTTCTTAAGTTCCAGTTTTCCAGTTACTGAACTACAACTCTCACAACCCTCAGCGAGTTACTGTATTTGTGCTGGGAAAAAATGGATGATCTGTATATTTTTTTAATTCACAAATCCTTTTGCTTTCAGTGCATGGCTAAACTAGAGTTTTGCTGCAATGTATCTTGTCTTTGGTTCAAATTCCATACTATATGATGTCTCTTATGTCACCTATTCTATCAAATAAATCTATCTGCAGCTCTTAAGCTGAATCACAGTTGTGTTTCATTTCTGTTTCTGCATTGCTTTTCCTCTTGCTTCTATTCTGTATCTCTTTCTCACAATTGTGTTTCATATTGTGTTTAATTTCTTTTTCTGCATTGCTTTTGAGCTTCCTTCCATAACATAAATGTAATGCTGTGGTATCAGTCTACTACTTAGGAACTGCACAAGTAATAGTTGGGTGGTTCCAGATCCTGGCAGCCAGCAGCTTGTTTGCAAACAGGTGGGGCAGTCACACCTGAATTCCTGACATGAGAGAGCCAGCACCACTACAGACGTAACACATTCCATTTTATGCTTGCTAATAAAATATCACTTCCCCATTATTCATTCACACTGACGTTACAACAGAAAGGTGTTATATAGAAGTTACTTTCTCGTGGTAGCATTTGATACTTCCTTCCCTTCTAAAAATCATTACAAAATTGTGGCTTTCCAGTTTTCACTCGGAAGTGACCACCTAGTATGGTTACAGGCTTGTGGTAGCAGGAAATGTTCATTCATTTACACTGACTGTATTGCACACATTTTTGTACAGTGCTGCTGGTATGTCATTTTCACAACACATCCAGTATTTATATTCATAAATAAGTGACATTTCCATGTGTAAAAAAGTAGTGGAATCCCCTTTGTATTAAGGAAATGTTGTGAATGTTGATTCATCAGCAACAATAACTATAGTCTATCCTGACCCTTAACCCACAACATGCTCCACACAGTTACTTTTTATCTGTTTTTATGAACATGGTTATATATCAATAATTTTCTTTTAGCTTAATATGAATAAAAGTTAAGTTTTAACATATTGAAGTATTACAAACAGTCCACTACAGAGACATAAATGATATTACTGACCTATAAATACAAACTCAAGTGTTATAAGGGGCGTGGAATAGGCAGTGCAGTAGTTTTTTCTACTTTCCCCCTTTTTTGGGTATTTCCATTGTGGCTTTATAGTGCACTGTTGCTTTAATTATTGGTTTCTATGACTGCAGGGCTACAGCTCCAATCTTGTTCCCATTTTTATTAACACTTTAATGCTTGAAGATTGCTGGGAGTTGTAATCCAGTAAGGTTTATATTCCCTTAAAAATACTAAATACAATGGGCAATATCCCAATACCTCCCTGGAATTATAGGGGGAGTAGACCCTGGTCTTAAAATGCTCCCACTTCCCAACCCTAACTGGGGGATTGGGGGGATCTTGAGCCACGCACAAGGTTGTGGGGGCCACAGATATTTCTTAAATACTTACTTACATAATTTAGCAATCCATTATGTACTCTTTGCATTTACTGAACAGGAAAAGAAAATAATCTATATCTAACTTGTGAAACAGATCAGAAACTTATGCAAAACACTGATCATTTATACATTCCATGTATTTCATATCAGACAGATGCTGCACCCACAACCCACAACCCATTAACACATAGCATTTTGTTCTCTACGCCCCCATACTTACTGCCTAAGGGCTGACTATAATTCTGAGCAGGATTTCTCAGGTTTTGACACATACAAACAGAGCTGGACCAAGTAGTATTGGGACCCAAGGCAATACTACTTGGCCCAATGCCCCACCAGCCTACTTGCTCTCTGCTCATACCCCAACCCCCAAGCCTCTTTAAGCAGTCAATTCCACTGCCACCTTCTTGGCTGATACTTGCTCCCTCCCTCCAAACTAGTAATTCTTCAGAACTTGGAATTCCATCCCCGAGCAAAGCGCCCTAGGCATGTGCTTATTTGTAAAAGAATACAACTCTCATCATCTGAGTCCCTGCTCCTAGGTATCCAATGCCCTGCAAATACAGTATTTCAATCATTTCCGAATTTACTGTGCTGTGTATGGCCAGGACAATATCAAGTTTAGTCCTCCACCCCTGATATGACAAACCCTGGATTTTTCAAAGACACCACCACATACCATTGAACACTAAGGTGGGCATTTACTAATGCTCAGATTTTTTTTTCACTATTCTGCTATTTTTTGCACCAAAACTTGGAAAAAAATCTTGAGGTTTATTATTATTTATATTAAAACTGCCAAAATTCCAAATCCGAAATCTTGTTGAGATCATGTAGAAGTCAGTGGCAGATATTCCCCTTTCCAAGGGGAAGATCTTTCTTTGCTTAGAATTTTTAAAGAATTTCAGGTATTTGATGCTGGTTTCTGTGCGGCAATATGAAAAAGTTGCGGTTATCATGTGACAAGACGAAGTTGCGATTTTTGTGACTTTTACACTTTTTCCCACATGTGCTTTTTTTAGTTTAGATTTTTTGATAAATGTCTGACATTTGTGGAAATGAGTTAATTCAAACTTTCAAAAAAATAAAAGTAAGAAAAATGTAAGTTTTAGTTAATCTGCCTCCAAGACACAGTTTTTGAGATGAAAAGGCTGCACAGCATTTTTTTTAATCAATTACAAATAACCAATGTACACTTAATGGAGTACCAAACTCTATATAGTATATAACGTTATAATAGAACCATGTGATAACATATTAATGTAAAACAGAAACTTCCCCTTGCTTATCATGACCACCAGGTCCCACATATGGACACCCCCACTAGCTACAAGCCCCCTCTTCTACTACATGAAAAAGGGGAAAGAGGGAGGGATGCTGGCAGGGCTTGTCCAAACTTGACTGAATATATTAGCCTCAGCTTTTATGAAAGCCCCCTAGTGACCAATCCCTTTTAACTCCAGAAAGCTTAAGTCAGTTAAACCCAACATGGACTTAGAAGGAAGGGGGGCCTGTTTCCTGTCATGCCCTGCTTCCCTACATTAGCTATGGGTCATCTTGGGTTTTCTGCACCAAGCAAGGGATACATTGGACCCAAGGAAGTAATGGCAGCTTGGCACTCTGCTGGAATGTACTGCAGGTAGGTGCATTCTTTAAACAAGAAAAGCTCCAGCCCAGTGGTCCCCAACCACTGTTGTTGCTCATCAACTCTTGGATTTTGCTGCCAATGGCCTCAAAAAATGTCTTTATTTTTTAATTTCTGGCTTAGAGACAAATTTTGGTTGTGTAAAAAACATGTGTACTTACAAACTGAGTCTCCTGTAGGCTGCCAGTTCACATAGGGGCTACCAAATAACCAATCACAGACCATATTTGGCCCCCAAGGAACATTTTTATGCTTGTGTTGCTCCCCAACTCTATTTACATTTCAATGTGGCTCACAAATAAAATAGGTTGGGAATCCTTGCTCTAGGCCATGGTAGAGGGTAACTGATTTTAGGCACTGGATGCCTAACAAAATGACACCCACAGTGATTTTGACTTCTTCTTTATTAATATTTTGTTTTCCAAAATGTTCTGACACAATTTGGAAACTGCTGTTTGCCTTTTTACACACAGTGACTGAGGTTATTTTGCTGCGTAGGTGAAAATGCTTTAAGGGAAATAAGTAGAATCCAGGGGGAAAGTACATGTGGGAGCAAAAGACAGCAAAAAAGTGAAAATGTTGACAGGGTTTAAAGGTGAACTTGTAAAGCTAATGCAGAACTACAGGAAATGTATTCAAAATATTTCTACAAATACTTCCCTTAATACTGAATAGTTTGTGTTTTGAATACGATAGCCTCAAACATTCCTACTAGACTCTACATACTGCTGGTATTTTTAATAATGAATTATAATAGGAAGTAAATTTAGTTATCAGGTTCTACTCTTTTGAAATGTAACTGCTATCAGTATACATTACAACTTTCGCTCACTTTTACTAATCACTTAATTAGTTTCTTTTATTGGTTACTGATTACTTATTCATTTCAAGGCGCCTTTTAGGTTTTTTAACTGTTAAAGGATTACTAAAGTCCAAACAAGTGGTCTAGTTTTGGCTCATGATGCTATCCCAGTGTAAAATTACTTTTTTGAAACTATAAGAACTAAACTACATGGCAGATTTTGTAGGATGGTATCAGAGCGAACAGTCTTTTTGCCAATTGTTTTAATCACAAAAACAGGGCAAATAGAGAAACCCAACATACTGTTCTTCGACTTCAGCTTATTCTTCCGCTTTTTCTTCTTCTTAGCCCCCCCCATTTTCTAAATGCTACAGTTTTAGGGGTAAAACACCCAAACTCTCCACTCTTCACTCACTTAGCGGAGCAGGTTGCTTGTGCCATGGGTGTCCGCAGAAAATTTTCCAAGGGGGGGCAAGTAAGCTAGCATCATCCTGCAACAGACAAATATATATATATACATATACATGATGTAAACTCTCACTGGGTGCCAGACTGGAGCGGCTTTCAGGAGGTCGTGATGTCACAGTCACGTGCCCAGAATGTGGGCGGGGACAGTTTGAAGTCACTTAGGGGCGTGTCCAGCGCCTGTACCTGCTAGGGAAAAGTCCGCCTCCTCACAGTGCCACATGAGAAACGGGGAGAGGAGTTGAGGTGAAGGTTGTAGTAATAGGGGGCATGGACGATGCAGATGTGTACAGATAGAGGGGCTGCGAGTGGAGCTGCGCTTACGGAACTGGGGTGGGTGTGAGGGTCGTACAGAGCGGCTACAGGAGCTACAGAAAGGGCTTCAGGGAGTGGCCGGTGTGATGCGTCCAGTTGTGCGGCTGGAGGCGGGGCACCCTTTCATTTGTTTGGGATTTGGGGGGGAGGCATGGGAGTGTGTATGTGTAGGAATGCTTGGGGTGGGCAGGCTCTCTCTTAGCGGGGCAAATGGATAGGAGCAGCGATAGTGCTGCACATGTACATGTAGACAGAGGGCAACTGGAGTAGAACAGTATATAGTGTTGAACATATGTAATATAACTAATAATATCCCGGGATCGCCTCTAAAATTACAGTCCTGTGTTTGGACTCACTGGCCAGTTCCAACCTGTATGGAAACAACATCGGTGCGGGAAACACCGAGACACAGGAGACAGTGGTTTATTTTATGAGAGTTAAGCAGCTGCACTCAAACCCAACATAACCCTGTGCCATGTAAGCGCCTTTGGACCCTCCTCAGACAGCTGCCGTTGGACTGTCTGCCGGCCGTAGGTGGCGCTGCTATCAGGTGGCGCTGCCTCTGACGTCACGAGTGGGAAGTGCCGGGGAGATGCTGCAGCTGGCAAGTCAGAAGTCCGACTGAGGTTTTTTTTGCTACTTTTCCAGGGGGGCATAGGCGGAGGGTGACTTTTTTGTTTGGGGAGGCTAAAGATGGCCCATACACAGACTGACCTACAGCTAATGTGAGACTTAGTGGATTTGCTGCTGGTGTAAAAAATTAACCTCCCAACTACCTCTTGCCATTCCCACTGACTTCCAGGGATACTGTACAAAAGTGCAGGGGGTGCTTTTTTTTACCCTAAAATGTTTAGGATGTAAAAGTATTCATACGTGCACTTCTGTGAGGGGATCTGCAAACATTTGTGTTTGTGATCAGTTAGCTTCAAGTGCTAGTTCGCATTCGAATTCACTTTTATTTTTAATGGTTTTTCAGTTATTTAGCTTTTTGTTCAGCAGCTCTCCATTTGGTATTTCAGCAGCTATCTGGTTGCTAGGGTCTTATTTACCCTAGCAACCAGGTAGTGGTTTAAACAAGAGATGGGAATATGAATAGTTAAGGGGCCTACTTGGAAAAATAAGTAATACAAAATTATAATAATAATAAAATTGTAGCCTCACAGAGCAATATTTTTGGCCCCCATTTGAAATCTGGAAAGAGGCAGAACAGAGGCAAATTATTCAAAAAAATTAATTAGGAAGACCAATTGCAAAGTTGCTAGGAATAGGCCATTTCATAACATACTAAAGGTTAACTTAAAAGTAAACCACCCCTTTAGATGTGTTTATGTTAGTTTTATAGCAAGAAAGGCAGTGGGTACTGACTCCCCATTATATGCAGTGAGATGCAGTCCGTATTTACAAACCCAGCACATTATATACAGTGAGAAGCAGTGGGTACTGATGGCAGATATTCAGGCCCTGGCACTATAACACTGGCACTGATACACAACATTGGCTCCACTGTAACTTACTATAAATGAACAAAACAATGACAAAAAAAAATAAATAGTAAGTGCAAAAAACAACAACAAATATACAAACACACAATGAGCTTTTTCAGAGGGAAAGAGTTAACTTACCCTCCATCTGTTAGGGTAGGGGATAGATTATAAATTATTATAGATGTCAGGTCAGGCAAAAAACAATTTAATGTCAGCTAGTGATTCTTTAGAAATGTATAGTACCTGTGTATAGTACCTGTGGGATGAAATCTGCAGCAAAAGTTGAGAGTTGGTTCTTAGGTAAAGTTACAGCTGCAGATTCTTCTGCAGATTCTTTTTGCAAAATCTCCCGATTCCTGTGTGCATCTGTGCTCTGATTGGTCAATTTTACTGTCTGTCAAGAAAGCTGTGCTCTGATTGGAGAATCCACAAGAAGAAAGATCCAATCGGAGCACAGCAAAACGGGCTTGCAAGAACAGCTTTCCAGGACAGTGCAGAAACAGAGTAAGGTTTTTTTTTTTTTTTTTAATGTGCCAAGCAGGTTTGGGGAGGCTTAGCCTCCCCTAGCCTTATGGAAAATCCACCTATGCAGGGGGGGGCAAGTGCCCCCTCTTGCCCCCTTCTGTGGACGCCCATGGCTTGTGCTTTTCTTGGCGCCGCTCTGAACACCCCAATTTTCACATTGACTTTGACAGGGAAGATTTCAAACTGCTGCCACTCTTACAGCTTTGAAGCTACACCCCCAAACTTGAATAACATAATCATGGGGTCACCCCGAATGAAACAGCAACATTTGTTGGATGATCCAAAGTGGTGGGGCCAACAGCAGCCAATCAAATTTCACCCATTTACTTTTATGGGGTAATAGAAACTGCTGCCAATCTTACAGCTTTGAGGCTACGCTCCCCAAACACATATGAATCACCTAGGGGCGTATTTATTATGCTGTGTAAAACTAATTCGCCGAAAAAAACGGAGTAAAAAGCTGTGTAAAATAAATGGAAAAGATCGCCGTCTGAACGCCGGATATTACGCGTTATTTTCCATAAGTTGCGGTGGAAGAAAAATGTGTAAAAAATTATGCCAATTTTACGCAGGTTTTATGCCGTTCTTACATGGCGAAGCCTGGCGATGTGTGGCGAATTTTCTCGCTGTTTTTTACACAGCATAATAAATATGCCCCTTAGTCATGTGGTCAGCCTGAATGAAAATATGATGACTGTTTGATGCCAAAAAGTGGGCGGAGCTTTGAACAACCAATCAGATTTTACCTACTGACTTGGCGGAAATTCAACCTGCTGCCATTCTCACAGTATTAACACCAGGGTCCCCACAGTTCTCACAGCTGGTCACTAGGGGACTGCAGTTTTAGTTTTGAAAAAGGGGCTGAGTCACCATTAGTCAATCAGATTTCCACAAACTTTGCAATTTGGTCACTGGGAGACTGCAGTTCAAAAATGGGAAAAGTGGGTTGGGCCACTAACAGCCAATCAGATTTCATCAATTGAATTTCATTGGTTTAAATTTAAAATGCTGCCATTCTCACACAATTTATGCCAGGGTGCCCATTGCTTGTCACTTGGTGACTTCGACTCAAGATTAGAAAAAGTGGGCATACCCACCAACCACCAATCACAATTTACCTTTTGACTTTTATTAGTTTAAATTTAAACTGCTGCCATTCTTTAACTATTAATCCTAGGGTCCCCAAACTTTGCAGAGTTAGTCACTGGGTAACGGCAGTTCCAGGTTAGAAAAAGTGGATGGAGCCGCCAATCAGATGTCACTCGTTGACTTTCTGTGGGGAAATTTAAATTGCTGCCATTCAGACACTATTAAAACCAGGGTCCCCAAACTTTGCACAGTGGTTTTTACTATATAATTGTGGTCCAAGGTTAGAAAAAGTGGGCAAAGCCAACAACAGATCAGATTTCATTCAGTGACTTGACGTTTTTCAAACCAACATGAAGTTTGTTCTCAAACTTCCCTTTCTAGTTGATATTGCTACAACATCACTCCCTAATATACCCTTTCCAATCCCTTAACTATGACTTAATGCAGAGATAAGCCTAAAGCAGACTCTGAACTCGATAACTCCCCCTTCATCTACTTTACTATGAGCACAATGCAGAATTTTTCAAATTTTTCTGTTAACTGATACATATATTTTCCACTATTGTATATTAAGCCAGTTAGGGTACTGTGTGCTTAAAGCACCTTTACCTCTTATAAGGGTAAACGGGCAACTTACACCTACTGCAAAATTTTGTCTGCCAAAAAAATACATAAATAAACATTAAATAAAGGCAATAGGATTGTTTTACCGCTAATATGGATTCATGAAGCTTACTTACCATCTGTTACTGTACAGTATTAGCAGCTCATAAACCATGTTTTATTATACAGAGTTTTAGGGAAAAAAATTAAAAAATATTGAATTTTTTGCTATAAATGGACTCTACAGGTGATTTGGAGCTTTTTGGATAACAGAGTTCTGGGCAAGAGATCCCATACCTGTTAATTTACTGTTCTGATTCAAGCTGATTCTCAGTGCTCACTTATCATATTGTAACAGTGCTGATGTAAGAACACAACAGATGTAAGAATCACAACTTTTAATGCATATTATAAATTTCCTAAACAATAAATGTATTTTTCTGAAATCTGAATTGGCCATTTTAATGGCTCCATACATGTTTCATTAATTGCTAATAGTGTACCATTTCTATTCTCTTCCTATGTTAATAAGCGTAGGTCTTAGTTTAAAATAATAATAATCCAACCCTATGGTGATAAAATATATAACTGACCTTAAAATAAAATCTGTTTTTTTTCTCTCCTAGAGCACATAAATGAGCGAGCCATATGCAATGCAGTTGTACCTGAAAAGGATGTTGATGGCTTCCATATTGTGAATATTGGAAGGCTGTGTCTAGATCAGTGGTCTATAATTCCTGCCACTGCTGCTGCTGTATGGGAGATTATAAAAAGGACAGGTAAGATAACCTATATTCCCCCCTCAAACTCAATGTGGAATTTAAGAGGTGACTAATTTAAGAAACTTTATGGTTCATTTACAATGGCCAATGCAGTGTGCAAAGTGAAAAAGGGTTCAATCAGCCATTTTCTTCACTTTGGCCATTCCGTGGTATGTGCAAATAGTCACAGGCCCCTGGCTCCATTTTGGAGTACAAAGACCTGCAGACTGCTCTTTAAACCTAGCATGGCCTGCGTTTGGCTGTGCTAGATTTAAAAGGGGCGGGCAGGGAGAAGGAGTTAGGAATCCTCCCCTCTTGCCCCTACCTTTTGCATTATTCTAAAGCACAAGGTAAGGGCAGCATGCATTGGGGCCCTGGTCTATGGAAGAGCAGTGAACACAGGGATAATGCTTCATTCTTCATTGAGCTCTGGATTATTCATCTGACACTCAGTGCCAAGTGCAGCGTTGAGGGGAGCTCTGTTTATCCTCTTCGCACCTCCTTGAAAACTCATCCTGGCTTTGTAATCTTTTTGATGTGTTTGTATTTGTAAGCTACTTTTACTTCTGCTCCTGCTTGATCATCTGAAAACTTAGCAAACAATGGCAGAAAGGTTGCTGGTTTTTATTGTGATCTGAAAATTCTTCTTGACTTATAGGGGCACTAAGAGAGAAATTACTGGATGATGTTCTAACAAATAAAGTTTAAAAAAATGAGACAATTTGGTGGCATGAAGGCCTTGAACTAGCATTTATAATACATGTCAGCAGGGAAGACTGCTGAAATGATGATGATAATGATGATTCCTACTTCTTGCTCTGGATTAAGAATTATGATTAACAGTATAAATTCATTGTCTACTAATATGTAGGGTATAAAACTACATGAATGTGGAGAGACATGACATTTGGTGAAGACTTATAATGTTGGTGTCCTTGCAAAATAGAGTTTTTGAAATAAAACTTTTCATACATTTATTTATGAGTATTTGGACATTTATATTTAAGGGCAGTTATGTGTTGACGATGTATAATATATATTTTCTATGTTTTACTTAGTTGCTTCTGTGACTTTAAAAAAAATATAGTTTTACTTTATTATGTCTGGTTAGGTATTGAAACATTTGGCAAGAATGTTGTTGTTGCTGGCCGATCAAAGAATGTTGGTATGCCAATTTCTATGCTTCTACATACCGATGGAAGACACGAGAGACCAGGAGGTAAGCTTCAAAGACATTCTTTAAATGACATAATACATGCAATTACTATTGACAAACAAATATAATTCACCTTTAAAGAAAGTCTATAGACTGCTCCAATAGCTACGTATGAGCTTATTGCTATATTTCTATACAAGTATTCAAAAAAATATATTAAATGTAAATGTACAGTATGTATTATTATAAATGCTGTGATTTACAATAAGAGAAGGATGTAATACTTTAAAGCAGTGATCCCCAACCAGTGGTTCGTGAGCAACATGTTGCTCACCACCTTGGATGTTGCTCCCAGTGGCCTCAAAGTAGGTGCTTATTTTTACATTTCTGGCTGTTGATTGCTTAAAACCCAGTGTAAAACCAAACAGAGCCTTCTGTAGGCTGCCAGTCCACATAGGGGCTACCAAATGGCCAGTTATAGCTCCTATTTTCACTCCCATTAACTTTTTCTATGCTTGTGTTGCTCCCCAACACTTTTTCCATTAGAATGTGGCTCATGGGTATAACAGGTTGGGGATCTCTGCTTTAAAGTATTTAGATCACATACAAATACAGGAGGTAAAGAAGGTCTTATGTGGTATGAGCCACAAATTGTGCAGTTGGCAAATGTGTACCTTTAGTGCTTTCTGTGGAATCAAACTTTTTTTTATATAAGGCAAATAGGGAACATGGTCTAGTAGTTCCAGGGTCATTTGGCATTAGGGCTGTGACCATCAGAATAAAGTGCTTCCTACAGAATGCTGCAATTGCTGATGGACACGAGCTCTAAGTTCCTTCTCTAAGCTCCTAGCTTATAACAAGAATATATATATATATCTGCAAAATGGCAACTGCCCTGAGGGATCCTGGGAATGCTACCTAGGTCCAAACACTAATACAGAACAGGAGACCTATGTGTATGCCACTTAATTTGCAAATTATGTTGCTTAGCATTGTATACTTAACTACATTAAGTTTAAGTATATACTAAGGGGTTGGTTTATCAGTGTTTTAATTAAATGTTTTTCTGTAATTCTATCTTTTTGCACAAAAAAAATGGATTATGGTTTCCAATGATTTCTACTGAAATATGTTCTGTATGTAAATTTATATGAATTTTTCTATGGTTTATTTTCAAATTTATAGCATGAAGAGAAAAGTGTTTTAAAAATTGTAATTGAATTAGGTGATGCTACTGTGACCATAACACATCGTTACACCCCAAAGGATCTACTGAAGAGCCACACACAGTTGGCAGATATCATTATTGTGGCTGCAGGTACATTTCCTCTTATTATAAATACATCATAACATTACAAAAATGATATATACAGTACAATGTTACATGCATGCCACCGTGCATTCATATATATTTTATGTATGTTTCCCCCAAGATTAAAACTGACTTTTTCATTTTTAAACACGGGGGGGGGGGGGGGTTGTTGATTTCTGGATTTTCAAATTCAGGTTTGTTACACTTGATCATTGAACCAATCAAGATTTTGTTTTCCTGATTGCTAGCATATTAATCAAAAAGCATCTGGAAAAACTCAAGTTAAGTCATTAATGCAACAATCACAATCTTTATATTCATTTTTACAAATACAACTTGAAACTTGAAAAATAAAATAGCTCGAATAATGACAATCCGCCTCCTATGGTCTTTTATCAACACTTGCCAGGTTTTAATTCCCAAATATTTTCCCCTGAATTTATTTTTCAATTTATAAATCTCAAAACTCAAGTTTAGAAAACTAATGTTCAGAAAAATTCCATATACATTTTTTTTCATTGCGATTTTGTTCATTTCTGAAAAGATGCAATCTTGCAATTTACCGTAATAACAAAAAAGCAGGCCCCATATGCTTGGGATGCTTGGGATTCTAACTGCTGTCTGGTTGCTAGGGCTTAAGTGCCGTCAGAATGGAAGATAAATGGGAGAGGTCAGGACTGGAGCTAGGCAGCACACCTGTGTACACTGCTTAACGGTGTGGTAATATCATGCATGTGGTTCTCATATTGCCACTGTTGCCAAAGATCATTGGCCTGGTACTGAAAAAGTGCCTGAACATAAAGATAAGCAATATAATATAAAAATAAATTTGAACCCTCTGTCTATAAAATAAACAGGCCCTATAGTTATTGATGAACGAATCACGAAAAATTACACATGGCAAATTTTTTTCATGGCCGTTTCGGTAAAAAATCTGCCAATGGGGAAACGCTGAAGTTCACCATGAACCCATGCCTGTGCAGTTACTCATCACAACTGGTAATGTACTAAAATAATTGCTGACTGCTTGCTATACATTATTAACAATGTATTTCTACTTAAAACATTACCTTTTAATTTGTAACATTAAAAGAACAGTTCTGAAAACATGTAATCTGTACTACACATTTAGGGGCAGATTTATGAAAGTGTGAAATTAGCGCTCAGCATAGAAAAACTCACCAACTTTCTATTAATTCCTATGGGATTTTTAGAGGAGTATTTATCACTGTGTGAAAGTTAGAGTTTACCATTTTATAAATATGCTTCTAAAACTCCATACAAATGAATATAAAGTGGGTAAGTTTTTCTGTAGTGAGCTCTTATTTCACACTTTAATAGATCTGGGCTACTAATGCTAGGCCTAATGGATTATAAAATGTTTTCATAAATTCAAGCATTCTAAAGAAACCCCCCTCCACCTTCAACATTATAAGCAAATGCCTATACCACTAGATCTCCAGAAAAGCTACAAATATTAGTGCATATTTTAGCATTTCAGGCTCCACAAATAAGTACATTATCATTTTTGGAAAGAGTGCACTTACACAGAGTTTTACCAGATGACATGCTGTAACTATATCAATATATACCTAAGTACAACACCACACAAAAAGCTACAAAGCTTGGGTCACACTTCCAAACTCCTGCCTCAGGACAATCTCAAGAGAGTTGTTCTCTATACTAACATCATCTGAAAAACATGCACAGTAGGAAAAAGTGCAAACTACCACTGAACTTTTGTGACCCATGCAGGACCCCATGAAGTTGCTGGCTGAGTTACAGGTTAGGGCTCATTTACAATAAACCACCCAGTGTGCAAAGTGCAAAAAAAGGCTGTAATCATCCTCCATTTTAGAGCACAGAGACCTGCGGACTGATCTTTGAATCTAATGTGGCCTGCTATAGGTTCTGTAGATTCAAAATGGGTGGCTGGTGGGGGTCCTCTCCTCTAACTTGTGCATCATCCCCTCCTCTTACTTGTGCATCATCCTTAAGGCAGGCGGTAAGGACATGATTGAGCTGGCCTCCTGGTGATGCTTTCCAGTGCTCCATGCAGGGGGCAAAGGTGCTAGTAACTGAGCACTAAGGGGATTAATTTTGCACTTGCACCCCCGAGGTATGTAAAGGTGCCTAAGGGGTTAAATTATAAACAATGGACAAATTTGCACCTGAAATAATCCATAGAAACCAATCAGCTTTTTTCAGCCAGCTGCAGAAAGAACAATGAAAGCAAACATCTGGTTGGTTGCCATAGGCTACTAGCCAGGTTCAAATTTGCCCAGTATTATAAATGACCACTAACTGTAGCCTAGTACTCCCTAATGTCAGTGACAAGCTACATACACAGGCTAATTTAGGCACAGAATAAACATTTATTCTATGTGGATAGACTATTACATAGTCCACATTTTGAAGACTGCTATTCTGCCTCCTGTTCATTATTAGTGATAAGTTTTAGATATTTGCTAAATCGGATTCTCAGGCTTCTGCATGAAGCCGAGTATAATGTATAGCAGATTATTTTGGTTTATTTATTACTATTTTTATAGAAGAAAAACTATATTTTGAATAAACATATTTTGCTACGATCATTTCCTCTGGATGTTCAGAGTTCTTGTCCAACAGACAATATTATAGCAAGAAGAAGGTGTTGGTTGTTTAAAAGCTTTTGGAAATCATATTCCCAGGATCTGCCCAACCTGTAAGTTAGATAAACTTGATTTATGGGTTGTGTAGTGAAACCAAATATCTGCTTTCTGCCTTTTCTCACAACTGTGCCAAGCACCGCGTGAAGGCTTTGTTGTCATGCCAGTTCAATCGCTTAACACATTTAAAGAAAATATTGCTCTTTAACCCTTTAAGTGACACTGATCAGAAAATCTACAGTATATGGATAAAGGGACCTAAGTACCGCAGGCCATATATTCTATGTTCACTACTAAGTGCCGAGGATGATATTTTTCTGCTTTATTCCTACAACAGGTAATGCACTTGGGAATGCATTGGGGGAAGCAGTGGTACAGTTTATGGGGGAAGCCTCTTCAGGGGGTACTAACTCAATGGGGCCCATTTACTTACTCACGAACGGGCCGAATGCGTCCGATTGCGTTTTTTTCGTAATGATCGGTATTTTGCGATTTTTTCGGAAAATTATCGCGACTTTTTCGTTAACAATACGATTTTTGCGGAAAAACGCGAGTTTTTCGTAGCCATTCCGAAAGTTGCGATTTTTTCGTAGCGTTAAAACTTGCGCAAAAAGTTGCGCTTTTTTCGTAGCGTTAAAACTTAAAAGGCGCGACGTTTTGCACAAGTTTTAACACTACGAAAAAATCGCAACTTTTTGCGCAAGTTTTAACGCTACGAAAAAATCGCAACTTTCGGAAT
Source organism: Xenopus tropicalis (assembly GCF_000004195.4). Classification (NCBI taxonomy): domain Eukaryota; kingdom Metazoa; phylum Chordata; class Amphibia; order Anura; family Pipidae; genus Xenopus; species Xenopus tropicalis. The sequence goes on along the minus strand of NC_030677.2, from coordinate 79,862,905 downwards.
GGCTACGAAAAACTCGCGTTTTTTCGCGCAAATTGTATTGGTAACGAAAAAGTCGCGATAATTTCCGAAAAGTCGTAAAGGCGCCGAAAAAATCGCAAAAAATACGAAAAAGTCGCAAAATGTTCGTTTTCCAATCGGAATTTTTCCAATTCGGTCGGAATTCGTGTCTTAGTAAATCAGCCCCAATGACTTCTATTCTTGTTTAAAGTTTCATCACTAGAGAACCCAAGTATTCACTGGGTTAGGGATAACAAATAATAATAACGTTGAATTTTGGGCTAAACATGGTTATTCAATGCCCTTTTATTGTAGCAAAATAATTCGGGTGATAGCTTTTGCATCTAAATATTACTAAATCTTTTCCTCCACATAATATGTTATCAAGTAGTTGCTCAATAAAAAGCCTCAATAAACTATTATAGTAATTTGAGATATTTATCTGCAGCAACTGAGAAATGCTTGCAACTATAGAAACAAAGTGTAATAGATGCCCTTTTAAGATGTTATGTAAGCTTTAAATAAGAGAACATGTTCAATATTGGTTGGTCTAGGTTTCTGAGAAACAGAGGTAACTTTTGGAATTTTAAAACTAAAAATTTGAAATAAAAAGTAGACATAAACACTATGGGGCACATTCATCAAAGTAAGAGTTCAAATCCCAAAATGGGTAAAATTCGGATTAAATACAATAATTTCTGATGATCGGAAATGTCACAAATATGCTTACGAAAAAATCATAATAGTCACGATAATATCGCAATGGCGTTCCGAAAGTCACAAAATTTTCGTATCCGAATGATCGTAAACGGCGGGAAAACCTTTCTGACTGTGAATCTTCAGTGCATGATTTTGGAAGCCTCCCATAGAACTCAATGGCACTCTGCAGCTCCAAGCTGGCCCAAGGAAAGTCACGTTACCGAAGCTTGAATGAATCCGAAAGTTTCGTATTCGTTGCGACAAATACGATTTTGTCACGTAAATTTTGTTGCAAAGTATGAAAAAGTTTAACGAAAAAATCACAGAAAATATGCACAGTTCTATAAATTAGAAAACATACACATTTTTTGTATTCAGACTCAATTGTACTTTGATAAATGTGCCCCTATGTCACTGATACAGTAATATGCCTTCTTCTTGAATCTGATTAGTGAAAAATTTTACAGAAGTGAGCTCTACTCTACCAAGCACTCCATTTCCAACAGAGGATTCATGCTTCTACCCATGCCTGTTAATCATCTGGCTTTGCTATGTAATTTCAACAGAACTACCAATGTAGGGAAAAGTCAGAGGAACTGATAACTATTGCAATAATATTTGGAACCACCTTGTTTTGTTTTTGTGTTTACAACCCAAAGCATGCTTACTGAGTTTAATATTTCACATTTTTAAAGACAACTGCGGCACAAGCAATTAGCTCAGATGAGTCACAATCCCATCAAATTGGCATATAGATTCGTGGCAATGTGGCAACTGCAAGCCTATGCCTCCTGTGAATAATTCAAAAAGCTGCCAAGAAATCTATGTTCTTGGGGCCCAGCTCTGGCACGAGAGGGACAATCCCTACTACTGCTAGCAGAGAAAAGGACCACAGGATCCCAAGATGGGGGAGAGATCTTTATAGTTAACTTTAAGTATAATTCTTATATTAAAATCCAACACAATAAAGGGGCTACATAGTCTGTTTACATTTAAGTGTAATCCATTACAAAGTAATACTATCCATTTCTGCTGCAATATAGAAATTTAACCTCCCATGCCTTTATGATCTTTAAGATAGCTAGGCGATATTCTGGTGAACCAAACATTTCAATACAATATTACATAGAGACCTGCAGCTCGTTTGATACCTCCAGTTAAACGCATTGTGCATTTATAACCCAATTTACTTCCATGGAACTGGTCTTCATTTTGTATTATTTGTAGTTGTTTTTTAATTTTTAAATTTTTGCTCAGTTAAGTTCATTTTTCTTAGGTTTAAGCAGCTATCTGGTTGCTAGTGTCCAAATTACCTTAGCAACCAGGGAGTGGCTTGAATGAGAGACTGGTATATAAATAAGAGAGATTAGAAACCTATATAGAAAAATAACTGTAAAATCTGCAAAAAATTAGAAGAAAGCATATAATTCAAAAACTAAATAATGAAAACAAATTGAAAAGCAGCTTAGAACTGACCATTCTATAAAATACCAAGGTTAATCTAAAGGTGAACCACCCCTTTAAGTGCTTATCATAAGTAACATCAATTGCTTCCGATACTGAGTGAGGAGAAGTGGGATGGAATTAGAGAACCCCTAATATCACTTAGGGATCGATTGATTTGGCACAAGGCCAAAAAATTCATATGAGCCTCATAATGTCTTTCTTTGCAAACATATAAAGAAAACCCCTTTTTCCCCTCAATGAGAACATCACCAGGATTGAACTGGGGGGTGCAGGGTCCACCAGGGCTCCCGCCCCGGGAACCCCGAAGGTGCCCCTGCCGGCCATGTCCCCTGACCCCTCCTCCCTGGAGGGGCCCCCCCCACCCGACGTCCTTCCCAGAGTGCGCGTAAGTTTAACGCGTCAGGGGAGGAACGGTCGGGCAGGGGGAGCGCCAGCAAGGGTCGGGTCTGGGGCGCCGGGGCCCACTAGAGCCAGGGCCCACTGGGATTTTTCCCGGTGTCCCGTCATCCCAGTCCGACCCTGAACATCACCAACACTGCTATTAACAAGATTAATATTAACTTATTATTAAGTCAGTCATCCAGTACTAAAATAGCCAGTGCTACTGTGACTCATTTTTGTGCTTTCCCCAGGGAGACACCAAGTGCTATGAGTCATGTGTCTGCGCTATTAAAATTTATTGTCTATTATTCTTCTTTATTATACTTTAAAACATTGGATTCACTAAAAGATATAGTGTCATCACATTAGTCCCATTTGTTTAAGATCAATTCATTTTTATACAAGCTGTAATAAACCTGCTGCCCACAAGTCATATATATAATTTCAGGAGACATATACACGATATGCCTATTTCTTTGATGGAATGGAAACAAATCTGTATGGAACAGGGGAAGATTAGTTGATGCCTCATAATTACTCTGAGAAACAGTATTGGCAGATTGGATCATCTGACTATACACAGCTGCTATAAGTTGCTATGAGAAGTGGGTAGGATTGCCACCTCACCCCTTTAATACAGGCCACATATTGAATCAATATCCTTAATGGCTCATGAGCAATTAATTCAGATGCATGCAGCAGACTAAACTGACTTATGTGTAGCTATGCAGCACATATGAACTGCTAATTAGCCATGTAGGATGTGGACTCAATATATAACCCTATCGGAGCTCTCAAGTCTCCAGGAGGGTCCGGAAAATCCCACCTACTCTCCTGGTCTCCCTTTAGCTATGAAGGTCCCCTGAAGCATGCGCGATGATGTCACAACACGCGCCCACAGGATATTGTTGTGCATGTTGCAGTCGTCCTGGGAGACTTTGTCCTGGGGTTGAAATCTCTGCCCTATTTCTGGGGTGTCTTGTGTTTCGGTACTAAGGTAGCATTGCCACCTTTATATTAATATAGTTTAAAAAATCAACTAAGCTATGCTTAATGTAACATCTCATCTCAGAGATCAGACCTCCCCAGTTAGAAAGCAAACTAAAGAGAAATGAGCCTTTCTGTTTAAGGGCAATTGATTGGCACTTTTTTTTTTTTTTTAAATTAATACAGACAGCCATGAGTATACACTTCAATTTGGTGACCAAATTGAAGTGTGGAATTGGCTGTAACATTACAATGGCATGGGGTAAGGTCTAAAGTACAAAAAACAGGCACATTTTGTGCCTTGCCCCATAGACATATTTGCCATAGTACATTTCAAAAAGGCAAACATGAATAATATGATTAGGTACCAGAAGGAGGAACAGAGGTCTCAAGTGAGTTGTAGCTCACTACACACCATGCAATGTGCAAAGTGAAGACTGCTGGCTTTAGTGTTTCTTTTCAGAGTGCAGATACCTGCAGCATGCTCCTTGGATCGAGCTTTAATGCAGGCAGCACTCAATTCAAGTTGGCCATGCGGGGGTGGCATGTAGATGTCCCCCAGGGTCCAAGTGCTTCTTATTATTATATAAATTAATTTTTTGGTTTTAGACCCCTTTTAAAAATAGTAACCAATGCATTAAAGTCATCATGACCTCACCAGAAAGAGAATGTTCTTCAAGCTATCCCTAATGCATTTGCTTATCTCTCTTTTTAAGTGCATAATCCCCACATTACATTATAATATTGGGAAAATGATTTATTCTAACATGATCAATCCCGGAGAGAAGCTGTCTGGAGGAATACACTCCTTGCTGACTGTAAGTACACTCCCAAGATAATTAGCTTAACAAGGCAAGGACATATTTTATTTCCTCTGAGTTTGGGAATTGACTCCCTTGTTGCATCACATTATATAATGAGAACTGCCAATGTAGCAAAATCCTTACCATTAAATCAGGTTTGTTGCGACTTCAGGCCTCACAGCTTAGTGCATTCACACCTTAACAGAATGCTGGGAGTTGCACTTCTAGAAGTGAAATGTGTGGACCTAAAGAAAACTCAATATAATAATAAATACTATGTTTAGAAAACGCCTATAATTGTGTTCGCCTTTATACACTCACTAAAATTCCTACCGTGTTTTAGAAGTGAGTATTAAGCTTATGAAACTTTTGCCTGCCATAGTCAGCAGACATGGAGTCAGCCTTTCCAAAGTCCATATGCTTTATTGTCTTGAGCTGATGTAACATGATGTTCAGCAGACATCAAATGCCCTTTTATCTGCTGGCATGATGCCAATGTAAGACTTACACTCATCAGAATAAGAAACTGTGTTACAAAATTACAGTTATGATGTGTCATGGTACCAGACCATGTGAGGACATGGACACTGGGCAGGATTTACAGACAGGGAGCGGAACTAGGGGTAGGCAGAAGAGGTACCTGCCTAGGGCGCAACAGTGAGGGAGTAGATACCTATGTTGCCACCCCTAGTCCGGGATCGCTTATCCCAACATTTGATTTCGGTGCTCCCCCCTCTACGATGTCCCCGCATGTGCGCACTTGGAGAGAGGGGGAAGCAGTGGGGGTGAGGTGGCCGGCTGGGTCACCTAGGGCGCCCAATGGACTTGGTCCGCCTCTGCTCACAGACATGACTCCTATAGGGAATGAAGCTCTTTATTTTAGCTCCAACTTTTACAGTTTTCTCAGAGTTTCTATGTTAGCCAGCCTAGCATTAAGCGGTTCTGCCTGTGGATGATGCCTGGGTTGGACACTGCTACTGCTGGGTACTGGAAAATGTGGGTACTAGTGATGGGCAAAATAATTCGGCAGGCATGGTTTCTCAGCGAATTTCTGTGTTTTGCCATCAATGGATTGTTTAGCAAAACGGACAACAAAATTTGGCATGGAAAAATTACATGCGTCAAAAAATTGTCGTGTGGGTAATTTTTTGACAAGTGCGTCAAAACAATTATGTGCACAACAATTTCTTTTTGACATGCAACATTTTCACTCTTTCGTGCATTTTCTGGCGAAGCAAATCAGGACAGATTCACTGCTCACTATTGGGTACAGCTGTGATGGTTTATGACTGGGCAATTTCTGTGATCTACCATGTGTATAAATGTTTATAAAGACTAACAAATTGGAATTCTTGGCAGCCACCTTTGCCAGAAAGGGAACAGGCCCTGTCATAAATGCAGAACAGGGTTTCATTCTTTCTGACAAACACAAAGGCAGCTTCCAGAGGGGGCCAATCACATTCTGGGCGGGCCATTATATGAACCAAGCCAGGCCTGCATTGTAATAGTCAAATACCTGGGGAGGATAGGAATTCAGACTGGCTACATAACATTAAACACACTTTACATACCATTTGGTGCAACAGTTCAGAAGGGTGTATTGGGATACATTTAAGCATTGGCACAATATTTCAGATTTGTACCTCCAGATTAGAAAGTATTTTTTCATCATATTATGATATTAGAAAAATAAATCATTTTAAAGGACAAGGAAAGGTTTATTCACTGGGGCTGTAAATACTGTATGTTAGGCACCACCAGTTAATTTAATAGCTACTTTTTTCCCCTAGGCTAGTTCTTCTTTAAAGAAACAAAGGCAACAGCCTTAGGGGAAAAAGTAGTGCAGTGCCACTTGGGATTATAATTACCTATCCCAGGTGTCCCTGGAGCAGCTGAACATAGAGTAAAATTCTTTCTTAAACAATTCTCTAAAATGTCTAAAAAGTCTGCTGACTGGGAAAGGTAAAAAAAAGATGAAAAGAAAAATATAAAAAGCAATTGAATTCTCTGTGGAGATGGCTGTGCCTGACATATTGGCACCTCTTATCTGTCTGACCTATAAAAAAGCAGTTTGCTCCTGCACAAGATAAATATGTGCTGCCAAGTCAGAGAAAACCTGATCTTCTAATGAGGCTGCAGTAAGAGACAGGTTAGAGTGAATCACTTTCACAGCACCGGCATGTCAAATATATTTAAACATATTTGCTGGCTCTGATTGGAGTAGTACCCAGCCAGCCTGTGCTGTTCACAGTTTATACCATCTGTGGCTTTAGTGAGCTGAACCATGGTAGCTGGTTGTGGTATAGTGTTTAAAGGGGTGGTTGACCCTAACTTTTAACATATTATAGCATGTCCTATTCATAGCAACTTGGCAATTGGTCTTCATTATTTATTTTTTATCGCTTATGAATGATTTGCCTTCCTCTTCTATATCTTTCATGCACTCAAATGGGGGTTACTGACCCTGGCAGCTAAAAAAAAAATTTCTCTGTGAGGCTACAATTTTATTTTTATTGTTACTTTGTATTCCTTATACAGACAGACAGATAGATGGATAGATAAGGTCCATTATCCAGAAAGCTCCAAATTATGAGAAGGCCATCTCCTATAGACTTAATTTTAACGAAATCTTTCAGATTTTTAAAGATGATTTCCTTTTCTGTAGTAATTAAACAGTACCTTGTACTTGATCCCAACTAAGATATAATTAATCCTTATTGGAGGTAAAAAAAAAAAAAAAATCCTATTGCATTTATTTGAAGGAGAAGGAAAAGCTTCATCACTGTGGAGTGCCAAAATTTTAGGAACCCGCCAGTGACTTTAATCGCTCACCTCAAACCTCCAGCTGGTGCTCCTGCACTGGCCAGTGTGTATGTGGGTGAGCCTTTCATTTTCACTGACTTTTTTGCTCAACTGCCCATGTGTTTGCCCTGTGATTCATAGTAACATAGTTAAATTAGGTTGAAAAAAGACATACGTCCATCAAGTTCAAACTTTATGCCTGTATCTAACCTGCATAACTGCTAGTGGATCCAGTGGTAGGCAAAACCCCCACAAAAATTCAGAACAAAGAAGACAGAAGGAAGAGAATCGCTCACTTGCATATACCCCAGGCCGGTGCAGTTTTCTCCTAACAGGAACACTGGCCAGAGGTATCAGGTAAGCAATTACAATCACTGAGGGGGTGCTTAACATTTGGTGGTAGAATTACTTTTCACTGATAAAATGCATATTAGTGTTTACAGCCCGGTTGTCAAACTTACTTACTAAAATCAATTCTCCTTTTAGGCATTCCAAAGCTGATCACTTCAGACATGATTAAAGAAGGTGCTACTGTTATTGATGTAGGAATTAATCACATAGAAGATCCAGTTACGGGGAAGACAATCATAGTAGGGGATGTGGACTTTGAAGGTAAATATAATGTTGTACAGTAACTATTTCTGATGATCAGTATATTTTTTTACTTGCCTTCCTTTTAACTTTATCATCTAACATCTCTAAAACTATCCTATTGTGCAACAAATTCTCTAAACGAGATAAGCATTCTCTAGTGAGAATAGACTCCTGTTAAGGGTTGAGCAGGGAGGCATGGCAACATTGGGTAATGATCCCATTGGTTGCTGGATGTGACGAAGGTTGCTAGGGGTTACATGTGGGTGACTATGGCACGTTGGGAGGGTTATTGAGCTAAGGGGATAAGATGAAGCCACTTTGTTAGTGGTGTAGCAGCAATCTCCCTCCCTCCCTTCCTGTGAAAGCAGGTTTATGGGAGCACCAGAATGGTTTAATAAAAAAAAAATTAGAAAATTAACAAATAAATAAATATTTACTGTATTAATTTAAAAGAAAAGGGGGAGAGTTGAAATTGGGGGTAGATATTGTCACAGCATCAATGGTGGTGGTTCATGGTCCCCCTAGGCAACGGTCTCACGTCGGGGGGCACAGTGGTTAAAGCAAGCTTGGTGGTTGGCGCTTGCCAAGTTAGTTGGTATTGGTGGCATCTGGTGAGTAGCTTTTGGCTGGTCAGGAAAGGTTGGGGCCATTGCAGACCAAAATGTTGCAGTTCCATGGGCCACTTGCCAATTAGGAGGGTTAAGTAAGGTGGTTTGTGCTAGTTAGTATTTACCAACTTGTTATTTGCCATTGTTATATACAGAATAATTGTAAGTAAATAAACACTGTAGCCTTTTTCATCCAATGTCACAAATAATGTGGTTATTTAATTGTATATAATTTGTAAAGTTAAATTGCAACAGGAATGAGTAAGTATACAATATTGTTGCCATGCTGGTAACAGTACATTTAATTACAGAAGAAAGCTAATCAACAATGAAAATGCTGTATACCAGCACCGTTAGCATTTTTGCTCTTATGTTACAGAGATTATTGTGTAATTTTTGTTTCATGATATTACCCAGAAATAGACATCAGAGGGAGCATATATTGCTTGCTCTGCAGGCACAAAGAATACAGAGAAAAATTACATAGTACAGGTATAGGACCCGTTATCCAGAATGCTCGGGACCAAGGGTATTCCAGATAAGGGGTCTTTCTGTAATTTGGATCTCCATATCTTAAGTCTACTAAAAAATCAATAAAATATTTATTAAACTCAATAGGATTATTTTGCATCCAATAAGCATTAATTATATCTTACTATTACAGACAAATAGGAAATCCATTTTAAAAATCTGAATTATTTGATTAAAATGGAGTGGAGTAAAATGGGAGAGGGCCTTTCCGTAGTTTGGAACTTTCTGGATAACGGGTTTCCGGATAACAGATCCCATACCTGTAGTCTAGTTTGAGAATTATTTTGCATTTAAATGGTGTTCCTGGGCCTAAAGAACTGGTGAAAAGTTTATTTTAAGCAATGTTGCTTTAAGAATTCAAACCTGATGTTGCTTCTATCATGCTTTAACCCTTAATAATATGTTAAAATATTGTGAAATGTGTAGTCCAGCAACAACCTAGTAAGTTGCAACTGAGTATGTTTAGATTTTAATGCTCCCACTCCTTACAAGTACCTGCATTGGCTGGTTTCCACTTTTGTAACATTTTTCTGATAATTGCTGAAGTGGTACATTCATCTTGGCCAAAATTGCTTTCAATGAGCAATTTTTGCCATAAAACAGTTTTAAGTTTTGTACCTTAAAAAACATATGGGGGCTCATTTCAGATAAGTAGTAATGAGCGGAATCTGTCCTGTTTCGCAGAAAAAATTGCAAAACAGGAAAATGCACAAAACTGTGAAAAAATCTGCGAAGCGTGTTTTTCACATTTTTTTTTTACACGGCCACGCCTATTTTCCCTGCGACAGTGCCTATTTCGACACGGCGAACATGCAAAACAATTCACCAATGCTGAATTGCGGAAATTTGCCGCAAATCCATGCCTGGCGAAAAAATTTACTCATCACCACAGACAAGTTGTTAAAATGCACCAGAGAAACTGGCAAATATTTATAAGTATTCATATTGAATGCAACACTGGATTTCTAATTACTGCGCCCAGAAGCTGCCGTAATAATAATAAGAACAATATCTATCAGGTCAGTAAAATAGGCATTGTGGTTCTCAACAATAACAATAACTTCTTTATTGTCAGGTAAATATTCAGATCCCTTGGAGATAACACAGTATACTCACAAAGGCTCTTCAGTCAATGCCCTTTAGGGGTCAATAAAAGCAAAATAGATAATCAACTTGCAAGTGTCACCCAAGCTTTCAGGCCTCTTGAGTGGAACCTTGGCAGAATAACTTCTACCCCTAGGTCTGTACACTCAGGTTCCTACTATTGTGCAGTACAGTATACCCAGGACTCTAGTTATTACTAACTCACATTGGTGAAGCTCAGGCTGCTCACTAGCTACCCTACTCCTATCTATTACTCCTACTCCTACAGTGATCTATGGCAGAGAAAAACTCCTAAATAACCTTTGCCTAGGCTTCAAGCTTTTTCCCCCTGCCTGCCATGGGAAATATCCAGGAAAAAAAATGCGTGAGTTTGTATGCTTCCGCTTTTTATACTGGCCAGTTCCTGAACTGCCAGGAGAATGTTTTAACATAGGAAGATGAACTTCTGCTATGACTAAGGACTTAGCTGTGTAAACATTAGGGAACCGCCAATCAAAAGGGTAACTATCAGTCACCTACATGACATATTGAACATTTTGCTTTCATTCAAGCTTCTAAAAATATTTTTTGTAATCCAACCGATTTAGCTTCTTTTTTTTTTTACAGTTTGTACTTTTACCCTCTGTATTTTGCTACAGTATTGTTTCCTGTTTTTGCTTCTGGTTTCAACCATCCCTCCTTTTGTATTCATTATTCTTTATTTTTGCTTGCTTCTACATATTCTTTCTGTTCAGCTGTTTTGGCTCTGCCCCATCCTGCTTTCCACTTGCTTTGTCATGGCTTTGTCATTTTAAACTTAAACAAAACTTAACAAAACCAAAAAGTTTACATTTTCACCAATCCAACATATTTTATCTATTTCTAAATCTTTTTTAATTATGAGAAAGTTAAGTGAACACATGTTAAAAATATTTGAGAGATTTTTGCAATTCACACACATAAGGAAGTGATTTGGAGCCCTCGCACATACCAGAATATGCCTTTTCTTGTCCAGCTCTTCATTAATGTAAGATTATGGAAATCAGGTATATGTTTAGTTAATTCTTTACTCTCCTGCGTCAAGGGCTTATGAAACAGGATGCAAGACAAGTTCAAACAGTGGTTAGATTACTGAATAATTTTTTTAAAAAATTTAGTCCATTTTTTACTGGTTAACTATTTTTTTGGTTCTAACAAAGCAATAATGGATGGGGGAAACAGTAGTGGCTAGGCAAGTACTACATGCCTAAATTCTTGTTACATTAAGGAGGCACTGGGAGACATACCACAGGGTTTAACACAGAATATGAAATCGTGGAAAAAAAACAGTTTTGAGTTTTTATGTTTTATCCCAGTTTGAGAAATCTTCCACCTTAAAGTGTTGTGCCACTGCAATTAATGTTTACCCCTTTGGAAAAACTGGTCATTTAAAAAATACTACAGTAACTGGACAAAAAATCATATTTAACAACTATATGTTATATAATAACAAATATAATAGAGAATATTCTTCTGCCGGATTTGGCATTCTTTTTCAGTAAACATTCTAGACCGTCTGCTTATCATATACCCCTTGTAGGGCATGGGGCTATGTGGTTTATTGGGTGCATAAGGTCATAGTAGCATCAATTTGTTATACAGTTTAGAAAATACTGTACATTTAAAAAGATAAAAACCTTGACAGGAGCAGTATTTTTACATTCCTTCTTTGCCACCCACACAGAATTTTTTAAATATCAGGATGTATGCATTGCCCGAAGACTTTTAGTAATTAATTCCACATTAGTATCTGAACAACAATCAATCATGCCACAAAGGGCACCTTCACTGCTCACAATAAAATATCAGTACCATAATGTATTTCCCCAGCTGGCTGCATTAAAGTCACATGTACATTTTCATCATCAAGATTCATATTCCTTAAACCTTAAGCTTCTTGTCACAGCCTGTTTACTATAAAGCATGCATATGAGCTATACAGTCACAATCTGTTTCATAAGAAACTACAGCCCTGCGCTAGCATTTTGTTCCTCTGCTCTTAGCTCATTGCTGTAGTCTGTTTTGTGGAGCCTCAAGCAAACTGTGTGATTTCTCTCTGTACTTTGCTATGAGCACATGTTCTAAGCTTTGCTTTCCCTGTGTTTTAATACTTGCATTATTTGTAAGTACAATGGCAATTCAGTATTGACTGGGACATTATTTAGAATAATAGGGCAGGGTGTTTTCCTTTCCTCACCCTATCCTGAATCCAGTTGCAAAATACACAAAATTCAGTTGCAAAATACAAAAATGGAGAGGAATAAGTTAGAATGAAGACCAAAAATATGCAGTATTTGCCCATCTATCAATGAGCCATTGAACAGCGCCACAATTTCCTTTCAAGCACTGTCATATTTTGATGGCATATTTTGCACTGCATCTGTTCACCAAAATCCAGTAGGTCAATTAAAAAACATAAATGTTCGGGCACAGCACCAAGATTTATCAATAAAAAGATAATAGTAGGGGAAAGAGAGTGGGAGAGAGAGTTCAGAATAGCTATCTGGGATGGAATGTTGTTTTTCTGCAAATGTCTTGTGCATTACATGTTTTTTTTCCTATTCATCCATCACAGTCTCTCGTCATGTGTTAAGAGCTGTGCATAAATTCCCATTGAACTGGATTTTTTGTTTTATTATTGTAGAATAGCATATGAGATATGGTTTTGATTTGAACCTTCTATAATTGTATATGAAATTAATATTGCCATTTTCACGAATGAAATTAAGAGCGATGACACTAATATATCGCTCCATAATGCTCTAAAGATTCTTAAATTGCGGTGTTGATCATTGCGCCTATTGTACGTAATTCTGGCCATAAGGATGCACTAGTGTTTTGAGGCAAATTGGACACAATTGTGCTTAAAGTTTTCTACATCAAATTTCAGTGCTGGTCCTTAAACGGACCTCTGAATCTTTGGACTCAAGTACACAGGGCAGTGGGAACACTGGAATTGCCAGCTTGAAGGTGATGGGGGGGGGGGGCATATTTACACGCATGCAGAGAGCAACTATACTAAAATGCAAGGAACATGTATGGATTTGAGTACAATTAATGACTGGTGTCAATATGTGCAATGGCTGTGTCCATTTTTATTCAACCAAAATAGTGGCTATGGGGATAAATGAGTCCTTACAAATCCATATAATTGCACAAGACTATAACTTGAATAATTTAATCATCTGAATACATGAAATACAGTTTCTGTCCAGATTCAAACTCACAGTTAAGGCTACTTTATGTTCTTTTCGTAACATTTAGCCAAACTGACCGAAATGCTCCACATGTTTATATAATCTGCTCTGAATGCTTGTAAAACCTGCAGGAGCGTTAATGTCATACTTTTGTGTGGTCCTGCATTAAGCATGTGGGCTGAGCCAAACCTTTATGCTAATGTGACCAAAGAGCAGTGTTTTGCCTATTTAAAGTCTCATTTGTTCCACTTATGGGCACGCATACAACATCCTACGCACCAGTGTTAGATTCAAGTATAGTTCAATCAGGTTTCCCCATAGACTCAGCATGCTTTGTAGACCAGTGTTTTTCAACCTTTTTTGGGCAAAGGCACACTTGTTTCATGAAAAAAATCACGAGGCACACCACCATTAGAAAATGTTAAAAAATTTAACTCTGTGCCCAGCAGCAGTGCCCCCCTAGTACATTGGTGCCAAGAGCAGTGCCCCCCTAGTACATTGGTGCCCAGCAGCAGTGCCCCCCTAGTACATTGGTGCCAAGAGCAGTGCCCCCCTAGTACATTGGTGCCCAGCAGCAGTGCCCCCCTAGTACATTGGTGCCAAGAGCAGTGCCCCCCTAGTACACTGGTGCCCAGCAGCAGTGCCCCCCTAGTACATTGGTGCCAAGAGCAGTGCCCCCCTAGTACACTGGTGCCAAGAGCAGTGCCCCCCTAGTACACTGGTGCCCAGCAGCAGTGCCCCCCTAGTACATTGGTGCCAAGAGCAGTGCCCCCCTAGTACATTGGTGCCAAGAGCAGTGCCCCCCTAGTACACTGGTGCCCAGCAGCAGTGCCCCCCTAGTACATTGGTGCCAAGAGCAGTGCCCCCCTAGTACATTGGTGCCAAGAGCAGTGCCCCCCTAGTACATTGGTGCCCAGCAGCAGTGCCCCCCTAGTACATTGGTGCCAAGAGCAGTGCCCCCCTAGTACACTGGTGCCCAGCAGCAGTGCCCCCCTAGTACATTGGTGCCAAGAGCAGTGCCCCCCTAGTACATTGGTGCCCAGCAGCAGTGCCCCCCTAGTACATTGGTGCCAAGAGCAGTGCCCCCCTAGTACATTGGTGCCCAGCAGCAGTGCCCCCCAGTACATTGGTGCCAAGAGCCAGCCCCCCTAGTACATTGGTGCCCAGCAGCAGTGTCCCCATAAGTCAGTGTGCCCCGTGGCCCCCCTAATACATTGGTGCCCAGCAGCATTTTACTTCTGCTCTTCGGCGGCTTCAGCAGCATCTTCCCCTCACGCGCGCCGCCTCTGCACTTCTGCCTACACGCGACCGGACACAGGCCCTTTTATAACGTTGCGCCCCGTGCGTACTGACGTCACCCGTACACACGGGGCGCAACCAATGACAGGGCCCGGATTTTTTTTTGAAAGTAAAAATTGCGGCCCTGCCTACGGCACACCAGGCCACTAGTGTGCCGCGGAACAGTGGTTGAAAAACGCTGTTGTAGACAACTCTCAACTGACTGGCACAATGCAAGTCTGTGGTTGGCAGTTGTGGGTGCCTTGGCTCCATATATTTGGGCTACTTAAGAACACAGAATAAAGCATCTAAAAGTGTCACATGTACCATTTATACAAGGGTGAGATGACCAGAAAAACACATTATACACATTAATATGGAAACCAAACTACATAGAACTAAATATTACAGGACATCATGTGTAAATAAAACAGCAAGGTTATTTTTCCCTTCATTGTCATGCAGTTTAACTAGGCATAACAGCAAGGGTGCAGGCAAAGGAACAAGAAGGAGAACATAAGGGTTATACAGTTAAAGTTATATAGTGGTGAGCTAGCCTTGCATTCTACAGGTCACAAGAGAGAGAGGTTTGAGCCCACACCTTTAGAAGTGTTTGTGGTAGCGTTGTTCCCTGCACAATATTATCACATTATTATTTCTTTTTTTTTGCAGGGGTCAAAGAAAAAGCAGGCTTTATCACTCCTGTTCCTGGAGGTGTGGGACCGATGACTGTTGCAATGCTTCTAAAAAACACACTATTGGCTGCAAAGAAACTAGTTTACTAGAAATAAACCTCACTGTGTAACTACCAGCTTACAGTATATCACTCTGCTGTAAGTCATGTACAATGCAAATATATAATTACTAGAGACTGAGAAAAATAAATTGACATTGATAATACTGTTTGTAAAAAAAAACAAAAAACTTATATATCTTTCTCTCCAAGAAATAATTTTAACCAGAATCAAATAAATCTAAAATGTTACTGAACCAGTGATCTAATTCTGCTTTATTTACTGGTAAAACTGACTTTAGTTTGTGTGTGCCTGGTTGGGAACTTATGGGGGAAAATATGCACCTTGATAAAAACTATTTGTTCAAACAAGCTGTTTTTGTGTTTATTACTTTTATTACATTTCTCAAATGAGTGCTAGAATTCTTAAAGGTGCAAGATGCATACCCTAGTGTTAATTTAACCAACACCCGCTGTAGGCCTGGCAATAAGGACAGGACCTCGTTGCACCTATGTCCTTGAATGGTGTTTCTGCATGATGAATAAGTTAGGGGATGGGTAGGAAATGGATGGGCGATTGCCCACCACTAACTAATACAGCGCTGCCAGCACTGTATTCTTGGGCAAGCAGTGGAGCAGAGAAACCATAATGCTACCCAACTAAGATGCATTTATCAGTGATAAATCAGTATTCGTGTTTTGATGTTAGAATGAGTCATATATATTCATGTTGCTTCAATTTGTAGGTTTTCCTCTATGAAACTTTGTACTACAATACTATAATACAGTGCTGTCCAACTTCTGCGGTGCCGAGGGCTGGAATTTCTCTAGCATACATGGTAGAGGGCCGCTAATGGAAGCCAGTTTTGACCACTCCCCTTTTTGAAACCACACCCACTTCAAACCACACCTATTTTATCACAATGGTGGTAGCACAGCAAAATCCCAAATGCTTGGTCCTTACTGTGGGGATATCAACCATCATCCATATGTGAAAGAATTATGTCATATTAAGATATACCCTTAAATTCCATATGCCTCCTCCTCCCCTGTGGATAGCAGAGAACCCCCCAGTACATAATTACACACCTTTGGGACCATTTAATGGCTATTTCCAACTGCTAACAAACTCCCACAACAAACCCCTGCCAGGTTCACCTCCCACAAGCAGCATAGGGCAAGCAGAGTATGTCATACACAGGCAGCACTCTGTCTGTCCTATGCTGTCTGTGTGTGCCATACTCTGCCTTCCCTATGCTGCCTCTGTGTGCCATACTTTGCCTGCCCTACCCTGCCTGTGTGTGCCATACTCTGCCTGCCCTATGCTGCCTGTGTGTGCCATACTCTGCCTGCCCTACCCTGCCTGTGTGTGCCATACTCTGCCTGCCCTACCCTGCCTGTGTGTGCCATACTCTGCCTGCCCTACCCTGCCTGTGTGTGCCATACTCTGCCTGCCCTACCCTGACTGTGTGTGCCATACTCTGTCTGCCCTACCCTTCCTGTGTGTGCCATACCCTCCCTGACCTATGCTGCCTGTGTGTGCCATACTCTACCTGCCCTATGCTGGCTGTATGTGCCATTCTCTGCCTACAGTACCTATGTCTGAGGTGTGAAGAAGTGAACAATGGGAGTGATTACAGTCTGAGCCTGAGGTGTGAACACTGCAGGGGGTGAACAATGCAGAAACTAAAAGGTGTGAAAAACACAGGGGATTACATTTTTAAACAATACAGAGGGATTACAGCCGGAATCTGAGGTGAGAACCATGCAGGGGGCCAGTTAATCTCAGTACTGATACCATTTAATGCTTACTCAAAGGTAAGCCATCAAAGCAGCCAGACAGGTGGGGGGCCACACAGAGGGGGGGCGCCAGTTGGACAGCACTGCTATAATATATTTCATTCTAAAGGTAATAAATGAAACCGATTAAAGCATTTAAGAAAGAAATTCAGAATGGTTTCTAAAAGTGGAAGTTTACTTCTTTACCTTTGAGAATTCACATTTTGCGCAATTACGGATCATGTTATTTTTAGTAATTGAATGCCCTTGGGCATTCTGGTCAGTGCCAGGATTGGACAGCTGTGATTGGTTGAATGTCAGACAACACCTTTCCCTCTAAATATAAGGAAGATACCTGACAAGACTCTGCAGCCTGAGAGGCAATCGAAAGAGAACGTGTTTAGTCTTCATTATGGCTTTGCAAATCATATTACTGACTTTGACAAGTGGTAAGTTTCTTTATCTGTTCTATACTAGTTTTACAGTATAGTAATTATGTTATGACTTTCTGAATGCACTGAAACTGCATTTTGTACTACAGCAGCAATGATTGTGCTGGGTGAGGAGTATTCAGTCACTAAGTCACCAGTGCTTACAAGCAAGATAAAAGGTAATTTTTCTGCTGTTTTATTATATTGTTGTCTATGTGCAGTTAAATAATTGGAGGTAAAGACATTAAATGGTGAATTGTTAAAAGTGAAATCTAAAGAGGGATGTCAGATACTTAAATGATATTTTAATATCTTTTATACAATTCTAAACATTTACACATATGTGTTATGGTCATGTGCAGGGACTTATTTGTATGTATCATTGTATTGACCTCTGTTCTATTCATTTACTGTCCTACTGTACAGCACTGCGTATTAAGTAGCTCTATATAAAGAATATACATGCATTCATATACGTATCCCTAAAATTAAAAGCAGGCACCTAGAAGGCAGCATTTGCTCACCAAATATTTCCATGCTTAAACCTGCAAGGGTGCGTCTGATTCTGTCAGGGGGCCAAATATTGCTCCCCCCCAGTGCTTCCGGTTAAAAACTGGAAACTTGGCTCTTGAATTTACCAGGGGTGGCTTCCTGCTGCCTGAGGCAAAGTTCTTATTTGCATTGTATGATGCAGTATTGTCTGTCATAATGTGTTGGAAAGAATTCCATGCCACTTGCGGAAGGAAAAAAGCGACTAGTTTTCCACACAACGAAAACCTTATTGCTAGTGCTTACTAGTGCTTGCGATATTTGAAATACACACTATATGAAACAAGATTTTGTTTTAGGTTGGTGTCACACAGACAGATTTGAAGCAGTTACTTGTAAATCTATTTTGTATTAGGTAATAAACCATTAATAAATATATATTTTAGTAAACTGAAGGCATAGTGATTCACATTAATAGATAAAAGATCCCATACCGCTTATTCATTTTACCAAAATGAAAAACCCTATACAAACCTTATAAGATTTCTTTCAGATGCTGCTGCCACCTGTTGGTCTTGATTACTGGGAAAAAATGACTGACCCCCAATTTTAATCACTGTACAAAAATATTTTCATGTATTACTTAAACCTCAAATACATTAAATAAAATAGTTTTTAAAAATAAAAATAATTGTATGGTGAAGTCAATTTTTTAGTAACAGTCAATTTTAATTGTCCAAATGTCCAATAGAGCTCTCTAGATGAGTAGATGAATGCTTTAAGGAAGCCCTTGAGTCACGATTTAGTGTGATGTACTTATGAAGTGTATGTAATTTCCAAATTCAGTAAATGGGTAGAATATTTGTCCATGCAGCCTATTAAATCATATGACATTGGTCCTTTAGTTTCAGTTAACTGAAAGGGAAGGACAAAGCTGCTTTGCTCCTGTCAGTGCTGTAGTCTGCTCCTAGTGGCGAATGTATTGCCTAGAGCAGTGGTGCCCAACCTGTGGCTCAGGAGCAACATGTTACATACAAGCCTCTTGGATATTGCACCCAGCAGGCTCCAAGAAGATGCTTATACAGGTATGGGATCCCTTATCCGGAAACCCATTATCAGAATTACAGAAAGCCTGTCTCCAATAGACTCAATTTTAATCAAATAATTCAGAATTTTAAAACTGATTTCCTTTTTCTCTGTAGTAATAAAACCAGGACCTTGTAATTAATCCCAACTAAAATATAATTAATCCTTATTGGATGCAAAACAATCCTATTGGGTTTAATTAATGGTTTATTGATTTTTTAATAGACTTAAGGTATGGAGATCCAAATTACAGAAAGATCCCTTATTTAGAATACCCTCGGTCCCGAGCATTCTGGATAATGGGTCCTATACCTGTATTTGAATTTCTGGCTTGTATAAAAAACAGGCGTACTGGCAAAGAGAGCCTTCTGTTGGCTGCCAGTCCACATAGGGGCTACCAAATAGCCAATCACAGCCCTTATTTGGTACTTCAGGTACATTTTTCATGCTTCTCAACTCTTTTTACACTTGAATGTGGCTCACGGGTAAAAAAGGTTGGGGACCCCTAGTCTATTGCTAGGTGTAGAGCACAGCCATACCCCAGATGAAAGTACATCTGCTGTTAATGACCCCTATAATGTCTAGAGTTTCTAGATCATATTTTATTGCCCCCACATCTGTTTCTGAATAGGGTGTGCCCCTAGGCTACTGTCACCCAGCCCCTGCACTCGCACTGTCCCCCGCCCCTCCAATTGTTAGATCCCCCTGTGCCCCTCTCCATGCTTCTGAGGAAGTGGCGGGAGGCCACAAAACGCGTTAAGCGCTAGGTCCTCTGGGGATGTACTTGTGCTCTTTACTAAAGATGGAATAAAAGACTGTGTTTTTATCCTGGTGGTGCTCCGCTACTTGTTTTTCTAATATATCCCCTCTCCATGCTTGCATGACCTCCCATACTGATTGGCTGCAATGGGGACTGTAAGACATCTCCCGTCCAGTCCCCAGTGCAGATGCAGGCGGCATTCTGCCCCCATATTTTGCCACCCTAGGCCCGGACCTTTGTGGCCTACCCACAAATCTGCACCTGTTTCTGAATACACAGAAGCTCAAAATGAGTGCATAGTTTTTGTACCTATATACTGATTTTTTTTTCTTTAGGTTGCATAGATTTTCCTAGGATAAGCTTTTTTCTTTTTGCTGATTATTAAAATTCTCAGTTTTTATCAGTTTTCTTGAGCTTTAAGCTGCATTCAATGGAAAAAAGTAAAGTTTGGGGATGATGGTTAATGGATAGTATTCGAGTGTGTTTACTTATTTTCCAAGGCAGAAATAGTTTCCCAGGAACGATGACTAATATCTTTTTCTCCTATTTATTTATAGAACAAGCACAGGAATTAATTGAAGATAATCCTTGTAGCAAAGAATATCTAAATTATTGTCTTAATGGGCATTGTGTGTTTCATGCCGATCTCACCACTCCTCTGTGCAGGTACTGTATTATATTCCCTCATATGTAATAAAATGCACTGTTTGCCCAGTAGCAGTAAATTATAGCAAACAATACGATGTTTGTTTTAAACAGTTGACCAATAAATTCTACCTGCTAATTGGTTTATATGGGTCAATGCACCTGGGCTAAGGAGTCTCAATTCCCAAAGTGAAGTCTAGGAACAGAAGGGACCTGCTGCAAGCAAAATTTTATATGCCATGCCCACTCCCCCCATTGCCTACGCCAGCTCAACAGCACAGCCATACATTTTCATTTCAAAATATTCCCCTTGAAAAACTCCAAAATCATTTTATACATATTAACATACCTAAGACCATAATGCAAGCAATATTTCCAAAGTTTAGAACTGAAAGAGCCAGCAGTAAAAGCAAATAATCTTTGTGTCAGCTGGGTTGGGCATTATTTATTGTACAGATGGCTTACTTGTCAAATGTAGTGGGGCAAAGCAGCAACGTGCAGTGGAGAAGGGGGCACTTCCTTTAGCAACAGAAATGTTTTTGTACTCGGCACATCATTTTGAAGCACAGAGTTCTGTCAGCACTGTTTTAGTTAGAGGCACACACTCTTGTGCCCTGACACTTTATAAATGACCCCTAATACCTTTTAACCCATTTAGGGTATAGACTGCACAAAGCTAAAAGGACCTGATATGTAGCATGCCAGTGCAAAAAAAAGGCTGCAGTGGGCAGTGAGGCGCAAATGCTCCTAGAATGAGCACTAAATCTCTTGTGTCCCTTAGGGCTATTTTAAAGCCTTTCAAACTGAGTGTATGTGCATGCATCTATCGCTTATATAACATGCACTGCAAGATGAGTTTAGAGCACCTTTACCTAGAATTTCAGCTTAAGTTCTGTGTTGTCCCTTTGCAATACTGTTTCATGACATGTTGGGGGGGTTGTTTCCCTATTTCAGTTTTTATAACTGCATCCAACAATTTATCTTTCATTCAGGTGTGACTCTGGTTTTACAGGAGAAAGGTGCGAACACATGACTCTATCAACATACTCACCAGATGAAGAAGCTGTATATATTGCGATTGGAATAGGTGTTGGGTTGCTGATTAGTGGAGTAATTGTCTTTATTTGGTATTACTGGAAAAAGAGGTAAGTGATGTCCTACCTTGGTTAAGCCACAAAATATGGTACATATTTTCTGAAGCTGGTTTTAAAAATGTGTTAAACAGACATTAAAGCAATAAGCATACAATGTTCCTTCATAAATCTTTTTTCAGAATATCCTCATACCGGACCACATCATTAACAAGTTTGCTTTTATTAAAGTACTGTATTACAGTATTATTATTACATATTGTTAGTTTTATTGTGGATTCTAAACATTATGTCACATATCTGCAGTATTATGTAGAGTAGTATGGAAATATATGGAAAACCCTTCCTAAAAATGTATACTATAGATTAACATCATAGAAAGGACTACACATTGGTGTCCCTTTAATGATACATATCTCCAACTGGCATCACTGTTTCTTAATATATGTTTAAACATACCTATTTAATAATTACGTGTACTTTCTCAATTTCAGATGCAAAAAAACAGACTATGAAACCTGCAAGAAAACAGAAGAAATATAAACATTGGATTTATTTATTATTTCTTGCAAAAATCCAGCAAGAACAATTGTTAGAAGATTATTGGCCATGACATGGTGCTCTTCACGGTGCTGGAGTAATGGGACATTGCACAGATTGTTTTGTAATTCTTTTTATATGTTGATATTATGGACAGTGTTCCAATACTTCTTCGTTGCATTCAAATCAGAGATGAAGGAATCTGAGCAGATTTATTTCGCCTGTAAGCTCATGAAATCCAAGAGATGGCAAATGTTTTGTCAATTCCTTTGAAAGCCAGAAGAAGCAGGAGGTTCAATCCACTCACATCTGCTTCCCTTGGCTGTCATTTCTATGGCCAGTGCTTGTGCTGAGCAGGAGCATTTTACTGCTAGGCACAAGCATTTCTGTATTTCTGTCCGCAATGCCAGGCTTTGTGGACAGGAATGACAGGCAGTGAAAGCAGGAGATGCAATCTTAATAGCAGCTCCTGCTTGGGATTCAAAGGCAAATATAATATGTGTGTGTGTGTGTAAAAGAATAAGCTAGCAATACGCTCTTTCTTATAAGGGTGACTTCTCAATTTCTTTTATGTTGACTGTAAACTGTGACAGTAAAGGATTTTAAGGAACCTTTTATGCCTTTTTGGCATATACACTTGACCTACTAACTACTATTCTGATTGTCATAAGACATTGATATATTTATTTTTATAAACATTAAACATTTATACATGATTAAGATGCTTAAATGGTTTTGTGTCTGCCCTCGTTTCTTACAGCAGTGTTTAACAGCCTCCTCTACCAGACTTATCATTATCTCTAGGATGGCATGAAGAGGTGGAGTCTATCATTAGTGAGCTATTGCCCTGCAAAGCTACTTTTTACTGTTATTGCTATTTTATTGCTTATTTTCCTATTTGGACCTTCTCCTATTTGCATTCCAGTCTCTTATTCAAACCACTGTCTGGTTGCTAGGGTAAACTGCACCCTAGCAATCTGATAGCTGATGAAATTCCAAATTCGAGAGCTCCTGAACAAAACGTTAATTCAACAAATACCAAAGAATAAAAATCAGTTGCAGATTTTCTCAGAATATATCACTGTCTACAGTGATAGTAGTTAATTGATGATCTATCCTATTGTCTGTTGCCAAATAACTGAAAAGTGGTAAGGCCTCCTCTCATTACAGTATAATTTTATGGAAGCAAAATTACAAAGGTAATCTCTGCATGTAAGATGTCATGTGACATGACTAATGTTGTGCTGGCAAGAAGTATATTTATTGGTGAATTCATTTTTGATCATCTTCTTTAGAGAACTAGGGGACATTTGAAGCATGTATTAAATGAATGGGTGTAAAAGGCAGCTAAAGCCCATTACAAAAATAAGGTATTTTAACTTGTTATATGGCAAAAGAGTTCTGTGCAGCTTCCCACAGCCAGCATACCTAAGCCATAACAAGACACAGCCACCCATTCTGTCCCAGGTTTTCTTATGGCATTTCTTTGGCGTGGCCTCATGGGAAATGCATATAGCAGCAGGGTAATAGGAGCAAACTGGGTAATATATGGCCATAGAACAGGGATCCCTATCCTTTTTTACCTGTGAGCCACATTGAAATGTAAAAAGACTTGGGGAACAACACAAGCATAAAACATGTTCCTTGGGTGCCAACTAAATACTGTTATTGGCTATTTGGTAGCCCCTATATGGACAGGCAGCTTATAGGAGGCCCTGTTTGTCAGTACATCTGGTTTTTATGCAACCAAAACTTGCCCCAAGCCAGGAATTCAAAAATAAGCACCTGCTTTGAGGCCACTGAGAGCAACATCCAAGGGGTTATTGAGCAACATGTTGCTCCTAAGCCACTGGTGTGGGATCACTGCCATAGAACATGTACCACATTTTCTGAGGGACTTTACTTGTCTCTCTGCAGGAAATTACAGAGATTGCCATTTCTCAATATATCCACACAAACACCATAGTGATTGAAAACTCTTCCAATCTTTTAGTCAGGTGTAGCCCATTCGTACGACAGAATATGTTGGTACATCCGGTACCACATTCTTAGCTTGTAATCAATGTCCCAATGTAATTCCATAGTTTATCCCATTATTATCTATCTATACATTATTTTCAGTTTAAAAAAAAAAAGAATATCCAATACAGGTATC